>NW_020837983.1:13870130-14241276 GCF_003676395.1 Aethalodelphis obliquidens
TTTATTTATTTATTTATTTATTTATTTATTTATTTATTTATTTATTTATTTATCCTGTTCCTTTCCTACATTTGACATCAACAAAAGTTTTAAATATCACAACTGATTTGGCTGTAAATGGAGAAACAGTACCGAAAAAAACAAAATTAAAAACCCAAAGGACAAACAGAAAATCCTAAATAAACCCTCAAGTTTGGTCTTGGGGTTTTACATATACCAATGACACAGGCGATCATAAACAGCGTAATTAACACAGCAAGGATAGCAGTACATGGTGCAGAGTCCCAAGATAACCCTGCCTAAACACCTTGTGGAGATCCTAATAGGTACTCTGGCCACACATTTTCACAATAAAATATCATGGTCCTCTCACCCATGTGTTCATAGTTGTAATCAGATCACTTATCCAACATGTGCCTCAGAGGACTTCAGGGATTGTTGAAACGTTCCCCATTTTTAAAGACAGAAATTCAAGACAAACAAAACACAAACTTCACACACAAATGCCAGCATCCAGACAAATGAATCAGTTCACAAATCGGGGAGAAGCCCAACAACTCTTTCCTCTCTCCAACAGTGTACCCCACTCAAATGCAAAACAAATTGGCTTATTCCAGAGAAAAAGCCCCAAACGGAGAGAAACTAAAGTTCCCAGCTGCACACACTGGAGTGACTTACCCTACTGTATTGGGCTCGCCAGCTCCCGAATGCCGATCCCTTGTTCCAACTGCCAAGCGCCGGGGTAGGCACTGCTACTTCAGAGAATTCTGAAGGGAAGATCCTCAGTACAAGTGGTCCCGGCAGATGCTAAGGCCTTACCTGTAAATTTTCCAACTGGGGCCGGCCACCCAACCTCTGCCTGGCAAGAGGCTGGAGAGAGAAACTCGGCAATGCAGCCCATTCCATAGTCTCTAACAGACTCTCCTTGCTAACGCCTAGCCTAAATCTCCCTTCTGGAATTTTACATTTCCTAGACTCAGTGTTACCGAGTCCAAGCTCATTCTGCTCACCACACGACAGACCAACTTGTTGGGGAAAGGAAGAGCGGCTTTATTCAGAAAGCCAGGGGACTGAGAAGACGGCAAACTCACACCCCAAAGAACCATCTTACCTGAGTTAGAACTTCGGCTTCTTTTATACTAAAAGGGGAGGGAGTAAAGTCAAACACTTCCTGGTTCCAGCCCGCCTCCAGAGGGGATGTGTTAATTTCTTCCTGCCCGCAGTCATTCACAGGTGGGCCTGGTCAGGATGTTTCCTAAGAGCTAAACAAAGGTTTTTTAGCTTAATGCTCATTACCTAGGAGGCAGGGTTCCCTGAGATGGGCCATTTTGTATAATTTAGCTTAAAGGCAACATCCCTTTAGTGATGAACTTGTAATGGAATACAAAATTTCTCCCCTGTTACATTAGCACTACCTTCTAGAACTGTATAAAAAAGGGCTGATCTCTATTCCACATGATAGTCCTTCAAATATTTTGTTAGCTGTTTACTTTCCCCAGCTCTAAGAAAGCAGCAGAGCAAGTTAGCTAAGAGTACCAGTTCTAGATAAGAATACTTGAGTTCAAAAATGTGCTCCTTCATTTACTAGCTGTATAAACTTGAGTGAGCCACTAGCCTCTCTAAGTCGGCTTTATCATCTATGAAATGGGGAAGCAGGGATAACAATGGTACCTACCTCCCAAGGTTTTTGAGAGGATTAAGTGAGATAACATATTAATTCTAGACATGTAAGTACTCAGTAAGTATTAACCATTGCTGTAGTGATGGTGATTGTACTTATTGTAAGGAACGGCACCAAAAACGGAGGAGAGCTTAAACAAGCTTTATTTGGGAACGCTCCCGGGCGAGGTTCACTGGTCCGAGAGAAAGGGGCCAGAGAAGTCGCGCCTGGGTGCGGGCCGCGAACAAAATTTATAGGGGTGGACGCAGGGGAGGTGCTTGCTGTGTGAAGCAGCCCTTTTTTGGTAATCTCTCGGTTTGGTAATCTTTGGGTGTTGTAGCAATGTCAGGTATCAGTTGCATCAGCCTCAGAGCCATTGGTTCCGCCCCTTGGGGAGCAGGAAGACCGGTCGGTTGCATCAGCCTCCTTGGCGGTGGTTCAGTCTGCCTCCCTGGGCCCTTCCCCGGACCTGCTGGCCTTATACTTATTACTACCACTATTGACTCTTCTCTCACCCCTGCACTTCTAATCCCTTCAACCATTTGTCATTTACTAGAAACCCGGTCATCTTGCTTGTACTTTAATATCGTCTCCAGAATTAAACAAAGGACCCCAGATGGGTACTGGCCCATGAAGAGTACTAGACTACGGCCCCTACTTCTATAAACACAGCCTGAAATTCCGTTGCTTTTTTCTGCAGCCACCTCACGTAGCTCTTTCAGACTGGGCTCAAGGTTAACCAAATCTCCCAGACCCTCCTTCAGTGAACTGCTTCCTCATTCTGTCCTTGTGGCATTTTGTTTCTGGCCAAGCACAGATATAAAAGTTCATTCTTGATAAATTTTTTTCTTATTGGGTTTGTTGAATATTCCAGCCTGCTAAAATCACTATGACTGTCCTAACTCTAGCACCAACTCTGAATTATTAAGACATCAAATGTATCAGCTTCCATTGCCAGCTCTGGTGTTTCCTGTCTTCATCCATGTCTTTGATAAAATGTTGACTAAAATAGGGTCAAGATCAAAGCTTTGTAATCCTCTACTGGTAATATTGCTGGATATTAATAGTTATTGTCATGTAATACCATTATAGTTTATAAGGTGCCTTTACTATACATAATCTAACTTAATCCTTATGAAGTAAATAGTGTTATTATCTTTATTTTACACATAAGAAATCTGTAGTTCAGAGAGTTTACATAACGTGAGCAACGTCTCCCATCTGAGAAGTGGTATATCCAGATGCAAACCAGGGTCCTCTGACAACAAACTGAGTTGTTCGATCAATTATGAGACCACTTCACCTTACGTCATCCACCATGCATTTTCCCTCTTTATCCTTAGGCAATCCATAGGACCTTTCTCAAATGACTTATTGAAATACAGATTTACTACCTTTATTATATTTTCCTCCTACTGCAAGGTGCCAACAAAGCACGGGGCGGGGGGGGGGGGGGGGGGGGGGGGGGGGAGGAAGCAGTTGCTGTTTATAATCATACCTACTTCTCTGAGTTATTATTTGGATTTGACTAGAACATGGATATGGTCTTGGCATAAAGTGGGTACTCACCAGTGGCAGTTCTTTTCCTTATCGTGGAAACTCTTCCCCATCATAACACTCTTCCGACAGGTACATGCGTAGGTGCTATTTATCCTCACTTATGGGATAAAGTGAGGATATCCTCCTTTTCTCATCAGAGCTCATCAGTGGAGCCTCTCTGTAATTAGACTTTTCGTTTATATGTTTGCTTTATGTATTTCTGTTTTGTCTGCCTTTCCCTTTTCTCTTGTTGGAATATTAGGATGATTTGTTTTCCCTAGATTTTTGCATGCCTCTTTGGCCATTACCACTCCCACCAGGGAATCATCCTTATATCCTCTGCATTTTTCAACACGCCAGTAAAAGCTCTAGGACACATGTCTGATGATGACCAGTATCTTCTTTCCTCACTGTGATAAATATAAAACGAAATAGTGACTTACTCCCAAGAGTGTAAATGACTAACTTCTACTTAACAAACCAGTTTGGGGGTTTTTGTTTGTTTGTTTGTTTTAGAATTACACTCTATTGGCTGGTCCCTGGCTCTGCCACTTAGGGTTCAGCCTTGACAATATCATTTATATTCTGAGTCTCACTACCTACAGCAGCAAAATAGGAATAGTAAAACTATCCAATGCATTGGGTTCTCAGGAGGATTAAATGAGATTATGTAGAACCCACAGCATCATGAAGGTATAAAATAAGTGCTTGCAAATGCCAACTATTATGAGCATAAGCAATTAATTAGAATGTCCTGAAAACGGTTTCATTCTTTGTTGGTCTGTCTCATCGAAGGTACAAGCACTCCTAAGGAAACAAATAGTTTCCTCTGTACATTCAGGGCACCAGCTGCTGTATTTGGAGGTGGGTCTGCTGAGTTCCCTAATAGCAGACCTCGCCTAATCTCCCCTGGAGATGAAGATACCCCCAATGGATTCAGCAGCCCACAGTCAGAGCTGCATACAAGAAAGACCCCAGTGAGGAATCTCAAGAAGGAAGGCAGCTCAGGGCCTTCTCAGAAGGGAGCAGCTGGGCAGACAGAGCTGAGCAGTTATCCAAAACCTAGGACTTTAAAAATACCCTGGGAGAGTTCACTCCATATGGGCTGGCTCTGTGTGTCCTGGAGCATTGGAAATGGGAGGGGAAGTCCCGTCTCCTGGAAGATAACACTAGATGGAAGCAGGGCGACCTCAGAATCCTCGTAGGCAGATCCTTGCATTCTGATCATGCAGCTTCTCTGGATGTTTCCTAAGCAAGAAATAGGTCAGGCTCTTTTCTGGGTCTCACCTCCAGAGTCTGGGCTCCCCTCTGTCAAAGGTCTGGCTGGTAGGCTGCCAGGGACAACACACTTCTTGGGTTTCCACTCAAGGACAGCAGGGCCCGGCCCTGACAATATGCTGGGGTACACAAACCCTGAACCACCGATGGATGACTCAGGCCCTACCTGGGAAAGATGAACAGTATGGTAACAAGAAACTGTCTGTTAGGCAATCATAAGCTTTTCCGAGCAAATTTCAAGCTCTTGCTGGAGAACTATTGAAAAAATGTGGGGAAAGGTGCATGTTGCCTAGTTCATTCTTGATCTGTGTGCTAACAGCCATGAAGCTTACGTAAGTTGCTTGTAATACAGTAAATGAAACTAACCAAACAAAAATCAAAATAGGGCTTCCCTGGTGGCGCAGTGGTTGAGAGTCCGCCTGCCGATGCAGGGGATACGGGTTCGTGCCCCGGTCCGGGAAGATCCCACATGCCGCGGAGCGGCTGGGCCCGTGAGCCATGGCCGCTGGGCCTGCGCGTCCGGAGCCTGTGCAAAAGGGACAAATCTAAACAGCTATTTTTCAGCCTGTTATTCAGCAGGTATGCATTCATAAGGCCATGCCAGGTGTGTTCAGTCAGGGCCCATTCTAATTGGTTGGCACCCTCTTCTAGTAGGTTGATTCTCCATTCTGATTGGTTGAGGTCTGCCTTGTGTTAGTTATTAAGTATTTGACTCTCACCAAAAATAACCAGTAATGTGGCACCCAAAAGATAAGTTGAACTTATCATACTCTTTCTCTCAAAAGAAAAACATTGAAAGAATTAGCCCTACAACCCAAAATTGTGGATCACAAAAAGCATGATTAAATAGAGGAAGTTAATTGATAGTAGGATTTTTTAAAAAGCAGACATATAAGACTGTAATTGCATCACAATCATGGTGTAGCATTACAGCTTTGTCAGGATGCTTTGACCAGTCTTGAATTCAGAACCATCTGTCAGCTACAGACTGTGTGAGCCTCCACCCTATTTGAGATCTTCTCTTCTTAGATATCCAAGGGGTCTCCTAATCACTTCACCTGATTCCTCACATTAACCTCCCTCCCCCCAATTTAAGCTGCTTTGAATGAGTCTCTATTTAACCTAAGAGACAAGCTAAAACTGTAACATAATGTATAATTCAGAATATTTGTCAAGCCATGACATCAATATTTTATCAAAAATGTTCATACCAATATTTTCATTAAATACACACACACACACACACACACACACTGTGTCAGTGCAGGAATAGGCCTAATATATTAAGAACAGATGAGCAATCTAAAAGCTAGAGACACGTTTTTTTCCATAAGATGGCTTTAGTAGCACTTAATTGTCTTTAACATCATTCAAACAATTTTGTTAGATTGTATGTGACAGCTGTCATATCCATGTGCATTTTTAAAAAACTTATAAAAATTGGTGAATTTTTGAGTAGCCATTAATATTGAAGATGGGAGAAAAAAAGCAACATTTTTGGCATATTATGCTTTATGATTTTAAAAAAGGTAAAAATGCAACAGAAATGCAAAAAAAATTTGTGCAGTGTATGGAGAAGGTGCTGTGACTGATCGAACGTGTCAAAAGTGGTTTGCGAAGTTTCGTGCTGGAGATTTCTCACTGGACGATGCTCCATGGTCGGGTAGACCAGTTGAAGTTGATAGCGATCAAATCAAGACATTAATTGAGAGCAATCAACGTTATACCACGCAGGAGATAGCTGACATACTCAAAATACCCAAATCAAGTGTTGAAAATCATTTGCACCAGCTTGGTTTGCTAATTACTTTGATGTTTGGGTTCCACCTAAGTTAAGTGAAAAACACTTTCTTTCCGCATGCAATCTTCTACTTAAACGTAATGAAAATGTTCCATTTTTAAAACAAATTGTGACAGGTGATGAAAAGTGGATAGTGTACAATAATGTGGAACAGAAGAGATCGTGGGGCAAGCGAAATGAACCACCACCTACCACACCAAAGGCCGGTCTTCATCCAAAGAAGGTGATGTTGTGTATATGGTGGAATTGGAAGGGAGTCCTCTATTATGAGCTCCATCTGGAAAACCAAACGATTAATTCCAACAAGTACTGCTCCCAATTAGCCCAACTGAAAGCAGCACTCGACGAAAAGCATCCCGAATTAGTCAACAGAAAACGCATAATATTCCATCAGGATAACGCAAGACCACATGTTTCTTTGATGACCAGGCAAAAACTGTTACAGCTTGGCTGGGAAGTTCTAATTTATCTGCCGTATTCATCAGACATTGCACCTTCAGATTTCCATTTATTTTGGTCTTTACAAAATTCTCTTAATGGAAAAAATGTCAGTTCCCTGGAAGACCGTATAAGGCACCTGGAACAGTTCTTTGCTGAAAAAGATAAAAAGTTTTGGGAAGATGGAATTATGAAGTTGCCTGAAAAATGGCAGAAAGTAGTGGAACAAAACAGTGAATACGTTGTTCAATAAAGTTCTTGGTGAAAATGAAAAATGTGTCTTTGGGTTTTTTTTACTTTAAAAATGAAGGCAATTTTTGGCCCACCCAATAGAATTTACTCAGTTCTCTTGAACTTATGTCTTAACAGATGATATTGAGCAGTGGTTCTCAAACTTCAGTGCCCATCAGAATCACCAAGAAGACCTTGTTAAAATGCAAATGTCTAGGCCTTATTGCCAGAGTTTCTGATTTGGTAGGTCTGAGAAAGGGCTCAAGAATTTGCATTTCCAAAAAGGGTCCAGGTGCTACTGGTGCTGCTGGTCTGTGGACTACACTTTTAAGAACTACTGATGTGGAAAGTTCTCAGAGCAAGTTCATGTTTATGTTGGTCTGTATTTATGTTTCTCATCTTTAGAGAGTCATCAGCTCTGTGGTCACTCATTACTTTACAACACTATGTCATCTGTATTCCCAGAGTTAGATGATGAGAAGCTGATATCCAAGATCAAGGAGAAGGTTATAAAGGAGCCATTTCAGTAATAAGGATTTTTCCTGGAAAAAAAAATGATAGCAGGGAGATTTGAGGGTTTCCAGTTACTTCTCCAGTACTTACTGTGCTATAAATAAGCAGCCTTAAGTATACAGTTGGGATCTGACAGTATTTCTTTAATAAACTACACTGGGAAAAGCTAATGATGGTGGGCCACAGATGTTTCTAATATTTAGGTGGTCATTATCACCAGCAGTACATCTCTAATTCACATCAAATGAAATTTCACAGCCCAGTGATGGCCCATTTTTTAATAGATGCAAAACCAAAAAACAACAATAACACTAATTACTGCCTAGACTTGATATAGCTCTCCATTTTGTCAAATTGTGAAATTCCCACATGCATTCACTTTGCTCAGTCACACAACTTTTCTGTGAATTGAGTCCACGTCCTGGTGCTTCTTCACTCAACTAATGTTTATGGAAAAACAACAAAAGTTAGGACCTGTGCTCTGTGGGGAAGCCAAAGGTGTTCAGGATATGGTGGCTTCAAGGAGAAAAGGTTACTGTAGAGGAGAGGAGACTTCTGCAGAAATTACTGTGACAGCAAGAAGTGGAGCAGAGCAAGTAGCTGAGGACTCAGAAGAGAGTGGAGTCACTTTTTGGTTGGAGTGATCAGAGAAGGTTCTATGAAGAAAGTGGTAACTCAGCAGGATTTCAAAGGTGGACTTGGGTTTTGACAGGCATATGGGAAGAAAAGCAAGGACAGGGAATTAATTCTAAGTGCACCAGAGGCAAACTAGCTCAGAGTATATCCCATTGATAGTGAGTTAAGTAGTTCATTGCTCATGTAAGATCCATGCACAGGAGTAGTGGGAGAGGAGATTAGAGGTGAGAAAAAAGGGGGTGTAAATGCTAGATCAAGGATTGAGAGTTGATTCAGTAGACAACGGCAGCACATTGACTTTTTTGAACAAAGGAATAATATGATCTGGAATTTACCTTTATCACATTCATGAATGGCCAATGACAAAGGAAGAAGAGTTAATGGAAGCAGTGAGATGACTCAAGAGGTGTACTAGTATAGGACTGACCCACGAGTGTACTAATCCAGGCAAGACCCAGGAGGCACCCATGGGAACAAAAAAGTGGGGTATAAATAAAGGAGAGACAAAATATGGTAACCGATTGTATAAAGTTTAGGTTTTGAGAAGAGTGTTGGTACCATTAACCAAAATAGAAAAGTCAGGGGGACTGGTATGTTGCGGAGTTGGGGAAGAAAATGATAAATGTAAGTATAGATATGTTAGGCTTATACTTCTGTAAGTAAAACCAGATGGAAATCTTAAAAGCAGCTGGAGAAGTGGGGACTGAGCTTCAAAAGAAAGTCAGAATAGGCCAGCTTATGCTGCCATAACAAGCAGCACTAAAAATCCTAGTGACTTGAAACAGTCGTGCTTATTTATAACTCACACACCGTGGCCACCGCAATTCCGCAAGGAGACCCTGCTCATCAGGGATGCAGTTTCATGGAGGATCCATTTCTGTGTGTTCTCAGTGATCATGGAGACTGGGCAAGGGGAACATGGACACCCAGGAGCCAGTTAGAAAGCTGAGCAAATTTTAACCTAGTGTTAATTTGTGCTGCTGCTTGTGCACGATAGCAGCAGTAGTATCTCTCTCGGAAATAAACATCCCATATTATGATGTCTATGAATATAGGTTTCCTTTTCTACCCTCCCTCCCTCCTTCCTTCCCTCCTTTCTTTCCTTCTTTCCTTCCCTCCTCTTTCTTTACTTTTTTGGAAATCACTTATTGTATATAAGTTGTAATCCAGACCTCATGTATCAATGGGGAACTTTCAAATACAAATATTACCAATTAAAAAAAAAAAAAAAAAACAACTGCTGCCCGGAAATGTCACGTGCCTCTTTTCCCCTCACATTTAATTGGCAAAAGCAGGTCATGTGATCATCCTTGAGATCAGGAGAATGTGGATAAATAATCCTATATGTGCCTAGGGCAGAAGAACTACCATCTGTGCAACTGCTGTTCTGACTCCCATATGCATCATCTAAGACTGAGACCCTTGATGAAGACAGAGCAGTAGATACCGCCTTTGATGTAAAGAGGAGAGAGAGTGGAAAGCAAAACTCTAAGGACAGAAACTTGAGGAATACATAGGAAGAACACATACTTACAGAGGCAAAATAAAAACGCATAGAAAAGCAAAGGGCTCAGTTTACTAGGGCCACATTCACAAGAAGCATCTCAGGAAGGTTCCTCACTACCAAATCTGGAGATGAGTCAACAACATCCAAGGCCAAGGAAAGACCACTGAGTCTGACCTTGAAGGAGACATGGCTGACCTTCAAGAGATCTGCTTCATGGAGGCGATGGGGTCAGATATGAAGCCAGACTGAGGAAGGAGTGATTGAAAGTGGAGACAGAACACTGGACTGCTGAAAAAAGGAAGGGAAATAAGATGCCCGCTTGAGGTAGCAGCAAAATCAAAGCTGCTTTGCTAAATGAAGTCTGGCAGGTTTTTATGTGTTCATTCAGCACATGTTTATTGAACATTTACTCTTGCCAAACACTGTTTTAGGAGCTGGGGAGTGAGCAAGATAAGCTTTCTGTTCCCATGAAGCTTATCTTCTAGTGGAAGCAGACATACAATAAACAAGTGAGCAAAGGAATCAATGAGTGAAAGAGATCATTTCCAATTATATTTAGTTCTGATAAAACTAAATAAATTATATTTAGTTCTGCCTTCTCTTATAGAAGGGAGTCACAGGGTGGGTGGGGAGTATGGCCTGAAGGGTATGTCCTAGACTAGTCAGGAAAGGCATCTCAGGAGGGGATGCTAAAGGATAGCGTCCTTTAGCATGTTGCCTCCTAAAGGACAAGAAACATCAGCTAAGGACAGATTTGGAAACAGTGTTCCACAGCAGGCAGAAGCTCTGAAGGAAAGATCAAGTTCTCATAAAAAATGGGGATTAGAAGAAACATTTTAAGGGACTTCCCTGGCAGTCCAATGGTTAAGACGTTGCCTTCCAATGCAGGGGGTGTGGATTCGATCCCCGGTCGGGCAGCTAAGATCCCACATGCCTCCTGGCCAAAAAACCAAAACATAAAACAGAAGCAATATTGTAACAAATTCAATAAAGACTTTAAAAATGGTCCACATCAAAAAAATCTGTTAAAAAAATTAAAAAAGAAGAAGAAACATTTTAGCTAGCTGGTTGTGTGTGTGTGTTTGCATGTAAATACTTACAGCAAATGAAGGTCTAGAAGAAATTTGCCTCTCAATGCACAGGATTCATTGGTTTAGAAGGACACGCCTTCTCCTGCAGGCAACCTACCACAGAACCTGCTTCAGTTGCTTGGGGAAAATTGCTGCAGGGTAGAGATCTGCTGAGGCAGATTCTTTTGCTTGGTGTATTATATTGTGAAGAACGTTTCTTTTTAAAGCTTTTGAACCAGGCTTCTCATGAAAATGCCTTTTATATTGGTACTTGCATTCTCTCCAGTTTCAGTCTTGCAAATTTTAGTCAAACGTTTGTATAAGGTCGACCTTTCTCACATGTGACTGTGGGTATAGGGAAGGTTTTCCTGGGCCTGCTCATGGATTTTTTAAAAAGAGAAGCTTAAACAAATCTCTGCTGAACTCTATGATCAGCCCCACTGGTCTTAGGAGGGCAGTCATCACGGCCATTATGATCTGAATTAAACCACCACTGGAAAAAAGTACATATATTTTAAATCGGGGTATGCCAGTGTGGTGGGATGATCTGCTAAAAGATTAATTTGTGTTAACTTTTTTCTGTTTATTCATAATATTTGTTTATTGTCCCCACTGCCCTCCCCTGCTATAACATAAGTTCTACAAGGGCAGGAATATCTGTGTGTTTTGTGCACTGATGTTTCCTCAGTTCCTAGACAGTGCCGGGCACAGGGGAGATACTCAGTAAGTACTGGGTGAATTCGTGTTTCTTCTTTGTTGTGGGACCCTGGCAGGAAGGAAGGTTTTTCTTGGGCCAGTGCCAGAAGGTAGCCAAGTTCCTGAGTGAGGTGTTCTGTCCACCTCGAAAGCCCTACTCCCAACGTGTAGAGAAAAGCCTCTGCTCAGAACAGCAGGCTGGAGATCAAGGGGGACAGAGGTGTGAGGACAGGGTCATGAGGACAGGATCAGACCTTCCCTGAGTCTTTGAGCACCAGGGATAGAGGGTGTCTCTTGCAGATTGCCAAGGAGGAGGCGCCCCGACTGCATTCTGAGGGGAGAGGGCTAGAATGTACTCTTCTGATTTACATAAATTCAAAACTTCCAAAAGATATCTTAAAGGCCAAAATGGGATGAGAGGGTGGGGAACGTGGCCACAGTCCACATGTACTTTTTCCTCACATGCTTTGGGTATGGGGCAGAGTGTAAGGGCTTTCCAGTCATTTTGTCACCCCAGTCTCAAGACCACCCTGGGGGCAGGTATAAGTGCAATCTCCATTTCGTAGGCAAGGGGACTGCAGTTTGGAGGATGGTTGAACCTGGAGCTGGTGGTGGCTAGTGTGGCCTGGAGAGGAAGGGCTAGAGCCACCGTAGTCAAGGACTCACAGAAGGGTCGTGAGCATGATCTCAGAGCTGTGGAGACTCACCCCAGAACAGGGAGGTCGCCCCCAGTGATGAGTGTGGAGGCCAGGGGCATGGCTTAGAGACAGGTGGGGCAGGTAAACTTGACTGTGGCCTTGGATCCCTGCTCGGTATTTCACATGGTGGCTTCGTTTTAATATGCCAGCAATTTGGGGAAATCTTGGCCCAGGAGGTTTCAGAAGACAAATTCTGCTTTCAGTACATGCGTTGATGGCGGGAAGTTGGCTTCAAGCAGAGCTCAGCAAGGGCAGCAAAGGTGCGGGTCAGAGAACCCCAGCCCCTGTGTAGCCATGCTGTGTTCACAATCCCGGTTCAGTCCCACACTTCCAGTAGGAGAGAAGGAAAACAGAAGAGGGTAAGTGAATGCCCAAAGCCACTCTGCTAAATCTAATTTAAAACAGAAAAATCACCAATGGTCATTTTGGAAATGAGACCCTTTCCTTGCAGAGCTGGGCGGGGTCAATAGCACCCTTCAAGAGAGAGAAAAGCTCATCATTCCCCGGGCCTTCCGTGAAGCATCCTCTCGCCCGTGGGAGGCCAGGATGGTGTCTGATTTTCCACCTTTCTGCTCCAACAGGCTGGGCACAGGGTCCTCGTTAGCAGAGAAGGGTGCAGAGGAGCTTGGTCTGCATGAACCTGTATTCTCCTGGCCTAGGTCACAGCCACGTGCCCCCTTCTCCCAGTGTCCTGGGGTCCCAGGAAATGTGCCAGGCAAATTCAGGGGGCTCTGACTTAGGGTGTGGGCTTGGGTCCATTCTTTTTTTTTTTGAAGATGTTGTGGGTAGGTGTAATGTTGTGTAATTTATTTATTTTTGCTGTGTTGGGTCTTCGTTTCTGTGCGAGGGCTTTCTGTAGTTGTGGCAAGCGGGGGCCACTCTTCATTGCGGTGCGCGGGCCTCTCACTATGGCGGCCTCTCTTGTTGCGGAGCACAGGCTCCAGACGTGCAGGCTCAGTAGCTGTGGCTCACGGGCCCAGTTGCTCCGTGCCATGTGGGATCCTCCCAGACCAGGGCTCGAACCCGTGTCCCCTGCATTAGCAGGCAGATTCTCAACCACTGCGCCACCAGGGAAGCCCGGGTCCATTCTTTTGTCTTCAGTCTCTTTTCCTTGTCCTCCTCAGGGCTGACCTGAAGGCTCAGCATCTCCAGGGCCAGCTGTGTCGCTCCTGTTCTTGGGCAGAAAACCCGCTGCTGTTTGGTGACTGACACTAGCAATGGCTGTGGGAGGAGACGTCAGACTCGGGCTTCTGACGAGACGGCCAAGGGTGTTTTGTATCTTCTGCTCTGTGAGCACAGTGTGTACTCACAGCGCTAAAGCCCTGTGTCAGATGGATTCCCGCGTGCGACTCACGCTCGGCTGGTCGCTCCTGCAGAGAGGAGCGTCAGTAGGGACGTTGGTCCCAGAGAATCTATTTCCATGGGTTTGAAAAGCTACGGGGCTCTGGGAGCATTTGATGATTGAGAGAGATCAACACCATGTTTGCACCTTTTCGATTCCCCCCTAGACAACCTGAACTAATATGTGAGAACAGAGAAAAATTGTTTCCCAGGGAGACAATACTCAGGGTCAGATGACCCTGGCAGCCCCTCCCTCCTCTTTTCTATCTCTCCAGATCCTTAGGGCCAGCACAGTGTCGCCTCTAGGAAACATCCTCTGACCTTTATTAACTATGAAGATTTCTCTCTTCTCTCAGTTCCGATGCTACCTGCTATTTCAATTCCATTCAGCCTACGTTTACCAATCTCCTACTTTGTTCCAGGCCAATGAAAACGACAGTGACACCATCCTACCCTCTCGGGGACTTGGAGGGGAGATAGGAATTCATTACCGCATCATAGTGCATTAATATACACTGCCTTAGAGTGTTTATTCAACTCAGCTGCATGTGTATATATTTATATTACATAGATATAGATATTGATATATAATTGGTTTTCCCATAAGACTAAGCATTTTGAGCATAGGGGATGTATGTCGTACGATCATTCCCAGTGTTCAGGGTATAAAGCAAATGTATAATAATTCCTTTTAAAATTGAAGGGAAATGAATTTGAGGTGGTAGAGCCCTATGGTCAGAGCATCTTCTGGAAGAAAACCAGCAAGTTATTCATGTTTGTTACAACTAAGCATTCATGGTTGGTTTCACTTGCACTTTTTCCGCTTGAAAATAACCCTACCACTTACGCAGTTAGAACAGAACAGAATCCTGCTGCTGATCTCAGGAATACCTTGCAGGCTGATTATTTCCAGGCTTATCTTTTCAAGGCAGCCAAACAGGCCAGTAAGGAGCAATGAGGGATACTCATAAAAGGAAAAAAATTAAGTGGGATCCTTATCCCATATCATACACAAAAATAAATTCCAGGTAGATTAAAGATCAAGATGTAAAAAGAAAACCTAGATAATTAGAATATCTCTTTGTAATCTTGAGATAAGAAAGGCCTTCCTAAACAAGACAAAACAAAACCCAAAAAATTCAGGAGGCATAAAAAAAGAGATTGACAGATTTGAGCTTATAAAATTTAAAACTTCTCTAGTAAAGAAAGAAAAAAGTCTTTTTTTTTTTTAAGCCACCAAGTTGGAGACTATTATCCGCATAGATGGAGATCAGTAAGAAAGGTGAATTTTTTAAAAAAGGATAATCTAAAAGAAAAAAAGCATTTTAAAATGACATAAACAGAGAACTTATAAAAGTTTACAAATGGCCAATACAGGATACCTTTATTTTTGTCTCTTAAGGTAAGCTATGCTTTTATTGCTGTTAGTCTGTTTTTGTCTCCATCATAGCGAAATTCATTTTGTAATATGATTTCACAAAATATAGCACCATTCTGTTATTAAGATCTTTTGGAAAGAAGTGAAGAATTTTATCTTTTGGAGATATTTTACCTCTTTGCAGTCATCTAGAATCCATCTAGAATTTCCTCTTCATGACCTAGAAAAGAGAGGAAAAGTTCACCAGGGCCTCAGCTTTGAGAAGCCACAAATGGAAAATAAAAGTCCTGGAGCATCATCACCATGGCAGCGCCTCCTATTCATTGCCAAAAGTGAAGCCTCTTTGACTGTCACAGGGATCCAGCATTCTCAACAGAGATGAGCTAAAAGTGTGCTCCTTAGTGGCTTGGAGTAAACAAAGAGTTTATTTTGGCACCAGTGATGGTTCAGACCTGTCTCATTCAAAGGCAAGCTGACTTCAAATCACACATAAAGATAGGATGCCATTGTATCCTCGGGCATCAGAGGCCTAAACACACTCACTTTCTCATCATCTGACCCCATTTCAGGGATAGTCACTTCTATAGCCGTGTGTTGCCTTGGTCACCCGGGCACACAGAGCTAAAGAAGAACTAGGAGAAATATATTTATATATCTATGAAAAGGGCTGTCAGGAGAGCTGAGAAGAGAGATTCTGAGAATTGGAAACCGACTTTGAGAGAAACAGGAACAATGGTAACTCAGATAATGAGCTATGAAGGTAAAAGTGCAACTTTGCTGAGTGTGATTGGAAAGAGAACTAAGAAGTGGATCAAGAAGGGTCGGGAATGTTTGTTAGTCATATGCCTGAGGTTGCTAACATCAGCTTTTTCTAACTCCCTGCCAGGGCTCAAGTGCTGGCAAAGTCAGTAGCACAGGGAAGCTGCCCTGTCATCCTCCCAGCCTTCCTCTTCCCTCCCTTGTGTGGAAACCATGGCATCCAAAAATTATTGCTGGCGTGTCTGGAATTCTTATTTTTCTTTCTTTTTTTTTGCAGTTCGCGGGCCTCTCACTGTTGTGGCCTCTCCCACCGCGGAGCACAGGCTCCGGACACGCAGGCCCAGTGGCCATGGCCCACGGGCCCAGCCGCTCCGTGGCATGTGGGATCCTCACGGACCAGGGCACGAACCCGTGCCCCCTGCATCGGCAGGCGGACTCTCAACCACTGCGCCACCAGGGAAGCCCTGGAATTCTTAATGAAACTTTTCTTATTTACCTTAACAAGGTGTCAGATGCTAAAACAGGTATCCCACTCGTGCTCCTACCTCATGAGTGTAAATATATTGGGCAAATCCTTGTCTGTCTTATTTTGCTGTTGCTGCCCTAGTATGAATGAACTCATCCTTCTTTCCTACTCCTTCCATATCTTCTTCAGCATAATAATAACTGCTCAGTTGTTTATATTCATAAACATGTATATATAATATATGTTATTTAAATATGTACATGATTATATATTTTAGGGTGTGTTTTGTAATATAAAGTATACACATTATGTGTGGTTTAGAGAGCATTGTGGTGGTGACCTGGTGCAGAACAGCTGCAGGAATCCAGGAAGGTAAGTCAGCACAATACAGAAGCAAGTAAACCCTGGGAGCATTGTGTGCATCCCACTGGTCTAGAACACTAGTGCCCAGGGGGATGGATTCAAAGGGGGGAGGCAGATCAAAGGCCACCACAAGTATTTATAGGTTTTGAAAAGAGTTACACCCACAGAGGAAAGTGAAATTAGAAACGCAGGAACCATTATGGCACTCAGAGACAAACAACAGGGACAACTGTCTGTCTTGACCTTAGACAAGTAACCCCCTCTCCCAACCCAAGAACTGTCACTTAGGTGACTCTTGGCTGTTGTTCCCCCATTTGGCATAAGCAAACACTAGTCATGCTCTCAACCCAGGCCTTAATTTTCACTGATAGAGTTGCAACAAATATGCATTTACAAAAAAAAAAAAAAATCACAAAAGAGAAAATGAAACAATATTTCATGAATAAGAGTCAGAATAAAAAATAAAGACCAGAACTACAAAGACTTCAAATATTGGGATTATGAAATATAGAATACAACCTGTTTAAAGAAACAAAGTAGGAATTAAAGACACTAGTAAGGAGCAGCAGGTATCAAAGTGATAATGTTCAGATGAAATTTGAAAAATATCCAAGTAGAACTTATAGAAGTAAAGACTATCATAAATGAAATATAAAATACTAATCAATGGGTTAAACAGCAGTTTGGACATAGCTGAAGAGAGAATTGGTGAACTGGAAGATAGGTCTAAATAAATTACATGGAAGAAAAGGTGTCAAAAGAGATAGAAAATATGAAAGAATGGCTAACAAACATTTAAGATAGAGTAAAAATGCCAATATACATCTAATGAGAGTTATAGAAGAAGAGGACAAAGAGAACTGGTAAGAAGCAGAATTTTAAAGCAAATGAGACTGCCCCTTACTAATGTAAAATGTTAATAATAGGGGAAATTGGGTGTGGGGTATATGTACTACCTTCTATCTTTACACTATCTTTGTGCTTCTGTAAACCTAAAATTGTTTTAAAATAAAAAGTTGATTAGCATATCTCCTCTCCCAGAGAGAGAGAGAGAGAGAGTGAGAAATTTTCCAAATACTATGAAAGACACAAATCTTCAGTCAGGAAGCCCTATGACTTCCAAGCAGAATAACTAAGAGGAAGGTAGACAAAAGAACGTACTTAGACACATCATAGCAAAACTGCAGAAATCAGAGGCAATGACATCTTTAAGACAGCCAGTGAGAAAGGAAAGATAACCACAAACAAGTGATAATTAGACTGACAGCTGACTTAGCAGCAACAATGGAAGTCAGAAAATTGTAAGACAATATCTTCAGTATGCTCAGGTAAGATAGTTGTCAAGCTAGACAGATATACTTAGCAGAACTACTTCTCAAGAACAAAGGCAAAATAAAGACATTTTCAGATAAACACTGAGGACGTTGACCTCCAAACGCTTACTAATTGAAATTCTAAAGTCTATACTATAAAGAGAGACAGAAAGAGAAAGAGAGGGAAAAAAAAAGAATCCTCAGTAGGTCTGAGATACAAGAAAGAAGGGTAGGTAAAATTTTTTTAAAATTCTGAATTTGGAAAAATCTTACAATGATGTTATAAAAAATAATATCTAGATTATGAGGTCAAAAAACAATGTTCCCCTTGAAAACTGTAGGGGAATCCTTACTTGTCTACACGGCTTCTGGTAGTTTGCGGGCAATTTTTGGCATTCCTTGGCTCGTAGATTGCTCCTTCTAGTCCTCCATGTTCACGTCATCTTCCTTCTCTGTGTGTCTCTCTGTGTCCAAATTTCCCCTTTTTATAAGGACATCGGTCACATTTGATTAGGACCCACCCTAATAACCTCATTTTAACTTGATTACCTGTGTAAAGACGCTACGTCCAAATAAGACCACATTCTGGGGTTCTAGAGGATAGGATTTCAAGATATTTGGGGGAGGGAGGGGGAACAAGTCAACCCGTAACACAATCCCAATTCTAACTGGTGGTTTTAAACTCCGGACTTCACCCTTGGTTCTAGTTGCTACTGCCTCTTTCTTTTCCACCTCCCATCCTTTCAAACCTCCAAAGCCAGTGGTGCCCATGGTTCCATGCTCCTACACTGCTTATTATGGGCTAATTTGTGTCCTCCCTAAATTCATATGTTGAATCCTAACCCTCAGTACTTCTGAGTGTGATTGGAGATAGAGCCTTTAGAGAGGTGATTAAGTTAAAATGAGGCCAATAGGATGGGCTATAATCCAATATGACTGATGTCCTTATAAAATGAGGAAACTTGGACACACAGAGAAACACCAGAGAGATGCACAGAGGAAAGATCTTGTGAGGACACAGTGAGAAGGTGGCCATCTGTGAGCCAAGGACAGAGGTCTCAGAAGAAGCCAAACCTGTTGGCACCTGCCCTTGGACTTCCTTCCTCCAGAACTGAGAAATAAATTTCTGTTGTTTAAGCCACCGAGTCTACGGTATTTTGTTCTGCAGCCTGAGCTGACCAATCCACTGCTCAAAGCCCCTCCTGGCTGCATCTGGCAATGCTCCTGAGCACTGTCCCCAGGCCTAACTCCCTCCCCCACTCTGTGGGCTCTTCCTTGTCTTACATCTCAGTGTGTGAAGTCCATCTTCTCAGCTTAGGTAGGTGGCATGGCCACCCCCAGGGTTACGCTCCCAACACTGTCCAGTGTGACCTTTGATGTCACAGCCCCTGTGGCTATGATGAGGGGCGATGGGAGCAGACGGAAGGAAGGATTCCAGCAGCTGCTTTGAGACTATTTATGGGCTCAGAGGATGTGAAAGAGGATCACGTGAACATCAGGCAGCTTGCTGAAGGAGAAGCGTGACTGAAAAGTTCCATTGAGGCTTGAAACTCGTTTATTCCTGTAGGTCCAGCAATACAGAAGGAAGGAAGCCGGCCCTTCTAGCCTCTTCTACCCCCACGTTGTCATCAGGCTCTGGATTTTTCCTTCCTTGGATTTCTCCTGGAAACAGCTCCCTTTACTTGGTGGATATCCAGATGTTCCCCTACCCCATGGGTCTTTCCTTCCTCTTCTGGTTCTCCACTTGTTTCCTGGCCTCTCCTGCATAACAAGGGTTAACACAGTAAAGAGCCTTGAGTGTTGAAAAACTCACTGCTCTGGGCTCCGTGGACACAGCTGTGGTCAAGGTTGACATCAGGAGTTTACATTCTTGTGCTCTGGAGACCGTAGGTAAACAAACAAACAAGAAAACTTTGGGGGAGTCGTGCTGAGAATCAAGATGGGGAGATGAAATGGCAATTGATCCGGGATGGCTTTAGATCAGGTGGTCTTTGGTGCAGCTCTTGGGGTTGGGGAGCCGTTGACAATTTATGATCGACAGTACTCTTACTCGAGCTGTGAAAGCACCAGATACACAACAGAGTTCTGCCCTCTTGGCTCTAAGTTACAAACAAGTAAATGTTTGCTTATCTATACCAGACAGAGCGGGTAACCAGACCTGGTTAGAAAGTGAATAAAAAATGCTCCCAGGTCCCATTTCCTTTGTCTATTTAAAGGGGATTTTTAGCCATCTGGAAGTTTTCTTATCAGACATTTGATAAGGAAAAGGGATGTTTTGAAAGGTTGTTACCCAAGAACACATAAACCAGGAGAAACATATTTAACCTACCCTGGTACCTTCTTGAATTCCCAGACATTGAAGGACATTTAAAAGTGACTCGGGATCCCAAAGCCAGGCACTGTCCCTTAGGCCCCAGCACTAAGTCCAGGGGAGCCCTTTCAGATGGGTACACTTTTGCCAAGGGTCTGAGGGCAAGGGCATGCAGCATCCCAGGTCTTACAGACACGCCCCGTGGAGCTCTGTGGCAGCACTCTGTGGGAGGGGCGCAGCGGAGGGGGCTGGGGGCCATATGGGGAGCATAGGTGGTGCCAGGAGCAGCTGGAGCCTCAAGGCCTCCCCCCAACCTCCCCCGAAAATGGCAGGAGAGAGCACTTGGCTCTTATCGCTGGTGCACCGATGTTCATTCCAGGGCCAACACACTGACCTTCAGCTCAGGAAGTGACTTCTTAGTCAATTGCTTCTTTGGAGGGACCTGCCAGGATTTGAAATGAAGCAGCAGTTCTTGTAACATCCAGTCATAAATCTAAATCTTTTTTTTTTTTAACTGAAGCAAAATAGTGAGATAACTTGACGTTTTGCATGCTTAAATTTAGAACAGATTATAGCAATTGAATACCCACATCATAAGCTGCTTCATTTGAGCACAACACACGTACCCAGGCTCAGCTTCATGTGATTTGAGTCTCGAGAGTGATTCTTCTTCTGCCAAAGTTTTTAAATCTTAGGATGACTAGTAACTTTCAGCCCGAGGATGAGGCCACCTGATCTCCAGTCCTGGCCCTCACTTGGTTGAGCAAAGGTGCCTCTCTGGGCCTCAGGAAACCCCTCTCTGTGGTGTGCACACACTGTGTGGTGTGTACACACGGTGTGGTGTGCAACGCCCAGCTCTTATGCCCAAAGGGTATCATCCCAGATGACCAGAGATAGTCTTTGGGATGATGTGAGTAGAGAGATCTATGAGATTATATTATGAATCTATGGCTAATAATGGCTATTAATAATAGATGCCACTCACCCAGTACTTCTCACGTGCTGGGCACTGTTGGAAGCACACTTTGTTTGTCTTAATTGCCCTAGTTCTCATTCCTCATTTTACCAATGAGGAAACTGAAGCCCAGAGACGTTAAGTAACTTGCCCAAGCTCAAACAGCTCTAAGCGGGGAGCCAGGATACAAACCCAGGCATGTGAGTGCACCCTGTGCCTTCCAGCCTTTGGGTATCAGCCCTGAGGTCTCCCCACCAGCACTGACATAGAGGGATGAGAATGGGATGGAGCTAGAGAGTGATGCTGACTCAAAGATGGCTCCTCGTGGGAGTGATGTCTCTGGGCCTGTCCCAGAGCTGGGGAGAGAGAGACGTGGAGGCAAGAGGGATGAATAAATACAAAATGGGTGATCCAATTTAGAAAAAAAAAAAAAAAAAAATCATTGCCGCCTGACCATGAGCAAGGTGCAGTGTTTTAAAATTTCCCTTTCAAGATAATTGCTGTAGACCTTAGAAAAATGAATCTAATAGAAGAAAAAAAGAAAGGCAAAGGGAGCCCAGTGATTTGAGTATGAATATGCAGGTTTAAAACATCTTTTCCCCTTGAAATACAACCTCTTACCTTGGTGGAAAGTCCTGTTACTTTAGCTTTGTCTCAACTCTCACTCTAAAGGCTGGCTGGGCTTGTCAGTCAAGACCATCTGTGCTGGAATGAGGTTTCTTCCAAAGACCTGATTTTGATTTTCTAGGAGCTACACCTGACCTCATAAACTTAAAGAGGAACGTCTTCATTTCTGCTTGCTGTCTCCCTTGCTGCCTAAATAGGTGCTTGCCTGATACGCTACAGGCAGGACAGCGGGAGGCGGGTTATTGGGTTTTCGGAGAAACCATTTCCTTTTCGTAGGACAGAGCTGCAGAACTCAGGAAGTGCAGAGGTTCAGCCAGAAGTGTTTGCGGGCTTTGCCTGAGGACAAAACATCCAGGCCAAAGTGAAGCATTTAGTCAAAGCCAGTGGGCCTCGTCTTTCCAACCCTTTCTTTGTTTTTTTCTCCTGCTCGAAAGTTGTCAGAATGAATTCACCTTTTGGTGGGTTTCCTTGTGGATATTTGTTTGGACTGACTGCATTCCTACACATGCTTGTCAGTAGTTTCAGCCCTTCTGGGACCTAATCTGGGCCCAACTGATAAATATTACAAGGCAGGTGCTATGAAGATGAGGAAATGGGAGAGAGTGGGCTTCACAGAAAATTATGAGAGCCCCTGACTTTAGAGGCTTCCATTCAAAGGAAGCCACCATCTAATGGTTAAACAGATCCATTTAAATAAATGCATAAAGTACAAGAGCGTCATCCCTCTTGTTGGAGCCGGACGATTAAATAAGACTGAATTAAAGACAGTATTATTGATAATAATGGTAAACGACACCACTTATTGAGCATCTATTATGTGCTTGGCAACATTATCATGTGGGAGGTACTAGCTCTATTTGGATGACAGAAAGCAGACCCTGTGAGGTGCCAAGGTCACAGAGCCAGTAGTGGCGGAGACGCAGGTCCGAGTCCACAGTCTGTGCTCATGTGGCCCCAGATGAAGAAAATGAGACACAGATTCTCATGATGTGACTTACTCATGCACGGGTGCAAAACTTGCTAATGAATAAAGCAAAATAATAATAAAATGAGCTGGTCTGAGGACCCGGGATTGTCTGGGTTCAAAACTGAGTTATAAATACAATTCCAATCATGAAACTCTCCGTATGACACTGGATAAGTTACTTAAACTCTCTGAGCCTCTACTTCTTCATCTCCAAAACGGGCTAATAATGCTTAGTTCATAGCATTGTCATGAGGCTTAAATTAGATACATCATGTTATGTGCTGAGCTCAGGACTTGGCATATGGTATATAATCGATAATGTTGGTTATTGTGCGGGTCTTCAGGGAGAGCAGGTGACTATTTGTCCAGGGGGCTTTTCTTGACCTTTTACACTCATGCCTCCACCTCCACTGTTCCCTGCAGGAGTCCTGCAGTGTCAGCCATTATGCTCTTACCCTGCTAACTCCCTTGCGGTCAGAGAAGCAGGTGGCTGGGGATGGAAGGCAGTCAGGACCTTGGCCAACATGCCAGTTGAAGGTCTTGGCCAATGGCCTTGACTTTGCCCGCGCTAACCTTTTTTATACCTGACAAGGCAAACTACCACGTGTCAGGTCAAGACAAGAACAGGGGTGCAAGGAGAGAGCCAGCCCATGAGATAGGAACAGGGGTAGGCCAGAGAGCCCCTGGAGGTCACTTTCAGCCCTATGATTTGATATTGGCATAAAACTGAATGCAATACATTTAACTCTGAGACATTCCCACCTCCCACCTGACCTCAGTCTGGGCAATCTTCCTGCTAGTCAAGAGGACAAACCATAAATCTCCCTGTGGATGGGAGTGCTGGGCGCACAATAAACTCTGCTGTCTCCCCTGTTTTCCAGAAAGGGTTGATGGATCCTTCCTTCAGCACGGTAGAATTTCAACAAGACAGAAATAGAAGCCAGAAAGCTTGTTCCTGTCAAAAGCTCTTAATATAATTATGAGAGTCAGGCCTCTCCATGTACCACCCCCCAGCCCACGAATAATTAGGGTGCGAGAGGCCGGGAACTGAATGGAGGTGGGGGAGGAGTGGGGAGAGACGCAGGCTGAGGACGTTGTGACTAGTGTAATGGCTGCTGCTTCTCTGCTGGGATGCCCCAGTCCTGCAGACTCCCTGGGAATTCTGCAGCTTCATAAAAGCTCCCCTTAGAGCTGGGATCATCCCAGGCAGCAAGTAGTGGCTCTAATAGTTTCAGCTGATGCGTTATGGCTGTCCCGCCTCAGCTCCCTTTACTGAAGGTTAGTTATATAGAGATATGCCCTCATCACCCGGGACATCCACAGTATATGCAGAAAGAAGGTGGCCGGGACACCTAGGCCATGGCACCAGGCTTTGGGTCTGATGGGGACCTCAGAGGCAGGCCCAGCCTGAGCATTCGGGCTACCAACGGGAAAGCAGAGTCCCTCTTCCCTGGAACATTTGCTTTCTGTTTAGTGTTTAATTTTCTCTCTGAAAGGCAATCTATGGAATGGGAAAAAAAAAAAAAAAAAAACACCAGTCCCTAAAGTCCATTCGAGCTTTCTCTTCTCCAGGTTAATTTCCATTCTAATGCTTATGTAGCTCCCGCCGCAGAGTTAGGCATTTGTTACTCTAATTCTGCTGCTATTCTCCCCAGGGTTTGCTGTTTTGTCAGGGGCTGTGCTGTTCCATTTCAGGGTTCGGAGCAGAATTACCGAGCTCAGTGTCAATGGAGGGGCTCAGGAGGGCCCAACACCCAGGGAAGGAGCTCTCCATGGATTCTTTCTTCCCAGCCCCAGAGGGAGGCTGTCCTTTAGCTCTGCTGGCTGCCACCTGGCCCCAGAGCATCTATTCTACACTGGTGGTAAGGTGACAGAGCCCTGTGCTCTGTACATGGAACAGACTTGGGTCCCCAGAACCTGCTCCTCCATGATTCTGCACTTGGCCTCTGTTGACAGCGGTGCTGGGTGCTGACGAGATCCTTAAGAGACACCTCAGCTTAGTCCTTAAAAGCACTCTCTTGAGTCAAGCTGGATTGCTTTGGTTTGAATCTAAGAACTGCCACTTACCAACTGTGTGACTCTGGACAAGTCCTTTAACTTCTCAGTTTCACCATCTATAAATTGGATACCAACAGTACAGGGCATTAAATGAGTTACCATTGTTGTTAGCATTAAATGAGTTTGTAATAGATATAAATTGCCTGTAAGAGTGTCGGGCACAGAGTCAGGGTCAGCGGGTGGTGGCTATAATCACTATTACTGTTATTAGTCCCTCCTGGGGCTGGCCTGGCTGCAGAGGCAAGAGCTGAGTGCCCAGCAGGATGTGCCCTGCATCTCAGCGGGGCAGGGTGTGAAGGGGTGGCCATCCCTGCTGGGTCCACCGGATGCTAACTGCTTGGTACTCACACACTGGATTCTCCTGGATCAATGGGTGCTTCCATCCCTTCACAGCCTCCATGTTATTCCTCCAACCCACCTGGCCTGGGGACTCCTGGAATGTGACTTCTTTGAGGAGGACAGGCAGGCAGGGAGGAAATCAGGAATTCTGATTCTCATCCTCAGAGGGATTCAGTCCCTAGGCCAAGGCCACTCAACTAGTAAGTGGCATTGCAGGAGCTCACACGCACGCTGGCTTGACTCCCAGGGGCGCACTTGCCTACGAGGCCCCTTGGGGTGATGACCCTTTGGCCAGGGGCCGCTCTGTGTCATTCCACGCTGTGGAGTGGTGAGTGGTATGAACGGTTCCAGCAGTGAATCTCTGAGAACAGAAGTGAGGCTGTTTCATAGCCTCCAAAGGCTGGAGACAGGCTCTGGTTCGAGACTCCCCAGGAGGGAGAAGCTGGCCTTCTTTGAAGGCCTCACCGAAAGAAGCGCCCAGCCTCTCAAGACACAGGGTGAGCTGTCACCTTCAGGCCGAGTGGAGGACAGAGCCTGAAATGCCTGGTCACCAGCTCCACCCTTATGGGACCCAAAGCCTCACCAATCTGTGCCCCTGCCTGCTGGCAAGGGCCGCCAGTATCAAACCAGGGCCTGCTCCCTGCTGCCCAAGGGCCCTCCCTTCCGGGCACGTGTGGATGAACCCTCGGCTCCCACCAAATGAGCTTCCGGGCAGGAGGATGGGCAGCTGTCTCTGTCAGCCACCCCTCTGCAATTTCCTAACTTGTTTTGTGGCACGCTGCCAGCTGCACAAGTTGGCTGCTACAAAGTGTAGAAATGCCAACTGGAAGTCCACGGGCACATCAGAGCTCCAGGCTGCACTGGGCCTCCAGCAAGCCGGGCAGGGTCCAGCGAACCCCAGGAGTGTGGATCTCCTGAGGGCTGTTCTCGGCCTTGGCGTGGTCAGACCTCCATGTCTGCAACCTGCCCCACCCTCGTCCCCCACCCCTGCCCAGGGCCTTCCGTGCTGAACTCCCCCTTCAAAGAGGCCAGGCCCTTTGCCTGCCTGTGATTCTCTCCCTGTTCAGGCTCTGGTTATATCACCTGGGGAACGGCTGTTTTAGGCTGTATTTCCCTAGATGAAGAGTATTCCAGCTTTGTTCCCAGCAGGCCAGGCAGCCCCAGGGTGATCTAAGGAGCTGCCAGTGTCTTTGGTGCTGGTCACTTCCCAGCCATAACCTCCTCAGGTCCTGGCTTCCCTGTGATCTTTATGTACCATTATCAACAAAGGTCAAGGATCTGGGCCCCTAAGGCATTCCCTTGTCAGTCTAGAGCCTTCACTGCCCCTGTTAAGAGATCCACCTTCCTGAGGCCCCTACAGAAGAGGAGGGGTGAAGTGTCGAGGACAGAGCCTGGCTTTGGGGCCAGATCTGGGCTCCAGGACTGGGATGTTGAGTAGCTCTGGGCAAGGGATAATTCTAGCACTCAGAATGCTCCCCACACAGTAAGGAGAGTGGTAGGTCCACTAACTGTCATTATGTGGGCAGCCCAGGCCACTGTGCACACTCAGTGTTCCTCAGATGCCTGTGAAACGGTTTCCCAGTAAGCCCATGACACCCAGGCTGCAGGTGAGCTTGGGCTCCTGCTGAAAGCAGGCTGCGCTTGTTTGGGAGAAAGGGAAAGGAATGGCCTTGAACCTGGCCGCCTCCGGAAAGAGGTAGCAACAAAATCCAGAGCTTCCCCGAGCAGAAGAGCTAAGCATTGAAGGGCATGTGCAAAAGAAAGTGAAGAGGAGATAGCAAGGGCGCCACACATAACTGGCCTATTTTGCCTTTTCGCACATCCTCAGGCAAATTCCAGATTCTGGAGTTTCCTGCCCAGCCACCCTCCGTAGACCCGGCCCCTCACTTTGCACCTCATTCATATCCCGTTGTTTCATGGTCTTGCTCTCTGCAGGGACAGCTGATTCCCAGCGCTGATCCTTGAGACTGCAAACACTTCTCTGTGTTGGGAGGATGGTCGGTAGAAACATGTGGTCTGCTCAAGGCATTCTGGAGGTTCTAAAGATTGGGAGTTCTATGCAAGAATTGGAGGAGGTGGACAGGCAGGACTTCCAGCTAACAAGCCTCCTGGGGCATTTTGGAATCCCACCACAGGCCTCTCTGTTGGCACAGTTGACGACCAGGAAAAAAAGTGAGCAGATGGACAGAGATGTGTGTGACTGAAAGATCAGGCTGTTAGGGCTTCCCTGGTGGCGCAGTGGTTGAGGGTCTGCCTGCCGATGCAGGGGACACGGGTTTGTGCCCCGGTCCGGGAAGATCCCACATGCCGCAGAGCAGCTGGGCCCGTGAGCCATGGCCGCTGAGCCTGCGCGTCCGGAGCCTGTGCTCCGCAACGGGAGAGGCCACGACAGTAAGAGGCCCGCATACCACCAAAAAAAAAAAAAAAAAAAAAAAAAAGTTCAGGCTGTTGGATGCATGGATTGGTCCTCTTGGATCTTGGGAGGTGTGCTGACTGGAAGAGCGGTTAGTCCCACAGAAGAGCCCGGCCCACCACGTGTCCGTCTGGCTGTGGGGCCCATACTGCCTCCCCCGGGGGCTGCCTGCATACAGAAAGGCAGGGAAGTCTCAAAGAACAAGATGCACGAGCTGGGCAGGCGTGCAGAAGCCAGCAGCACACCTGGGCTCCTTCCTGTCCTGGGGAAGCCTCACAAGGAAATAGTACCCCATACCCCAATTCTGTCCCATGAGAGTATCCCGAATACAATCACAGAAGAGGTATGTTGGTGCATTTTCAAGGCTACAGACATAAATTAGGCAATTTCCCTGATACCTGAACTGCCCCACATGACATTTGATTTAATTCTTCATAACCAGCATCAGTAACTACTGATCTCCAAAGCAATGAATGAAGCTGCCCAAGGTTCTGCCGAAGAAGGTGGGTCCTGCCCCAGCCAGAGGTGTTCTGAGCCGCCAGGTGCCACTTCCCAAGTCCCTCCCATCAGTTATTTCTGGCCTTACCTTATCGATCCTTTTAATAGCAGGCAGTAACAATTTATTAGCACTTTTCCAGAGTCTCTGCCTCCTGGCTAGATCTTTTGCCATCCTGAGAGCTGAAGTAATATTTCTTCTAAATCTAGCTCTCTTCAAGGCGCTACAGGAGGCCAGTCTGAGTGAGTCAGGGATGCTACAGAGAAGGAAGAATTAAGACATTTCCGTTTTCCCACTGCTTATTTATGAACAAATAAATCTGTTGGTTACAACTGAACAACTGTATGGGGCTGGGGGGGAGGGGACTACAGAGACCAGATGAAAACAAGCCATCTTTGATTTCCCTTTACAGAATTTAATTTTTTTAATTAAAAAAATTTTAATACAGTTTTAAATGTTACTTTCTACTTACAGTTATTACAGAATATTGGCTATATTCCCAGAGTTGTACAATACATCCTTGAGCCTACCTTACCCTCACTACCCCACCCCGGTTTGTCCCCCGCCCCGGTAATCACTAGCTTGTTCTCTCTGTGAGCTAATGTGATTTTTAAAAGTGGGTTAGGAGGTGAAAGGATAGCGCAGCTTGAGCCCGGTGGGTCGGGGGCTGGACTTCCCGGCAGCCCAGCCTCCCTGCCCTGCTCTTGTGACTCAAACTTTTGGTGCTTCAGTTTTACCCACGACCAAAACGAGGTAAGGAAGAAGCCACTTCCCTAACTCATGACCCACTAGTTGATTCCTGACTCCTCTCCTTCCGGAGAATAAAGAACTGCCGGGAAGGCGCTGGCGGCCCGCGCGCCGGCGGGGGCGCCCGACTGCGGGAAGGAGGAGAAATTCAGGAGTAACTGGGCCGCGGGGAAGGGGCCTCGGCAGCCCTTCTGGCTTCTCAGTTATCCTCCGGCCCCAGCCAGGAAGCAATCAGGGACTCGGCCTGGGCAGGCGTCTGGGGCCGTATAAACTCAAAGCGTTTATCCTGTTGGTGGCTGAAAGGAAAGAGGCCAAGAAGAGGCCAGGGACTAAGAAAGTCCCACTGCGGGACCAGCGCGGCAGCCTTTCGGGCTAGAGTTGCCTTTGGAACCAGAGTGACTGCTTCCCAGAGGAGGGACTGCTGGCCCAAGGCTGCTTCACCCTCCCCACGAAGACCCTGCTCTGTTACCCTCCAGTCCTCTGCCCAGCACCTCCCACTTCCCAGAGCCGACCCACACCCCAGGCACCAGCTCCCCGCGCGTGCGCAGTGCCAGCCCTCGCTCCCACTATCCACCTGACTCTAATTTGCCCAGTAACAGACGTCACTGTGCTCAGAGCAAAACAGAGGCTCAGAAAGGGTAAGTGACTTGTCCAAGACCACACAGCTAGTAACTGGCTTCAAATGCAGTCCATCTGCTTTATTGTTTACTTATTTTTCCAATATTAATACTATAGTAAGTTACTGACATATTGTTTTATATATAGAACTTTAATATATTTGTAAAATTATGCAATATATTAAATTATTTTATAGTTAATGACTATTTTTATTATTACTGTTGAGGTTTTATTTATTTTTCGAATAGGCAGTAGTGCATGCAATTCAAAATTCAAAATATACCAGAGGAATGCAGTGAAAAGTCCCCCACCTCAACCTTTGTCTTTCAGCCGCCCAGGTCCCTCCTCTCCTCAGGAGCAACCACAGTTAATCTGTTTCTTGTGTATCTTTTCAGAGACAGTGGAATAGATAAAGATCCAGGGGTCCACTAGCCAAAGAATGTAGGCAGCCTCTAGAAGCTGCAAAAAGCAAGGACACAGATTCTTCTCTGGGACCTCCAGAAGAGAAACAGCCCTACTGACCCCTTGATTTTAATCCCTTAAGACCCATTGCAGACTTCTGACCTCCAGGATAATAAGGGAATAAATCTGTGTTGTTTTAAGCCACTAAGTTTGTGACCATTTGTTACAACATCTATAGAAAACTAATATGAGTTCCCAGTTTATAACTTATCAAATAAATATTAGATTAAATATTTAAATAGGAATACCATACAAACAAGCAAACAAAACTTGTGGGGAGAGTAGATCTTATAATTATGGCTTCAAAGACAGAGTGAAAGCATTTGTAAAAACCTCTATATATTAAAAATAAACCTATAAATGAAATTATCATGCAAGTTACAAACTGGAAAAATATTTGAAATGTATAAAATGAACAGAGAATCATCTTGAATGGTAAAGTTAAGGGTGATTTTCTACAATGAATGTGCTTTCTTTTTTTTTTTGTAAAGAAGATACATATTTCAACAGAAAGAAATTGTTACTGTGGCAGTTGTATTAAAAATGAATGAGAGACAAGTATGGGCACTTCACCAAAGAAGATACAGGGATGGCAAATAAGTGTACGAAAAGACGCTCCACATCATTAGTCACTAGACAAATGCAAATTAAAACTACATTGATACACCACTGCACACCTATTAGAGTGGGTTAAATTAAAAAGACGGACCATATCAAGTGCTAACGAAGACATGAAGCCACTGGAGCTCTCACACTCTGCTGGAGAGGATGTAAAAGGGTGCAACCACATTAGAAAACTTGAAAGATAAGCAAACACCTACCATATGATGCAGCCGTACCACTCCTAGGTATTGTCCCCAAAGAAATGAAAGCATGTGCCCATACAAAGACTTATATGCAAATGTTTATAGCAGTTTTATTTTTAATAGCCCCAAAGTGGAAACAACCTGTTCATCAACAGGTTTCTGGATAAACAAATTGTAGTATATCCATACAGTGGAATGCTACTCAGCAGTAAAAAAGAATGAACCATTGATATCTGCAACAACATGGAGAGATGTCAGAATAATTACACTGCATGAAAAAAGACAGACCAAAGGAAAAAAAAAAAGACTACATACTGTATGGTTCCATCTATAAAATTCTAGAAAATACAAACTAATCTATAGAGGCAGAAAGCAGACCAGTGGTGGCCTGCGGATGGGGTGGAGTGGGGAGGGGAGAGAGGGAGGGGTCACAGTGGTGCACAGGGAAACTTCAGAAGGGGTGGGTATGTTTACTATCTTGCTTGTGATGATGGTCTCACAGGTGTACACAGACATTGAAACTCATCAAATTATGTACAGTTTGTTGTATGTCAATTATACCTTAATAAAGTGGTACTTGAAAATGGCTTGATCTTGGAAAGAGATGGAAGACACTTAAATACATAACACTAAGTGAAAGAAGCCAATCTGAAAAGGTTACATGCTCTATTATTCCAACTATATGACATTCTGGAAAAGGCAAAACCAATGGAGGCCATAAAAAGATCAGTGGTTGCCAAAGGTTGGTGGGGAGAGAAGGATCGACAGGCAGAGCCCAGAGGATTTTTAAGGCAGTGAAATTATTCTGTCCGACTGAGTATCCACTATAATGGTGGACACATTTGTCCAAACCCATTGAATTTACAACACCAAGAGTGATTTGTAATATAACCTATGGACTTTGGGTGGTTATGACGTGTCAATGTAGATTCATCAGTGGTGACAAATGTTCCGCTCTGGTGTGGGATGTCGATGGTGAGGGTGGCTTGTGCATGTGTGGGACAGGGTGTACGGGAGAAATCGCTGTACTGACTGCTCAACTTTGCTGCGAACCTAATACTGCTCTAAAAAGTAATGTTTCGTTTTAAAAAACTGGCTTGAACCATTGAATATGTTTTGTCTCTCTTATCAGGGCTCTGGGGGCAGAGGGGGTCAAGGGTTTGTTCAGGTGCTACAGATGCTACTGAGGACACAGATGCTTCCCATCTTTGGGCTGTGTCTCCCCTGTATGGTTCCATCTATAAAATTCTGTTCTCTCTGGCGCTCCCTTCCTCCACCCTCTACCCCAGAGGGTTCAGTGATGCTCACTGGGGTTCCCACAGGCCTTTCTATATAACTTCATTGTCCTTCTGTCTAGACTGCCTTATGCGGGCACATGTCTTAACGGCCAGACATGAGCTTCTAGAACCACTCCTCTTTCATTAGGGGTGTCCCGGGACCTAGCCCAGTTATGCCTGAAAAAGTGAACTTGAATAGGAAGAAAAGCCGATGGAACTAGAAGAGGTCCCGGAGAGGACACAAGGCAAAGGTGGGAGGTGGGAGGCAGTAGGCTAGGAGCGGTGTCAGTACAGAAGCGAGTACTAAACACTGGAAGACTTCAGTACTGAAGCAGCAGAAATGATCAAGATCTAGAATGACAAAGGACATCACTTGGATGAGCTCAGAAAAAACAGACCTGGGAATATCGCTCTGAAATTAAAAGGAGAGAGTTTTAGAACAGAGGTGGCACAGCTGGCCTCATGGGACAGAATTCTCTGTTCATTCAACATATGGAACTTATTATCTCGAAGAGGTCGTTCAGGGAAGACTACAACAATTTTTAAGAGGTTAAAAGCTACTAAATGGACAAAGTGACCTCCCTTGTTAATGCCAGACCCTGCAACCTCACAAAACACCCTCTCCCGATCTCAGTTCTCCAGAGGTATCTTTGGGCTGGATGAATCACGTGCGTCTGAAGTGAGCCTCAGATTATCCATGCTTCATGGCTCATCAGATCGAAAATCACCTCTGTGGGGCAGAGATTCCTGATAGCAGGAGAAAGAACAGGAGATGCTCCTGGCCCCAGGATTGTACAGTCATTGCAGCAGTGACTGACTCTTCCTTGCCGGCCATCCCAGGCAGAATTCCAGAGACGCCCTGGAAGTTCGGGCCCCAGTCTTAGTTGGCTGGTGGCCAGCAGGCCCTAGTATTGGAATCAGGATGGTTCCTGCATATCAGGACCATTGCTGTTCTGAAGCCGTTTATCTGCGGCGTACAGGCGCTCTCTAAAGGGTCCAGCCCACTAATTGCAGACTCAGAGTCTTTAAGGAACATTTGAGCTGAATCGGGTTGAGATTCTCCGCTGAGCATAGCTTTTCTATTCTCTAAGTTCACTGGAAGCACCGGAAAGAAATCTTGCAGCAATAGCTGAATCTCATTCACCTGCATCCCAGCCCCCCAGTCTTAAGCTGCACCCAGTTCTAGGTGTCTCTAAGGTCTAAACCCAATTGGCCATTTCCTCCCACTCCCAGCTTGGGCATTGCCAGGCGGCTCTCCAAACCCCTGGCTGCCCGTGATGGGCCCTGGGGTCTGGGGTCCTTCCCCCATCCCAGTACTTCTTCCAGCAGCTGCTCCCAGAGTTGCTCTCCTGGACCCAGCAACCTCTGTCTCCTTCCCTTCTCTTTGAGCAGAAGGCCCCCTCTTCTCTTTCCCCAAGAGGGCTGAGACCATCCTCACCAGCTTTCTTCCTTTTCTCCTCATCTGATCTCCTTTGTGAGCTTGATATGTTAAGTTTTCTCTGTTCTTCCGAAAACCAAAATCACTGCCTCTCTAGGACTTGCCTTCCCCTCTCCGTTTCCGTCCTCAACACAGCTACACAGTAACCTTTGGCTTGCGCCTCGCCTCCTCCTGTTTCCTTCCCCCACCCCTCTACTGAAATGGCTCCTCCCAGAGCACCAGTGACCTCCTGGTCACCAAAGTCTAGGGCCATTTCCAGGACTTTGTTCTTTTTCCTGCCCTCACGGTCACCAGCCTGCTTCCGACTCTCCTTCCCTGACTCTTCCCTGTCTTGGACCCCCAGCATTGCTTCCGATGACCCAATCAGCCAACCGCACTGCACTCTGGACCTTCTTGTTTGAATGAAAACATCTTGCTTCAAGGGCTCTCGTTACCTTCTGGACTAAATCAGCCCCCTGACATGATGGGTTGTCACAGATGTGGCCCCGGCAGGCTTGCCTGCATCACTTGTGACCGCTTGTCCCTAGCCCCTTATACTTCAGTCACATCCAGATTTTTGTAGCCCTCTCATTGGTTTCCATAAGCTTGCAGGTGCTGTTTCCTCTGTCTGGAATACCTCTCTTCCCACCACCACTCGCCTCTCCCCCTCAGTGGGGGAAGCCGTGCTCCTAATGCTTTTCCTGAATGTGTTCTATGCGCTTAGTGACTCGGCAGCAGCCTCAGCCCTTTGAGCGCCAGGAAGGTACCCTGCAGCCCGGTACGCAACAAACAGAGATCCTCAGTCTTCTGCTTCCACACTGGCTCCCTCTGAAAATCCTTTCCATCTCACAGTTTCAGCTTGCAGCTCAATTCAGCAGAAATGCTTGGATGCTACCCTGCAAGCACACGTTGGGCTAATTCTCAGCTCTCTGCCTTTATACCTCATGTCCTCTCCTAAGGCCAGACCCATGTTCCTGCCTGTTCGCAGGATGGAAAGCTCTGATCAGCACTGATTGCTTTCCTCTTTCTCCCCCAGCTACCAAATTCTGTCCATTCGCCCTTCACAGCCTAAACAGACAAACAAGCAAAACAAAGCAAGCCCTATGCTTTGTCTTTCCTTTCTAGTACTCAATCTGGTTGTGACGGTTCATTTTCTGTGTCAGTTTGGCTAGGCCACAGAACCCATTTGGTCAAACATGAACCTAGACGTTACTCTGAAGGTGTATTTAAGATGAGATGAACATTTAAGTCAGCAGACTTTGAGGAAAGCAGATTATCCTCTCAAATGTGGGTGGGCCCTGTCCAATCAGTTGAAGGCCTTAAGAGAAAAAAGACTGAGGTCCTCCGAGGAAGAGGGAATTCCACCTGCAATCCACCTTTGGACTCCAGCTGCAACATGAACCCTTCCCTGGGTCTCCAGCTGCCGGCCCACCCCGCAGATTTTAGATGAGCTGCCTCTACAATCAATCATGTGAATCAGTTCCTTAAAATAAACCTCTTTCTCTCCACACACACACCCTATTGCTTCTGGTTTTCTGGAGAACCCTGACTAATACACTGTTCTGCCTCCTAACTCGGCTCCCTGTTCCTGCGTTCACTCCCCTCCAGCCCACTCCAATGATGCTCGCTGATTTTTTTGGTAATGTTAATCTGCTCACACAATTTGCTGGAGCCCTACTGTTTATCAATGAATGGCTGTGTTTCCCAAACATCAGATGTTTGCGTATCTTCACCACATTTGACATGAGTTTTCAGTGTCTCGTCTATACAGTTACTTGTTTTAGATTTTACTTTACACTGACCCTTCTCAGGGATGTTTGCATTTTGGCAGGAATGTGTGAAATTTTTTTTTAACTTTTTATTTTTATTGGAGTATAGTTGATGAACAATATTGTGTTAGTTTCAGGTGTACAACAAAGTGATTCAGTTATACATATTCATGTACCTATTCTTTTTCAAATTCTTTTCCCAATTAGATTGTTACAGACTATTGAGCAGAGTTCCCTGTGCTATACAGTAGGTCCTTGTTTGTTATCCATTTTAAATATAGCAGTGTGTACATATCAAACCCAAACTCCCTAACTATCCCTCCCCCTTCCCTCCCCCCTGGTAACCTTTAGTTCGTTCTCTAAGTCTGTGAGTCAGATTCTGTTTTATAAATACGTTCATTTGCGTCATCTTTTTTCAGAATTCCACATATAAGCAATATATTATGATATTTCTCTTTTGCCGTCTGACTTACTTCACTCAGTATGACAATCTCTAGGTCCATCCATCTTGCTGCAAATGGCATTATTCCATTCTTTTTAATGGCGGTGTAATATTCCATTGTATATATGTACCACATCTCTTTATCCATTCATCTGTTGATGGACATTTATGTTGCCTCCACGTCTTGTCTATTGTAAATAGTGCTGTGATGAATATTGGGGTGCAAGTATCCTTTCGGGCCATGTTTTTCCCCAGATTTATCCGAGAGTAGGATTGCAGGATCATGTGGCAACTCTATTTTTAGTTTCTTAAGGAACCTCCATACTGTTCTCCATAGTGGCTGCACCAATTTACAGGAATGTGTGAATTTTTAAGATAAAAGCTCTTGTAGTCCCAATCAAAAGGTGAAGAGCAGTTTTGTGGAAGGGTTTTGAGCTTTCCTAATTCCCTGCCACCACGCAAGCTGGTCCTCTTGACTTGAAGCTAAATTTCTAAGATGGAAGGTCCCAGCAAGACTGAGATGCGTGGGACTTCCCTGGTGGTCCAGTGGTTAAGACTCCATGCTCCCAATGCAGGGGGCCTGGGTTTCATCTCTGGCTGGGGAACTAGAGTCTCGTATGCTGCAACTAAGAGCCTGCATGCTGCAACTAAAGATTCCGTGTGCCACAACAAAGATCCCGCGTGCCACACCTAAGACCCAGCGCAGCCAAATAAATAAATACATATTACAAAAAAAAAAAAAAAGATTGAGACGCATGACACAGATTACTACACCTCTCTTGAGTCATCAAGGCAGAGGTGGCTCCTTCATGCCACTTGTCTCTTCATCTGAGGTTGGGGGTAGAGACGGTGAACGTTTGGTCCCACCTCTGGGGGTAGGGATGGGGGTGGGGAGTATGAATGAAGGAAGAGGAAGAGGGCGAGAGACCACCCAAGTTTTCGTAACTCACTCTCTGACGTTTGAAAATACCCTATTTCATTATTTTCTAGGATTGATTTCTGCAACATCTATTCCGAGAAAAATATTAGAAAGGAACATGTAGTTTCTTTGCACCAGTTATCCCCTTTGTCAATATTAAACGACTTAGTCACTTCTCTGGGGAATTAAAGAGGTTGATTCATGGCTATGTGACCCTCTTGTCACTTCTGGTTCCTTTTTCCTTGTTCTATATCAACACTCAGAGCCCTAGGGAAGGGCATTTTTGCACTCAGAGAAGAACCTGAGAGGAGCCTGTAAGTAAACTTTCAGAATAATCTTGATTTTGAAATTGCTTTTTTTTAATAAGAAAAAATTAAGTATGAGTAAATTGGAATAAACAGTTGAGACTAGAGGAAACTTTAAACCTCTGCCTCTATCCCCGACAGTTTACCTATGTACAGAAATATCAGAAAGTCTCTGTTAACACTGGTCTGAGGGATCTGAATCCCTCATCTCAGGGAGGACTGCAGCCTGAGCATCTTCTTAACAGAACAGCTGTGCGGACGTGGGCCATCCCTGGTTTCTGAAGAATTGATCTGTTAGCCAGGCCTCGGGTCACAGAGAGGAGCAGGGCTGGCCCGGAAAGGCTGCCAGGCCTCGCACACAGTGCCATGCTGGGCTGAATTGTTCCGTAGACACTCCTCTGTTTACCCAGTAGCTTTCATTAATCTTTCCTTCCTTGTGTGAAGGTTGCTTTCAGAGAGGAAGGCGTTCACTGGCTTTCCCAAGGCAAGAACGAGGAAAACAAAATTATGAGGAATTCATTTCACCTCTTGGCGCTGCTCGAGCTACTCTGGCAGGCTCAGAGAACACTGCGTTCCCGACCAATTTATAAGTTTGCAAGAGTTTTAAAAAAAGAAAGAAAGAAAAAGAGAAAAGGACAAGAAACGCTCTGTCCTCCTTTTGTCCCCCTTACGGGTGCTGGGCTTCTGCAAAATGCCAGTGCCCAGAGTAGGCTCAGCCACTCTCCTTTGCCTTTATTTCAGAGACTGTGGGCTGGCAGGACCCAAGGGAGCTGTGGTCCCCAGAGGTGAAGTGACTTATCCAAGGTCACATGCAGGCCAGACCCCAGGTCTCCTGTCTCCCTGCCCCGTGGTCTTTTTCTATCCCACTCTGCCCTTTCTCCAAATTCCCTTTAAAATGAGATTCCCATCAAGTCCTGAGGTCAATGAGAGGCTGATGTGTTCAGACAAGATTCCCACAGGGGATTAGCAGAGCCGGTTGGAGGAGCGGAGATAGAACGTCGGCAGTCGGGTTTATTTTTCCCCAGGGTGTCTGCAGACTATACCTGGGCTTGTTGAGCATAAGCCATTGGCTTCTGCATGGGGAGCATGGTCAAAAGGAGCTGGTCTCACTGACTGGAAATCTCAGGATGTCCGACAAGGCGAGTGCTACCCACTTGGGGAAGGAGGGGAGCAATAGGACCGCATTGAGTTCCTTGTCCTCTGGGTCCTTCCCCAAAGAAGGCTGCACTGGTTTCTCCTGCAATTGCAAAAGCTGTGATCCTGTGGGTTTCTGTCTGCCAGCGCCAGAGCGACACTGGTGATGTGCTTCTTCAACATCCCCTCAATCTTGAAGGCGCCCAGGGTGGGCCACTTTGGAGGCTCTAGTTATTATTGTCACAGCTGCTGACTGGGCCTTGTTATCTGAAGCAAGGATGCGTTCTTTGCACCTTGAGAGTTAATCTGTGCTCAAAGGAATCACAGGACAACGCAGGAACATTCATCGCCCTGACTCCCCAACAAAGTGGGCGAACAGGGCTCTGGGGCTGGGGCTGGGGGCTGGGAGCCTGTGTCCTCCGTGCCAGGGCTTTTGCTGCTGCCACTGACGTTTAATACCCCCCGGGGAAAACAATCAAATCCACTGCGTATGCACCTCACAGCCGGCGTTTGCTGGTGTGCGCAGGTTGATGGAGAAGCCTGGCCGTTTCTGTTTCCCATGGCAACAGCTCAGCTCTGCGTGAAAGCAGATGTGTGGGCTCAGGCTGGATACACAGACCGCACAGTTCTGCCTGGCTCCGGACTTGGACCAGGAGCTTCTCATCACTGCCCCCGTTCCTTAACTTGTCCCCTCCCACCCAGCCACACAAACATCCCTTTCATCCCGTGAAAGAGATATGGGTCCTTGGTGATATTCTCCTGTGAACTGCAGCTGTGGTTTCCTGGCCCCGGGTTGTGGCACGAACTAGAGTTTAGGGATAAAGGCAGAAGAGTGGTAATTATTCTTGGGATATTGCCGTTGATAAAAGCAAAAAAGCAGGTACACGGTCCTGGAGAGACACTGATGTTGAGATAAACATTGTTGATAATGGAGGCACCGTAAAGAGAAACTGCAGGTTAAAGCGATCAGGTGAGCCTTTCAGCTGCTGCTGGAAGAAGCGATGGAGAGAGAGGGAAGGGCTCAATCCAGGAGAGCAAGAGAAGGGACTAAAATAGAGCTAGAGATCTTTGGGGAAAAAATATTCCCAAGGCATAGAGAAAAACCTTTATGCATGAGACTGGACTCTGGCCTACAGCATGATTTTAAAAGGTACCAGGAAATAAAAAAAGGGTAACTCAGATGACTGGAGAAGGAGAACGAGAGGAGGACGGCCGGGCAGAGAGAAGAGGGGGAAGTCACGTGAGGATTTCCCCAAACACCAAGGGTTGCAAACTGACAACCAGTAGCCAAAATCAGTGTCAACTTTAAAATAATTTGAGCCAACTTTTTTTTAAATCAGAGATGCTACCCAAAGAAAACTGGATTTCTGGCTTTTCTTAAAAAAAAAAAAATCAGAAAATCTGGCAACACTGGGTCTGTGTACAGCCTCGAAGAAAATCTGCTGGGCTGGAGCTACTGCTCCTGCAACTTCAGCTGGGACATGGGCTCCCAGCCCCCCAGGACCCACTGCCCACACCCCTGCCCCCCAGGAAGTCTCTGTATCTCCTGATTTTCTTCACTCTTTACAGTGCCTGTCTGACCCCTGCAGGCGTGTAAAGGCTCAGTGCTGCCCACACTGCCCTAATTTACCAGCAAAGGGAAAGCCCCGACCCTAACCCCCAGCTCACCAGAGAAGGTGGGGACCAACACTGAATGCTGCTCTCATCCCCTGACGCTGGAAGAGACGGTTCAGTTGAGAACGAATGCCCTGCAGCCTAGACCTCAGACCAGGATGGGCCTGACACCCGATGAAGATCTACAGTCAGCTCTGGAGGGTTCAGTTAGGCTGTGCTGACAGAGGAGGTGGAGGACGCCCCATGCACATGACAACGCAAGGAGAGTTTATACCTACAGTGTTGAATGGCATTTCAGGATTTGCGTATGATTGGGATCCTGGGAATACATTTCAACCAAATTTAGAAGCTACTCTTTGAGGATCATGGTAAAGAGAGTCTGAGAAACTTGCCTATCCTGAACCCTCAGTGCCACGTAAACACGGGTTAGAATCCTGGCTCTTCTACTTACTCGCTGTGTGACTTTGGGCAAGTTGAACCTCTCTGAGCCTCAGTTTCATCATCTAAAATATATCTATATAATCATACAGAGCTACTGTAAAAATTAGGAATAATGTATTTTAGATGCCATTAACAGTGGCCAGACACTTGGTAACAACTTGGTAACTATTATCTATCATTATTACTATTTTGCTTGTCCACTTTTCTAATTATTTATTTTATGATGCCTGAAGGCAAATTTGGTATGTGGGAAATTTTAACTCCGTTGCTTAGGAACTCTGGTAGGAATTTTAAAACAGGTTTCATGAAAAGTCAGAAATGAGATGTTGATGTGATGGGAAATGTGTCACATTGTGGGAGAAAACTGGGGTCTCCCTCCCACTTCTGCCTCTAGTCCAGGACAGCCTCGGCCAGCCCAGTAGCCTCCTTGGATTTTCGTTTCCTCATCTGTGGAAACCAGCCGGCCAGGTGTTGCTCATCTAGAACTGTGCTGTTCAGTAGATAGACACCAGCCACATGTGACTGTTTAAATTTAAATTAATTAAAACTAAATAAAGTTAAAAATTCAACTCCTCAGTTGCACCAGCCCTAAGTGCTCAGTTGTCACATCACGCTAGTGCTGACCATGTTGAACAGCACAGATACAGAACGTTTCCATCACCGCTGGAAGTGCTATCAGACAGTCCTGAATTCTAGAGATTGCTACGCAGTGCCTGGTTCTCAGACGAGCAGCCTCAGTACCAACTGGGACTTGTTAGGAACGCAGACTCTCAGGGGCCAGTCTAGACCTTTGAAACCAAAATCTGCATTTTGACAAGACTCCCCCAGTGATAACATACTCGAGTTTAAGAAGCTCTGACCTAAAAAAAAAAAAAAAGAAGCTCTGACCTATAATATTTCTTCCAGCTCTAAAAGTAAAATTTAAGAATCTGGGTATCTGCCTGAAAAAGTCTTTGAGAAAGGAATAAGTAACCAGCTTGTCCAAATCCTGATTCCCTGATTTTTCTAAAAGGAAAGAACTGAGGCCATCTGAAGAAAGAAAGTTCAGCAGAATGACTGCACCTCTGCAGGAGCAAGAGGATAGAAATCAACAGACATCTAAAGGCAACGCGTCAAATATCAGTGCTGGGAAGGCGGTGCAATCCACCTCCTGCCTCTGAGCCTCTCATCGTTGGGACATTGAAGCCTTGCCTAAAGAGCTTCAGAGAAGGGACATTCTCAATTTGCTGTGGCAGCAAAGAAACAAGAAGAAATGGGTTGCATTTCCTAGGCACCTTATCTCCAGGGCATCTTACCGTGCTTGCCAAAGCTTCCCTCCTTAAACCTCACCAGGAAGGAGCTCAGGCAGGTCTTTTATTCAAGTAGGGAAAATGAGGAACAGAGATTGGTGAAGAAGTCAAGGCCACATTCAACAGCGACAGGAAATCAAGGCCACATTCAACAGACTGGAACACCAGCCCTGAGCTTGTGGTCCAAACTCGCCTCTGTGGCTTGAGCTATAAGATAGGAGAGAAGGCATTTGGTCCTCTTGCTGCAGAAAGTTTTGATGTCTTTTGGTGACATGCTGTTTTCAGCACCAAAACAAAGGGGAATAATATTAGATCTTTTGCTTGTTAAGAAAATATGTGCCTCTTACAAGACAAAATTGCAGTAATATATCTTATTTAATTGTTATTAGATTTTATTGCCGAAGGCTAAAATTTTAATGTATCCATAAATCTGTTTCTCACTTGCAGAGAAATCTCTTTATAAAGAACACACTGTACAAGGATGAAGGCAAAAGGAGGGAAAAATGAATCTAAAATACGCATTATTAATTTTTTAGAAAGCAAGCAACATGGTACCTCATAAAGGATATTAGAAAAAAATAAGACAGCTGGGATTTTTGATTTGCTGTAGAGAAAAATCTGCTGATTTGAGAAACATTCTTACAGGGTAAACTATTTTGATGCAAAAAGAAATGAGCAGATAGAAATGGGTTTGTGATCTACAAATCAGCTCTTCAACAGTCACTGGCAGAAAGTGTGATGTGTTTCCAGCAGACACAGTGGGCTGAGCACCCTGTCACATGACCCAGAGCCGTGGAATCTGGGCATGGCTCAGGGGGCAGGGAGACCTGGTCTGAATTCTGCTATGCCACCTACTCCCCGTGTGATCGCTGACACATTTCAGCAAGCACCCTGAGCCCCAGTGTCCACTGTGTGAAAAGCAACCTCCAGAGGCTTTAGGGAGGATGCAGAGAGATGCTACATATAAAGAGCTCCTAGGACATAATAGACAATTATTATCTATTAGTGTACCAATTACTCAGAGAATGGTTTGGGGTCAAATCCAAAGCCATACCGAAGAAAGCAAATGGGGACACACCTAGGAGGAGAGGCAGCACCTCCCAGTTTGCTGTGGTGCTGGCTGTCCTGCCCGGAGTCTGCCTGCTCTCCGCTGACTGATCAAGTCCTCCGACCCAGGCCAGGAAGCAGGGCTGACTCGCACTGGCAAGGCTGGGGACAGTTCAGGAGCACAGGGGCTATCAGTGATTCCTGGGGCTCAGAGAGGCACAGGACTGGAGTTGGTGCACAGGAGTACTGCCAACCTCCAAATCAACCTCCAGTTCTGAAAGGAAGCAAGCTTGCAGGAAAAAAGAACTCTGTTCTTTTGCTGGTCCCCATTCTAATGTCCATTTCTTCCAATTTGCTTTCCTCCGGATGGAGTAAAACCACCTTCTTAGGGAGGATCTTGAATCTTCTATAAGGCCGGTCCCACATGGTAATGACCCTTCTTCAACACGACGTCTCCCCGTATCTCTTCTCTGCACTGAACTTTCCCATTCAGATTACGTGCAGCAGCTGCAAGCCCTCTATATTATTGCTGAAGACATTTCCACAGGTTTGTTCCTAACCTGCCTATTTCCCCATCTCATTTCTGTCCTACATTAACCCCATTCCGCCCGAACCCGAAAAGAGAGCCATTTCTTCCCTTCAGCTTGCTCAGTTCATGCCCTCCCGCCAGTGACTGGATACCTTTCTCACATTACCAGTGTAATTCACTGGCTCAAACGGTATTAAGCTACTCCATAAATCCAGCCCCAAAATACTTGATGTGAGAAGGGATTTATTTGAGAGTGTTTAACAACTGATCAATGTCTTCGTTAAAATTCCATACATAAGGTATAATGCTCATTAGATATTTTCATGTCAATTAAGATAGCTCAAATTTATTTTGTATCAGCCCAAATGAACCCAAGGCTCTCTGAGTGCATCACACGCCTAAATCTGCATGACTGACAGGGCAGTAGCAGCCCCACAGCACCTTCATTTTAGATCCGGGAAAAAAGAAAAGATGATTAACTCGGTGACAGATTATTCTCCTTTTCCTTGTAAGATTCTCAGGAGAGAACTGCACTCAGAGGTTAGGAATGAGGGAGGGAAGGCACAATGGTTACAGAGCTGAATACAATGGCCTCAGTCCAATGCCTCGTTTAAGTTTGGATGCCTTTGGTTTGCTTTCTTGTCTGTAAACTTAGAGCACAAGAAAATAGATGACTGTCAGAAAGTGATCTTATATAATGCAGTTCGTTGAAATTTCAGCCTGTCCATCAACCTAAGGTCTGTTTCAGTTAATAAGACCCATGGCACAGGATTGCTGCTTTTATCAGTGAACAATCACTGTGCAAAAAAAGCAGCACATAATTCAGGGGCTCAAAGTGAATAAGCGTTTCTTATTGCTCAAGTATCTGTGATCAGCTGGTGGCTGGGGACCGGCTGGTCTAGGATGCCCTATTTCACATATATGGCAGTTGACTAGCTATTGGCTGAGTTGATGGAATAGACTGGTCATGTTCCTCTTGTCATTCAGCAGCCCAACCTGGTATGACAGGATGAATGACCCCACCCCCACTAGCCCCAGCCAAAGATGTCCATGTCCTAATGCCCAGAACCTATGACTATGTTACCTTTCATGGTAAAAGGAACTTTATATATGTGCTTGAGTTAAGGACCTTGAGATGGAGAGATTATCCTGGATTCCTTGGGTGGCCCCAGTATAGTCACAGGGGTCCTTTGAAGAGGGAGGCAGGAGGATCAGAGTCATGAGAGAAGATATAAGGATGGAAGCAGAGGTCAGAAAGAAAAGAAGATGCAACATTGCTCTCTTTGAGATGGAAGAGAGTCCACAAGCCAAGGAATAGAGGTGGCCTTTAGAAGCTGGAGAAGGCAATCAAATGGATTTTCCCCAATCAAATGGATTTTCCCCTCGAACCTCCAGCCCTCTGCAGCCCTCTGGACCAGTTTTAGACTTCTGACCTCTAGAATTGTGAGAGAATAAATATGTGTTTCTATAAGCCACTAAGTCTGTGGAAATTTGCTACAGCAGCAATAGAAGCTAAAATACCTGGACTTGTCAACAAGTTAGTAGTAGGGTTCCAAGAGAGGCAGGAGGGAATCACAGACTCGGGACAGGCATACTATTACTTCTGCCACATTCCATTGGCCGATGGTGTCACAAGGCCATCCCAAATTCAAGGGCTGGAGAAATAAACCCCACAGGCTCTGTACACGCAGGCTCAGTGGCCATGGCTCACGGGCCCAGCCGCTCCGCGGCACGTGGGATCCTCCCAGACCGGGGCACGAACCCATGTCCCCTGCATTGGCAGGCAGACTCTCAACCACTGCGCCACCAGGGAAGCCCTCTCTCACTTCTTGATGGGAGAAGCTGTAATGTCACTTTGCAAGGAGGTGTAGAAACTGAGCAGGACCCTGCGGGGCCTCCCCAGGGACACACCCCATGTCCCCCACCTCTTGTTTGTAGAAAAGTTTTAGCCTCGTAGGCCTCCCCCCAAGTCCAAAGAGCAAATTTAATGAGAAAAGTGAGAAAATGCAGAAACAAAGGAAAACAGTCAAGTAAGACAAAATAATAAGAGTTTAGCCATAACACAAAGTCAAGGACTCTTAGTGCCTCCTCAAGGCTGTAGATAATAACCTGAACCATATCCTTGAGGTGTTTTGCAGACATTAAAACCCCCCACCAGGTGGCAGAAGTTACCTGCCCGTGACGATAAGCATGTAGACCCCAGAGGGGTTGGAACCAGAGGTTGATGATGTTAATTCCCGAAACATCACGCTGTTACCTCACCACCCACAATTAGAAGGATGTACCAAGCTGATCAGGCGCCCTGCAACCCCCTCCCTCACCTTTCCTTTAACAACCCTTCCCCGAAAGCCACTGCGGAGCTCAAGTCTCTCTCTTTTTTTTTTTTTTTTTTTGCAGTACGCGGGCCTGTCACTGTTGTGGCCTCTCCCATTGCGGAGCACAGGCTCCGGATGTGCAGGCTCAGTGGCCGTGGCTCACGGGCCTAGCCGCTCCGCAGCATGTGGGATCTTCCCGGACCGGGGCACGAACCCATGTCCCCTGCATCGGCAGGCAGACTCTCAACCACTGCGCCACCAGGGAAGCCCAGATCTTTTTTTAAAACCGTGTTTTTTTAATTGAAGTATAGTTAATTTACAGTGTTGTGTTAGCTTCAGGTGTACAGCAAAGTGATTCAGTTATGCATAAACATTTGTATATATATTCTTTTTCAGATTCTTTTCCATTATAGGTTATTACAAGACACTGAATATAGTTCCCTGTGCTGTACAGTAGGTCCTTGTTGTTTACCTATTTTATACATAGCAGTTGATCCCAAAGTTTTAACTTAGCTCCCCCGCACCTCCCCATCCCATTATCCCCTCTGGTAACCGTAAGTCTGTTTTCTATGTCTGTGAATCCACTTCTGTTTTGTAAATAAACTCATTTATATCAAGTTCAGGTCTTTTGAACACAAGCTGCCCGTTCTCCTTGCTTGGTCCTGCCCTGGGCACCTTGCAATAAACTCTGCACTTCCCTTCACCACAATCCAGTGTCAGTGGATTGGCAGCGAGCGGGCCCAAGTTTGGTTTAGTAATAGTGTAGAGACTGAGAAGGGTAAAAACTTACGGCCATTTTTTGCAATCAATCTATCACCGTGCCCTTTACAAAGAGGACATTTAAAAGCAACATCTGACCCTGTTTCTCTTTCATTTCCAGGGACACAGGGAGCATGGGTGTCTGGACCTCAGGCACCAATATCTTCCTCAGTCTTTGGAGGACGTATGTGTCTCCAAGGAGGCTTGGATGGATGGACTTCACCCAACATTTGGGCGCTTGTTGTTTTGTTGCTTTCATTTCTGTTGGCCTCCTCTCTGGGGCCTTCTACTGGTTTCTGTCCTCGTTCATAGTCTTCACCACCTCCTGGATGGTCACGTGTGCTCTGCTGTGCTGTTCCAAGCACGCACGGTGTTTCCTTCTGCTCTTCTTCCTCTCGTGTGGCCTGCGTGAAGGCAGGAACGCTTTGATCACTGCTGGCACAGGGATGGTCATCTTTGGACACGTGGAAAATATTTTTCGCAACTTTAAAGGTCTCCTGGACAGTATGACTTGCAACCTAAGGGCAAAGAGCTTTTCCATCCATTTTCCACTTTTGAAAAAATATATTGAAGCAATTCAGTGGATATACGGCCTTGCCACTCACCTAAGTCTATTTGATGACCTTGTTTCTTGGAACCAAACACTGGAGGTCTCTCTTTTTAGTCCCAGCCAAGCCCTGGAGGCACAGCTCAATGACACTACATACAAAGCCCTGCGTGTCTTGTACCAGGTGGTGACAGCGACAGAGGTGTTGTCTTCCCTGGGGCGGCAGCTGGTTGCCCTCACGGGGCTTCTGCTGGTGCTACTTGGCACTGGCCTCTTCATGAGGCGATTTTTGGGCTCCTGTGGTTGGAAGTTTGAGAACATCTACATCACCAGACAATTTGTTCAGTTTGACGAGAGGGAGAGGCATGAACAGAGGCCCTGCGTCCTCCCGCTGAATAAGCAGGAAAGGAAGAAGTATGTCGTCATCCCATCTTTCTGGCTGACTCCTAAAGACAGGAAAAACCTGGGGCTGTTTTTCCTCCCGGTACTTACCCATCTCTACATCTGGGTGTTGTTTGCAGCCATAGATTATCTGCTATATTGGCTCATTTTCTCCATCAGCAAACATTTCCAAAGCTTGCCAGGGCTTGAGGTTCACTTGAAGCTGCACAGAGAGGTAGGTGCTCACAGGCCCGTCTCACTGTGTATCCCAGCTGTTTGCTGTGTGTTTGCAAAAGATCGTGAACTTCCCAAGGCAGGGCAGTGTCTTATTCCCCTCTGGATCCTCAGTGCCTGGCACGGAGCCTGGCGTGTAGGAAGAACACCCAAAATGCTGGTTAGATTGAGTTGAAACCCCAATGTTAGAGCATGAGAACATTCTGAACATTTTTGATCACTGTATTAGTTTCCTGTGGCAGCCGTACCGCAACAGAGGAGACCATGCTTTTTGTTCATCCCATCTTTTCTCTTTTCCATTTTTCCCTGTGGAAATTGATGATTATGTAGACATTTCAGAGGATCTGGATACTGTCAGATACTTGTCTTTATTTGTTTTTAAACCTAGCATTCTGCGCTACGTGGAACGTGCACACGTGTGTGCCTGTGTGCATGTGCACACGTAGCGCGTGTAGTGGTATGTGTGTACATGTGCACGTGTGCGTGTGTGTGTGAAGGTCATGCATGCTGGGTGGTGTGCACTAGCCTGGCCTGGTGAACACACCATCTACTGTTTCCATATGTCTGATTTTCCCTCCTCTTTATCGAGCTACAATAGATTGTGCCTCTGCTGGGGAAATCTCAGAGGGGAAGGGCAGAAAGGGATCTGGAAACCCTCCTTTGAAAGCCCATTTCCTCCTGCTGCATCCACACTCTCCCTCCCCTTTTCTCCTGGCTCAGCAGGCACTGTCTGGCCCCTGCCCCGCCTAATCCTGGGCTGCTTCTCGGAGTTGATTACTCTGAGCCCTCTGTTTCCTCTGAAGTCTTCAGTTAATTACAAGAACCCTGCTGCTCTACATATCTGGAGCAGGGTGGATAATGGAAGCAGTGTTTCAAATGAAAGCCAAACAAGGTTTTCCACCAGGCTTGATCCGGGGCGGCGGCTAGTAGAAGGGCTTCTCTCCTCCTCTCCCCCATAGTCCATCCCCCTCCTTAGTCCCTTTTTTGATCTTCCCCTCTCAGTTCTTCCCTCTCCTTCATCTTTTTGCTCCTCTCTCATCTATTTCTCTCTGAGCCAAAACCCATGCCTGTTTTGTGAATTCTCACTGGTTTAGATAGACGGGGGGAGAAAAGCAAGTCTGCCTTCCAAAAAAGGCCCAGAAGCTTTCCAATGACAATGTCCTGGCAAATACATTTTGGGGTCTTGCTGGGTCCTGGGGATGCAAAGTTGTCTAGACCGTGATGGCTGCCATCGAAGGGCTCACGTCCTGGCGGGGGAGGCCACCACGTACACTCACAGTGACAGCAGGGTGGTGGGCGCAGAACAGATGCGAGCACAAGACTGCTGTGGGAGCTTGTCTCAGACTCTCTCCTGACGAGCCTGGGAGGCTGTGCCACCAGCAGCTGGCTTCCACGTAACTGGCAGTGCCCTGCCCTTATCCCACGATGACCTTGGAGGTTCCTGGTCTCTCCATTGCAGCAGATTTGCAAAGGAGAAGTCAAGCAAGAAAAGAAACATTGGCTCAAGGTTTCTCCCACTTTTTTTTGTTTTAAACTTTTTTTTTTTTTTAGAAGATGTTGGGATAGGAGTTTTATTAATTTATTTATGCTGTGTTGGGTCTTCGTTTCTGTGCGAGGGCTTTCTCTAGTTGTGGCAAGTGGGGGCCACTCTTCATCGCGGTGCGTGGGCCTCTCACGATCGCGGCCTCTCTCGTTGCGGAGCACAGGCTCCAGACGCGCAGGCTCAGTAGTTGTGGCTCACGGGCCCAGTTGCTCCGCGGCATGTGGGATCCTCCCAGACCAGGGCTCGAACCCGTGTCCTCTGCATTAGCAGGCAGACTCTCAACCACTGCGGAAGCCCCTCTCCCACTTTTATACAATTTTAAATAAAGAAGAAAAGTGGGAAATGACGTGAATAGACCTGGCTGGATAGGTGGACGCTGTAAGTAAAAATAGCTACAGTCGGGCTTCCCTGGTGGCGCAGTGATTGAGAGTCCGCCTGCTGATGCAGGGGACACGGGTTCGTGCCCCTGTCCGGGAGGATCCCACATGCCGCAGAGCGGCTGGCCCGTGAGCCATGGCCGCTGAGCCTGCGCTTCCGGAGCCTGTGCTCCGCAATGGGAGAGGCCATAATAGTGAGAGGCCCGTGTACCGCAAAAAAAAATAATAATAATAAATAAAAAAAGCTACAGTCGCTACTTATTGAGCACCTACTATGTGCCCAGCATTGGTCTGCATTAACTTTTCAGGACTCTCTGATACCAGAGTGAATCTTCCATCCATTACTCAATACCACCTTGGCAAATTGTTTACTTGAGAGAGGCAAACACATTTTAAAACATTGGGGTACCATTTAGTACATTGCTCGGTATTTTGAGAGTTTGTTACCCTCCACCAAGCCCATACAAGACTGTTGACAACCTTTCTGAAGCCCCGACTCCCAGCTGCAAAATCCCCGGTTAGATTCCTAGACTAAATAACTTCTTCCCAGACCGGACACCCGCTGCTTTCTTATTGCAGGATATCTCATCACTTACTCAATCAATGTGTTTGTTTCTTCAACAGTATTGAAAAGAATGCATGCCTCTGTTCTGGGGACTGAAATCTCTCTATTTAATCGTAGGTGAACTGTCTTTTTAATAAGAGAAAAGGAGAGGCAACACAAATGCTTTCTACTGCTTAGCCACAGTGCTGGGGAAATTGCAGATCTGACTTGACATTTGTGTAGAAGTCCCAGGTTTTGGGGTTTCCAGATTTTTCACAGGTATTGGGGTAAATCGAAGGTGCGTGGTGTTCTCTGGGTGTGATTGGGTTCTTTTCAGAAGTCATTTTCCTCCTCTGCGCCCCAGGGCTCTAGGGTGTTGGAGTGATAATAACTTACTAAGTACTCCAGTCTGTAACGTTAATGCTCCATCCCCAAGGTGCTTAATTACACTGGGAGTCGTTTATTCATGGGCAGGAGCTGGTCCATTAATTCCTGTTTTACCAAATTGGAAAACAAATCCACCAAGAGACTATATGGCTTTCTCGGGTCAGGGAAAAGTAAGAGCTGAATCAGCACACGCGTCTCCTGCTGGTGGCTTGGCTGGGTGGCTCAATGTCATCTGCCCTCTGGGTCAGTTTGTTGAGGGCAACTGGCTTATTCTCTTGCCTTCAAGCGGGGAGGAATGCACCCCTCCTATCGTCTAAGAGAGATGTGAAAATGTCCTATTTTGAGACCTCTATAAATAGGATTTTAGAGACACTCTGAGTAAATATACTCTTCTTTGTATTCTTGCATCAAGAATAATTCCACCCCCCCCCCCCCCTCCCCGCCACCTCAAGCTCTGGAAGGATGACTTAGAACATAATTTAATGCCTCCACATCTTTATGACCCTGTGGTCTGCTGACGAGGCGTTTGTCGAGATGGAGAGGCTATGACTGGGTCTTGAGGGGCTCTGCTACGAAAAAGACTTCTCCCCCAGTTGAGCAAAAACCATCTTTCGTTAGTCCCACATGCTCTGAAGTGTAGACACGGGTGTTCCATAAAAATAAGTCATGCGGTCAAAATTAATAGGAGAATCGCTGGCTGAATTTAAGCAAATTTCTCTGCTTTCTTCTCAGCACCCTCAACAGTCTCATGGCCATCGTGACTCTCTAAAGAAAGGACAGAGCAAACAAACTTATCTGATATCCTTCTCTCAAGGAAATCTATATTTCCACAATCCCACTTTGGAAAACTCTGCAATGGCTAAAACTAAAATTCATCCCTTCTCCTTTATTCCAGTCATAGCAGATAAAAGGAGCTGGGATAGCCCCTTCAGCCAAAGCTCCCTGCATATTTTAAGATAAATGTTACGTGCTACGGGGCAGTATTGAGAAAGACAAGGACAGAGTATGAAAATGGCATGGATCTTGATGATTTTATTCTTTTGTTTTAGAAACAAGAAGCTCAAGACATCATCCATGATTCTTCATTTAATATATCTCTGTTTGAAGCCAGTTGCCTCCCTAAACCAAAGCTACTTCTGTCTGAGACCTGGATTCCTCTCAGTTTTATTCTTGTGATACTAGTGATGCTAGGACTGCTGTCCTCCATCCTGATGCAACTTAAAATCCTGGTGTCAGCATCCTTCTACCCAAGTGTGCAGAGGGAGCGCATCCAATACCTACATGCAAAGCTACTGAAGAAAAGATCAAAGCAGCCAGTGGGAGAAGTAAAAAGGAAACTGAGTCTGTACTTTACAAAGGTAAAGCCAAAATAGGGTTATAACCTGTAATTAGGGAAATTTTGATTTTGAAGGGCAAATGGAATTTTAAAGCACTCTTCAACATTACATTAGGGCTTATATCCCCTGCAACAGATAGGACACTTTCGGGGTGGGGGTGGGGGTAGGTGAACAGTGACGGGGAACAGATGTACATGGCTAAGTCCAGAAGACTCTGCAGCAATGCCAGTCCAGAGGATTCTACCAGATAGCCTTCAAAACACTGATTTCAAGTGAGTACATTCAGTCATATTGTAGAAAAGCTACCGGGAAGGCCCTCTCTAATGGCTATTAAAGAACAATACCCAGTCAGAGTTACTTTACCGGGATAAATAAATAACAGAAGGGAAGTATCTACTACAGCTTGGTAAACTCCAAAGAATTTGCTCATTCTCCAGTATTACAAAATATATATGATGAGGGCGTCCCTGGTGGCGCAGTGGTTGAGAGTCTGCCTGCCGATGCAGGGGACACGGGGTCGTGCCCCGGTCCGGGAAGATCCCACATGCCGCAGAGCAGCTGGGCCCGTGAGCCATGGCTGCTGAGCCTGCACGTCCGTTGCCTGTGCTCTGCAACGGGAGAGGCCAAGACAGTGAGAGGCCCGCACAAAAAAAAAAAAAAAAAAAATATATATATATATATATATATGATGATATATATGTATATATTTATACATATATATGATAACATAATGACTTTCATACACATATAAAATAACACTTGTCAAAGATTTCATTCAACATATTAAAGACAGAACAGTAAGAAACTCCAACCAATTCAAAGAACAATTTAAATCACACATACATACAGGCCATCTTGAATACCAAAATGAATTTGTTTAATAGATACAAAACTGGCTTCTACAAGGGAGGATGGGAGGGTCAATTGTACTCTGCAGGGTGAAATTCATTTGCATGTGCATGGACAAGAATCATTTGCGTTGTTGCCATCAGCTATCTACAGCTTACAGAGCTGGAAAATAGTTCATGGACAATGAAAGACCGAAATAATCCCTAAGGATAAGCTTTCCTGGCCATTTCAAAGTCTTGTGAAAAGTTTGTGTCAGTGGCATTTGAAATGACTCTAATGCTCATTCATCCAGCTTCGTGTCTTTTCAGATTCATTTCTGGCTTCCAGTCCTGAAAATGATTGGGAAGAAACAAATGGACACTGCCAGTGAAGACAACCTGTGAGAGGCCCCATGCAGCTCCTCAGCCACACTGTTCCAGCAATTCTCCTTAAGTCTACTGATCGTGACCCTTACTCATGCCCAGCAACAGAGAACTACACTGCATGGTCCTTCAGCGGTTTGAGGTTGCAGGGCCAAACTCCCTTTTTCCATAAGGGCCAAAGGGCTACCAGATAAATTGTTGTGTCGTCTGTCTCGCAAACAAGGCACACGATCTGGACTGTATCTCAGTGTAACAGCACTATAACCAGGCCCTTCGAGGAGAGTCTCAGCATAGAGTAGTATTCAAAGAAAAAAACAGAAAAAAATTGGAAAAAATCAAAATCTCTACTGCAGGCTCACAAACAAATATCAAGGAGGACATACATGTATGATGCGAGCAAAATATCTTTAAATGCTTCTACCCCTTCTCTGCCCTTCTTAATAGCCTTCATAGCTATTTCCTACCCACAGCTGTCTGTCCTCCCCCTGCCCCCTTACTCAAGAACTCTTTCCAAAACCCATCTCCAGCAGCTTCTAATTTCTTCTCACCACCTCCTCTGCTCCTATCCTCTACTTTCCTGGATCTCTTTTGTTTTTCCTCTTCTACCAAAGCCTCTAGCCACATTTATTTAGAGAACACATTTATTAAAGTCATATGAGAGGCTTCCTACAATGTGCATCTTGGGCCTCTTTTTCACTATAATCAATGTACACGCTACAGTACAGGGGCCTATTTCCCCTATATTCAAAATACCTAAGAGGGAAAAATACTGATTCTATTATCTCTAAAGTGCCAGAATGGGAAGAAATGAAGAAGCATTAAAATTTTAAAACAACTTTTTAACTTTTCATCTTGAAAATGTTTCAGCCTTACAAAAAAGTTGCAAAATACTAAGTACAGCGTTCCATTTACCCATCACCCCTCATCCCCGAACATTAACATCTTACATTACCACAGCACAATTGTCAAAACCAGGTAAATAACACTGAAAAATATTATTTTAACATTTAACATTTCAGTGTTAAATAACACTGAAAAACTCTACAAAACTCATTGGATTGTCACCAACTGTCCCACTAATATCCCACTAATGTCCCAAGGACTAGTCCTTGATCCAATCCAGGCTCATGCATCGCATTTGGCTGTCATGGTTCCTTAGTCTCGTCCAGTCAGGGACAGTTCCTCAGTCTGTCTTTCTTTTTCTTTCATGACCTTGACATTTCTGAGGAGTGCTGCCACTTATTTTGTAAAATGTCCTTTGCTTTGGGTTTGTCTGATGTTTCCTTATAAGTAAACCCAGGTAATGTATTTTTGGGCAACAATAGTACAGAAGCGCTGGCATGCTCTTCTCAATGCATGAGATCAGGGGTATGTGATGTTAATATGTCTCATTACTGGTGAGGTTACCTTTCTTCACTTAGTTAAGATGGGGTCCGCAGATTCTTCCACTGTTGAAGTTACTATTTTCCTTTTGGAACGAATAAGTATATTGTGGGAAATACCTTCAGACTATGCAAACATCCTGTTTCTCATCATACATTTACCCTCTAATTTTAGCATCCATGGAGGCAAAACTGGGCCAGCCAAATAGTGATTTTCTATTTTAATAATATCTTCTACACTTTAAAATTGAAATTCTACACTCTCCCCAGAATGAAACAGTTTTTCGAAGACCATATTTTGTTTTGGGCACCAGAGTAGGCATTTTACACATGATAATCCTGTGAGGTAGGTAGTATTATTTCTATTTTATAGATGGGAAAACTCACCCTCAAAGACCCTGACTTAGCTGGCCTGGGCTGGGGCCTGGGCACTGGCATGTTTAAAGCTCTCAGGTGATTCTAATCGTTGGCCAGCACTGAGAACCATCATGCCAGGAAGTTGTACTGAATTGCAGGTCTTTCAACACAGGTCTTCAATGGTGAAATTTCTCTAGCAGAAGAAGCCTACATTAGAAATCTGAGTCAGCATTTCCCAGTGTGTTCCTCAGACCACTAATCCCTTAGTTGTTCCATAAAAGAGTTATACGATGTCAATAAATCCACACAATCTGCCTTCCAACCTTGAAGATTCATAATGCATGTTGGCATAATTTTAAAACTTTGAGAAACCCTATAATAAAGAAATCTCATTTAACCTGTTTCACCCAAAATTTTCTCAAATTATTAAACCATGGAACAATTTTACCTGTAATAACTGTTAACAGCACATAGGACCAGTTCTACAGCCCTGATACTGATATAGTTGGCATAACTTTCAACCAAAAAAGATCTGAGAAGGTGAAGATGAATTTGAAGTTTTGGCTTTTATTTTTATTTTATTATTATTTTTTTTTGGTGGTACACGGGCCTCTCACTGTTGTGGCCTCTCCTGTTGCAGAGCACAGGCTCCGGACACGCAGGCCCAGCAGCCATGGCTCACAGGCCCAGCCGCTCTGCGGCATGTGGGATCTTCCCGGACTGGGGCACGAACCCATGTCCCCTGCATCGGCAGGCGGACTCTCAACCACTGCGCCACCAGGGAAGTTTTGGCTTATTTAAATATTCTGATGATTTTATGCTTTACTGTGTTTTCTAAAGAAAACAAAACTGTGTTTATTAAAATTATATATTAATAAACTAATACAATATGTGATTTTTTCTTACTCATTTTGCATTTATTCCTCCTACAGAGAAGGGATCTGCCCCACATTAACTAGGCAAAGAATCAACTGCTCAAGTTAGAATGCACACTCTCACCACACACAAAAATAAACTCTAAATGGCTTAAAGACTTAAACATAAGATATGACACCATAAAACTCCTAGAAGAGATCATAGGCAAAACATTCTCTGACATAAATTGTACCAATGTTTTCTTAGGTCAGTCTCCCAAAGCAATAGAAATAAAAACAAAAATAAACAAATGGGACCTAATCAAACTTACAAGCTTTTGCACAGCAAAGGAACCCATAAACAAAACAAGAACACAAACTACAGAATGGGAGAAAATATTTGCAAATGACAGGGGCTTGATTCACAAACAGCTCATACAACTGAACAACAAAAAAACAAACAACCCAATCCAAAAATGGGCAGAAGACCTAAACAGACATTTCTCCAAAGAAATACGGATAGCCAATAGACACATGAAAAGATGCTCAACATCATTAATTATTACAGAAATGCAAATCTAAACTACAGTGAAGTACCACCTCACACTGGTCAGAATGGCCATCATTAAAAAGTCTACAAATAACAAATGCTGGAGAGGGTGTGGAGAAAATGGAACCCTCCTACACTGTTGGTGGGAATGTAAGTCGGTGCAGCTGCTATGGAAAATAGTATGGAAGTTCCTCAGAAAACTAAAAATAGAATTACCACATGATCCAGCAATCCTACTCCTGGGCATATATCCAGACAAAACTATAATTCAAAAAGATACATGCACCCCTGTGTTCACAGTAGCACTATTTACAATAGCCAAGACATGGAAACAACCTAAATGTCCATCAACAGATGAATGGATAAAGGTGTGGTACATATATACAATGGAATACTACTCAGCCATAAAAAAGAATGAAATAATGCCATTTGCAGCAACATGGATGCAACTAGAGGTTATCATATTAAGTGAAGTTAGTCAGAAAGAGAAAGACAAATACCATTTGATATCACTTATATGTGGAATCTAAATTATGACACAAGTGAACCTACCTATCTGTGAAACAGAAACAGACTCACGGACGTAGAGAACAGACTGGTGGCTGCCAAGGGAGAGGGAGTTGGGGGAAGGATGGAGTGAGAGGTTGGGGTTAGCAGATGTAAGCTATTATGTATAGAATGGATAAACAACAAGGTCCTATTGTATAGCCCAGAGAAGTATATTCAATATCCTATGATGAACCATAAAGGAAAGGAATATTTTAAAAAAGAATGTGTATATATATGTATAACTGAAGCACTTTGCTGTGCAGCAGAAATACATTATAAATCAACTATACTTCAATAAAAATTTTTTTTAAATCAACTGCTCAAGTTTTAGAGAAAATTGGATCCTTTGGCCTTTTGAAATTCTACTAATTAACTAACTTACTTATTTACCTAAAAATATCACCAATATCTACAGCAAACACTTGAACAGGGCACACAGAAGGTGCTGGTGATACCCAGACAGCTCTCCTTGGTACCAGCCTTTGGGATGCTTCCGATCTAGTCAGGAAGACAGACAGATGCTTAGACAAAAAATAACAATATGTGGTAGCTTTTGGTAAGTGCCAAGGGCACCGGGCAGGCAGTGCCTTTAGGGAATCATGGCCAGTTTCTCTGCCCTCATCTATTACGAATGCCCAGTTTACCCCTCTTCTCTATGACAAGGGCACTGGAGGGGTTGGGAAAAGGGTCTTAATTTTCTTGAAACCAAACTACCTTTCTGAAGTAGCACAGTCTCTGTTGTTTCTAATGGACCGTGACTTTGAACAGTTCTTGCGACTTCTGGAGAGTGACCTGCTGTCTCTATCTGTTAGGCATGCTTGCCCTTACTCTGAAGTGCTTGTCCCTATTGGAAGGACAGACTGGCAAAGAGGTGCTGTCACAAAAGGCAATTTTGATCTTGAAAACAAGATTTAGACTTGCTCATTAGGGCCAATCTAATGTAGGGCATAAAATGCTTATTTAATTGCAGCTTATCCATGTTAGATTTAAACAAATGGTTAGTTAAATTTCTTGAGACATCTGTTGTCAAGTGTGCTTTGTTAATCTTGTAGAGGAAGAAAGATATTGCCCCAGGTAATTTAATAGAACTTCCTTTTCATCTCTAATGTTAATGGCTTATAAAAGAGTATCACATTATGGTCTAAGTCACTATTTCTCACCTAACGAATCTCAGCTTGGTGGCTGTATTTTGTTATAAGCGTCATTATGATGTCCTCATTGACTCCATATTTGTTGTCAGTTACGTTTCTCTTTGACAGTAAGATACAGTAATTCTAAACACCTTCATAGTAATAGATCTCTTTTACTGTTCTATTCAGGAAGTAAAACCTTGGCCTTCCTCTTAGATCCTATATCTGCTGCTTTAGAACCTAATCAATCCTAATTATAATATGGGATATGTTGACATCTTCACACATCATATATTTTTGTCTTAATTAACCTAAGAGAAAGAAATTAAAATATCTTATTTCGGGCTTCCCTGGTGGCGCAGTGGTTGAGAGTCCGCCTGCCGATGCAGGGGACACGGGTTCATGCCCCAGTCCGGGAAGATCCCACATGCCGCGGAGCGGCTGGGCCCGTGAGCCATGGCCGCTGAGCCTGCACGTCCAGAGCCTGTGCTCTGCAACGAGAGAGGCCACAACAGTGAGAGGCCCGTGTACCGCAAAAACAAAACAAAACAAACCAAAACTTATTTCTTTTTTTTTTGAATTTTATTTTATTTTTTTATACAGCAGGTTATTAGTCATCAATTTTATATACATCAGTGTATACATGTGAATCCCAATCGCCCAATTCATCACACCACCATCCCCACTCCTCCGCGGCTTTCCCCCCTTGGTGTCCATACGTTTGTTCCCTATATCTGTGTCTCAACTTCTGCCCTGCAAACCGGTTCATCTGTACCATTTTTCTAGGTTCCACATACATGCGTTAATATGCGGTATTTGTTCTTCTTTTTCTGACTTACTTCACTCTGTATGGCAGTCTGTAGATCCATCCACATCTCAACAAATGACTCAATTTCGTTCCTTTTTTGGCTGTGTAATATTCCATTGTATATATGTACCACATCTTCTTTATCCATTCATCTGTAGATGGGCATTTAGGTTGCTTCTGACCTGGCTATTGTAAATAGTGCTGCCGTGAACATTGGGGTGCATGTGTCTTTTTGAATTATGGTTTTCTCTGGGTATATGCCCAGTAGTGGGATTGCTGGATCATACGGTAATTCTATTTTTAGATTTTTAAGGAACCTTCATACTGTTCTCTAAAGGCGCTGTATCAATTTACATTCCCACCAACAGTGCAAGAGGGTTCCCTTTTCTCCACACCCTCTCCAACATTTGTTGTTTGTAGATTTTCTGATGACGCCCATTCTAACCGGTGTGAGGTGACACCTCATTGTAGTTTTGATTTGCATTTCTCTAATAATTAGTGATGTTGAGCAGCTTTTCATGTGCTTCTTGGCCATCTGTATGTCTTCTTTGGAGAAATGTCTATTTAGATCTTCTGCCCATTTTTGGATTGGGTTTTTTGTTTCTTTAATATTGAGCTGCATGAGCTGTTTATATATTTTGGAGATTAATCCGTTGTCCATTGATTCATTTGCAAATATTTTCTCCCATTCTAAGGGTTGTCTTTTTGTCTTGTTTATGGTTTCCTTTGCTGTGCAAAAGCTTTGAAGTTTCATTAGGTCCCATTTGTTTATTTTTGTTTTTATTTCCATTACTCTAGGAGGTGGATTCAAAAAGATCTTGCTGTGATTTATGTCAAAGAGTGTTCTTCTTATGTTTTCCTCTAAGAGTTTTATAGTGTCCGATGTTACATTTAGGTCTCGAATTCATTTTGAGTTTATTTTTGTGTATGGTGTTAGGGAATGTTCCAATTTCATTCTTTTACATGTAACTATCCAGTTTTCCCAGCAGCACTTATTGAAGAGACTGTCTTTTCTCCATTGTATATCCTTGCCTCCTTTGTCATAGATTAGCTGACCATAGGTGCGTGCGTCTATCTCTGGGCTTTCTATCCTGTTCCATTGATCTATATTTCTCTTTTTGTGCCAGTACCATATTATCTTGATTACTGTAGCTTTGTAGCATAGTCTGAAGTCAGGGAGTCTGATTCCTCCAGCTCTGCATTTTTCCCTCAAGACTGCTTTGGCTATTCGAGGTCTTTTCTGTCTCCATACAAATTTTAAGATTTTTTGTTCTAGTTCTGTAAAAACGCCATTGGTAATTTGATAGGGATTGCATTGAATCTGTACATTGCTTTGGGTAGTGTAGTCATTTTCACTATATTGATTCTTCCAATCCAAGAACATGGTATATCTTTTCATCTGTTGGTATCATCTTTAATTTCTTTCATCAGTGTCTTACAGTTTTCTGCATACAGGTCTTTTGTCTCCCTAGGTAGGTTTATTCCTAGGTATTTTATTCTTTTTGTTGCAGTGGTAAATGGGAGTGTTTCCTAATTTCTCTTTCAGATTTTTCACCATTAGTGTATAGGAATGCAAGAGATTTCTGTGCATTAATTTTGTATCCTGCAACTTTACCAAATTCATTGATTAGCTCTAGTCGTTTTCTGGTGGCAGTTTTAGGATTCTCTATGTATAGTATCATGTCAACTGCAAACAGTGACAGTTTTACTTCTTCTTTTCCAATCTGTATTCCTTTTATTTCTTTTTCTTCTCCTATTGCTGTGGCTAGGACTTCCAAAGCTATGTTGAATAATAGTGGTGAGAGTGGACATCCTTGTCTTGTTCCTGATCTTAGAGAAAATGCTTTCAGTGTTTCACCATTGAGAATGATGTTTGCTGTGGGTTTGTCGTATATGGCCTTTATTATGTTGATGTAGGTTGCCTCTATGCCCCCTTTCTGGAGAGTTTTTATCATAAATCGGTGTTGAATATTGTCAAAAGTTTTTTCTGCATCTATTGAGATGATCGTATGGTATTTATTCTTCAATTTGTTAATATGGTGTATCACATTGATTGTTTTGCTTATATTAAAGAATCCTTGCATCCCTGGGATAAATCCCACTTGATCGTGGGGTATGATCCTTTTAATTTGTTGTTGGATTCTGTTAGCTAGTATTTTGTTGAGGATTTTTGCATCTATATTCATCAGTGTTATTGGTCTGTAATTTTCTTTTTTTGTAGTATCTTTGTCTGGTTTTGGTATCAGGGTGATGGTGGCCTCATAAAATGAGTTAGGGAGTGTTCCTTCCTCTGCAGTTTTTTGGAAGAGTTTGAGAAAGATGGGTGTTAGCTCTTCTCTAAATATTTGACAGAATTTACCTGTGAAGCCATCTTGTCCTGGACTTTTGATTTTTGGAAGATTTTTAATCACAGTTTCCATTTCGTTACTTGTGATTGGTCTGTTCATATTTTCTATTTCTTCCTGGTTCAGTCTTGGAAGGTTATACCTTTTTAAGAATTTGTCCATTTCTTCCAGGTTGTCCATTTTATTGGCATAGAGTTGCTTGTAGTAGTCTCTTAGGATGCCTTGTATTTCTGCGGTGTCTGTTGTAACTTCTCCTTTTTCATTTCTAATTTTACTGATTAGAGTCATCTCCCTCTTTTTCTTGATGAGTCTGGCTAATGGTTTATCAATTTTGTTTATCTTCTCAAAGAACCACGTTTAGTTTTATTGATCTTTGCTATTGTTTTGTTTCTATTTCATTTATTTCTTCTCTGATCTTTATGATTTCTTTCCTTCTGCCAACTTTGGGTTATTTTTGTTCTTCTTTCTCTAGTTCCTTTAGGTGTAAGGTTAGATTGTTTATTTGAGATTTTTCTTGTTTCTTGAGGTAGGCTTGTATAGCTATAAACTTCCCTCTTAGAACAGCTTTTGCTGCATCCCATAGGTTTTAGATCGTCGTGTTTTCATTGTTATTTGTTTCTAGGTATTTTTGATTTCCTCTTTGATTTCTTCAGTGATGTCTTGCTTATTTAGTAACGTATTGTTTAGCCTCCATGTGTTTGTGTTTTTTACGTTTTTTCCCCTGTAATTCATTTCTAATCTCATAGCATTGTGGTCAGAAAAGATGCTTGATATGATTTCAATTTTCTTAAATTTACTGAGGCTTGATTTGTGACCCAAGATGTGATCTATCCTGGAGAATATTCTATGCGCACTTGAGAAGAAAATGTAATCTGCTGTTTTTGGATGGAATGTCCTATAAGTATCAGTTAAATCTATCCGGTCTATTGTGTCATTTAAAGCTTCTGTTTCCTTATTTATTTTCATTTTGGATGATCTGTCCATTGGTGTAAGTGAGGTGTTAAAGTCCCCCAGTATTATTGTGTTACTGTCAATTTCCTCTTTTATAGCTGTTAGCAGTTGCCTTATGTATTGAGCTGCTCCTATGTTGGGTGCATATATATTTATAATTGTTATATCTTCTTCTTGGATTGATCCCTTGATCATTATGTAGTGTCCTTCCTTGTCTCTTGTAACATTCTTTATTTTAAAGTCCATTTTATCTGATATGAGTATTGCTACTCCAGCTTTCTTTTGTTTTCCATTTGCATGGAATATCTTTTTCCATCCCCTCACTTTCAGTCTGTATGTGTCCCTAGGTCTGAAGTAGGTCTCTTGTAGACAGCAGATAGATGGGTCTTGTTTTTGTATCCATTCAGCAAGCCTGTGTTTTTTGGCTGGAGTATTTAGTCCATTCACTTTTAAGGTAATTATCGATATGTATGTTCCTATGACCATTTTCTTAATTGTTTTGGGTTTATTTTTGTAGGTCCTTTTCTTCTCTTGTGTTTCCCACTTAGAGAAGCTCCTTTCGCATTTGTTGTAAAGCAGGTTTGGTGGTGCTGAATTCTCTTAGCTTTTGTTTGTCTGTAAAGCTTTTGATTTCTCCATTGAATCTGAATGAGACACTTGCCAGGTAGAGTAATCTTGGTTGTAGGTTCTTCCCTTTCATCACTTTAAGTATATTATGCCACTCCCTCCTGGCTTGTAGAGTTTCTGCTGAGAAATCAGCTGTTAACCTTATGGGAGTTCCCTTGTATATTATTTGTCATTTTTCCCTTGCTGCTTTCAATAATTTTTCTTTGTCTTTAATTTTTGCTAATTTGATTACTATGTGTCTTGGCATGTTTCTCCTTGGGTTTATCCTGTATACAATTCACTGTGCTTCCTGGACTTGGGTGGCTATTTCCTTTCCCATGTTAGGGAAGTTTTCGACTATAACTTCTTCAAATATTTTCTCTGGTCCTTTCTCTCTCTCTTCTCCTTCTGGGACCCCTATAATGCGAATGTTGTTGCATTTAATGTTGTCCCAGAGGTCTCTTAGGCTGTCTTCATTTCTTTGTATTCTCTTTTCTTTATTCTGTTCCACAGCAGTGAATTCCACCATTCTGTCTTCCAGGTCACTTATCTGTTCTTCTGCGTCAGTTATTCTGCTATTGATTCCTTCAAGTGTATTTTTCATTTCAGTTATTGTATTGTTCATCTCTGTTTGTTTGTTCTTTAATTCTTCTAGGTCTTTGTTAAACATTTCTTGCATCTTCTCGATCTTTGCCTCCATTCTTTTTCCGAGGTCCTGGATCATCTTCTCCATCATTATTGTGAATTCTTTTTCTGGAAGGTTGCCTATCTCCACTTCATTTAGTTGTTTTTCTGGGGTTTTATCTTGTTCCTTCATCTGGTACATAGCCCTCTGCCTTTTCATCTTGTCTATCTTTCTGTGAATGTAGTTTTTGTTCCACAGGCTTCAGGATTGTAGTTTTTCTTGCTTCTTCTGTCTGCCCTCTGGTGGATCAAAATATCTTATTTCTGAGTGAGTAAGAACTAACTTTTTCACCCAAAGTCACTAATACTGACAAAGACCATTGAGGTCAATTATTTTATTATTATTATTATTATTATTATTGTTATTTTTTGCGGTACACGGGCCTCTCACTGCTGTGGCCTCTCCTGCTGTGGAGCCCAGGCTCCGGACGCGCAGGCCCAGCCGCCACTGCCCATGGGCGCAGCCACTCCGCGGCACGTGGGATCCTCCTGGACCGGGGCACGAACCCGCGTCCCCTGCATCAGCAGGCAGACCCCCAACCACTATGCCACCAGGGAAGCCCTATTATTATTCTTGTATTTAAAACAAAATAAGGTTTAATGATAAGGTTAACTCATTTACTTTGAGGGAGGATACACACTAGATTGAATCTGATGTAAATGATTAGATTCACCAATCCCTCACACTGCCTCCAAGTAAAAAAAGTTAAATGTTCTCAAAAAGATGTTGGGTACTACTTATTTAAAAGAAATCTTTAACATTACCCTAAGACCATAATCATTAAGCCTTATGGTAATGGAAGAGGTGGTGGTATGCATTTATATAAGTATTAATACAAAGTTCATACATCAGAGAATTTATAAGGTCAGTTTTTTAAAATATTGGGTTGGCCAAAAAGTTCGTTCAGTTTTAAGTAAAAATAAAAGACATTTTTCATTTTCACTAAGAACTTTATTGAACAATGTATTCATTAACCAAACGAAATTTTTGGCCAACCCAATATTACTTTCAAGGATGCCCAATATCTTTTTGCATTTACTAAAGTGCCTACATAAATAAAACATTCCAAACTTGTTTTAAATTGTAAGCAAATTTGTTTAAAATTAATTATTGTAGAGATTTATTAATAACTATATTTGGCAAAGTTAGAGGGGGAACCTCAAAAGATGAAAAAGCAGCTTTGAAAAGATTCCCATATAATTATGGTAAATGCATGCAGAGCTTTTGAAATGAGAACTTTGTTCTTTTAAATAAATGACAAGTTAATTGTTTGTTCTTAATAATATATCATGGGGAACCACTATATCTGTGAAGTTTAGTAAGCAAGAATTGAAGAGATGAATATAAAATATCTATTTGGACAAGCACCGATTCGCAAAGCCAGTCCATGAACTATTGCAGGAGAGCACAAGAAACACAAGGAGGGTAACCCATGATATTCGTAAATTTATTACTCACATACACATTAGAAATCAATGCTGTGCTTGGTAGAGCTTATGCATAGCTCTTTAAGAGGTTTTTTTTTTTTTTTGGTTAAACAAATATTGTATTTTAAAATCACAATACAGGAAGAAAAAAGTCAATACAGATTCTGAAAATGAGCTGGACAGCGACTAGAAGGTGGCATGAATGAAAAAGTCAATGATTGCTGGTGAGATTGTGGAAGATTATTTTTCATATTTAGAGTTTTCTAATGTGCTATATTGTGGTATGTGATTAAGAAGCCAGACCTTCAGGCAGCAGTTTTTAAAGTATGCAGGTATATACAATCCTATGGGACTGCAAGTGTATGCCTCGCTGGCCACCATCTCGAGGTGTCCCCTGGGGAAGCAGTCCCCCAAATTGGGACTCCAGAGGAGTGTACAAACTCCTGTCTGTGAGCTATAGCAAGGCAGAGGGAGAGCGCAAAGATGCCTTACACTAGCCTACCTTCCCTGAGAGCACATCCACGTCCATAGAGCCCTATAGGTGGGCCTGCACCTCCAACCGGAGGTCCAGGACCAGCAAAGAGGCTGCACTCGCAGAGAGCCTGGGGAGGGTGCCTCAGACGACTGTCTGTGCACTGCCCCAGGTGGCAGACCAAGAACCACCTTGCAGATTACCATACTCCCAGGGGACCCAAAGACGCAAGCCCCATTGGCCAGCAGAGCCAGGCAATCAAGGAGTGGCTCCTGGGCGGCAGCCAGACACACATAAAAGCTCCGCTCAGGGGACCCTGGCCCCTGGAGGCGGCGGACGGAGAGCCAAGATGGCAGCCGCCAGCTCCCCACCCCGTCCTGCCCGCCCCCCCGCCCCCAGAGCGCCAGCAAATGCCTGTCTGATCAGATGCCTGAGCCTAGGCCAACTCCAAGACCAGCACGTGGGCCTCTCCCCCTACAAGTCCTGGCACCCTGCACCCACGCTTTGCCCTGAGCTTTGGGGCTGGTGCATCCCCGTGCGAACCCTTTAAGAGCCCAGTTCCGTAGAGACTTGTGGGGCTTGTGGACAGAGCCCCCGTTAGTTTTCAAAGCTAGATGTTTTGGAGGCCCGTCTCTCAGGTGCAGATCTTAAAAGTGGGAGGTGCCCAATATGGGGTTTAAAGCTTTTGCTCCTCAGTGAGAAGCTGCGGGTTCTCAGGGGTCAAGGGGTCAAAGAGGAGGAGGAAAAGGAGGAGGAAGTGGGGTTTCTGGCGAGACTGTATCCCAGCCTCTCCTACCGGGGGCTTCCATGTAGACCTTCTCTCGTTCGCTGGATGCTAGGAGTGCCTCAGCCAGTTTTTAGGTTTTTTTTCAGAGGAAACTGTTCCATGTGTAGTTGTAAACTTGGTGTGTCTGTGGCAGGAGGTGAGTTCAGGGTCCTTTTAGGTCCCCATCTTGAATGGGAAGCTTGTAAATGTCTTTTATTTTTCTTAACAGTCCTGATTGACTTTTTTTTTTTTTGGAGTATAGTTGATTTACAATGTTGTATTAGTTTCAGGTGTACAGCAAAGCGATTCAGTTATGTATACACATATGTCCGTTCTTTTTCAGATTCTTTTTCCACATAGGTTATTACAGAATATTGAGTAGAGTTCCCTGTGCCATACAGTAGGTCCTTGTTGATTATTTATTTTATAAATATATAAAAAGCTCATTCAGCTCAACATCAAAAAAACAAACAACCCAATCAAAAAATGGACAGAAGATCTAAATAGACGTTTCTCCAAAGAAGACATACACATGGCCAAAAAGCACATGAAAAGATGCTCAGCATCACTAATTACCAGAGAAGTGAAAATCAAAACTACAGTGAGGCATCACCTCACACTGGTCAGAATGGCCATCGTTAAGAAGTCTACATATAATAAATGCTGGAGTGAGTGTGGAGAAAAGGGAACCCTCCTACACTGTTGGTGGGAATGTAAATTGGTACAGCCACTGTAGAGAACAGTCTGGAGGTTCCTTAAAAAACTAAAAATAGAGCTACCATATGACCCAGCAATCCCACTTCTGGGCATATATCTAGAGAAAACCATAATTCGAAAGAAGAATGCACCCCAATGTTCATTGCAGCACTATTTGCAATAGCCAAGACATGGAAGCAACATAAATGTCCATTGACAGAGGAATGGAGAAAGAAGATGTGGTGCATATATACAGTGGAATACTACTCAGCCATAAAAAAGAATGAAATAATGCCATTTGCAGTAACATGGATGGACCTAGTGATTATAATATTAAGTGAAGGAAATCAGACAGAGAAAGACAAATATCATACAGTATCGCTTATATGTGGAATCTAAAAACTGGCACAAATGAACTTATTTACAAAACAGAAACAGACTCACAGACATAGAAAAGAAACTATGGTTACCAAAGGGGAAATGTTGGGGGGGGGAGGGATAAATTAGGAGTTTGGGATTAACATATACACCCTACTATATATAATTATTTTATTTAATTTATACTATGGTAGAGGAACTGGTTAATAAAATGAATGTGTGTTGAGTGTGGTTATATATGTATATTTAAAAGCCTGTTATATTAGGCTAATGTAAACCCTGTACAGTGGGGAGGAAAGGTTTAAATTAATGCGTGTCTGAGACTACCAAACTTTCAGGGTACAAAGTACCTTTTGATTTTAATTGCTAATGGTTGCAGTGACATTTTTAAAAGTTGGAAATGACAGGGAGATGAGTAACAGGGTACAGGGGATAATAGACTTTTATGATCTAAATTTTGGGTGTCTATGAACCTCACTTTTTAGTCAAAAAGCAGAAGTTAGTCAGATCTGTATCTGAGGAAATTTTGCAAATGCAAATGAAAAGCAAAAAAAGCAATGAGAGAAATAAAAGCATAACTAAACACAGTAACTACGATTAAGGCAGAAAGTGCCTGCACTGCTTTACTGGACACTGAGGAAATACATAGTGTGGTGTGTGAGATGCCCTCGCCCCCAGCCTCATTCAGCAAAGACAAGGAACAATGTACCCACTGATCACCGAGTGGGACTCAGGAAGAGGACAGGTTAGACGATGTAAGGGAAGACCAGGAAGGACTGAGACAAAGATACGGACATCCATCCCTTCATGACCTTACAGAGTACTGGTTCCCAGAGCTGATTAATCATCAGAATTACCTTCCGAGGTTACAAAATAATGTAAAATTATGGATTCCCAAACCTAAACCCAGATATACTAACTAGAGAGACCTGGAAGGGTCCTGGGAATCTGTCTTCTAGGGTCTTCACGGGCAATTCAGATGATGAGGCAAACTGGTAAACACTGCTTTAGAGAAGTGTAGCCAACTTTGGAGAGGAGGAATTGTTGATTAAATAAAAACACATCTATGTGGTATCTATGTAATTAGTTGTGTGGACATACACACAAGACCTCCATTCTACAAGTTGCTGCAGGAGCTATTAAATCCATCAAGTTCAGCCAATAATGCAAAATGCTAATTGTCAAAAAATATACTATTATGTTCTGCAGTCCAACTCACCCACTTGTATAAATGAGCACCCAGAGGAAAATAAAACCCATGATGGCATCATGAATTAGACAATTGTAACTAGTATTTAACGATTTATCAAATATGATTTGGTATCCAATATTATTTTTTAATTCAACTCTTTCAATTTAAGGGATGATATATCACATTTTAAAAATAGAAGGTAACCTTGACTGTGACAGTCACAAGGTACAGAAGAAAGAACAGAGAGTTTTAGAATGGGGAAGGCTGGATTCAAACCTTAGTCCTGCTAATTATTAGTGACATGAACTTAGGCAACTCGGCTTTTCTCTCTCTTAGCCTCAGTTTTCTTATTTATAAAATGGGGCTTAAAAGAGCAATCTGATAGCATCTTTTTGAGAATTAAATGGGGTGACACATAAAAAGTCTCCCCCAATGAGACAAATAAATGTTAGCTCTTTCCTTTCTCTTTCTTCTTTCCCATTCTTCCCTGCCCAAGCCCACTTTACGCAACATTGACATTAGGGTCTGATACAAAAAGAATAAAAACAAAAAACAGAATTTCAACTAGGCTTGATATACAATGGAAACTGGCACACTTTTTTTGTGAAGGGACTGATAGTAGGTCTTTCAGGCTTTGCAGTCACGTGGGTCTGGTACAACCCCCTCACCTCTGCCACTGTAGTGAGAAAGCAGCCATAGACAATCAGTAAAGGAATGAGCATGGCTGTGTTTCAATAAAACTTTACTTGCACAAAGAAGCAGCAGACTGGATCTGGCCTACCTGAAATGCAGGAAGACTTTTCAGAAATCCATGAGTTGATGCAGGACATGATGCAATGTCAGAAAAAAAAGGGGCGGGGGATCAAAATCCCTCTTTCTTTTTCAAAGTTAGAAAAAAAAAATGGGATCAAAATCCCTCTTTTCCACCAACTAGCTGGATGACTTTGCAAAAGTCACTTCACCTTTCTGAACCGAATTTTCTCGTCTATAAAGATGAAGGAGCAGGGATACGGAATCTCCAAGGAAGCTGCCATCTCTTAAGGTCTATGATTCTTTGGGAGACCACAGTCTCCTTTAGACAATCACCAATAAAGTGCCACCCAAGTTTCGGTATTTGATTTGTTTGTTCTTTCATGGTTGATCAATGAATCATAAAGAACAACAGATGCTCTTGGGTCCTAAGTATGATTCATTTGATGAAAGCGGGAAAAGATAACATTTGGTAAAAATAAATGTTTTCTCCACAGACACAAAGAAGCAATCGGAATAGTTACTATATTCTAAATGTCATATGTAATTTCTTATGGTTTAAAGTCAGGCTGCAATGTCAGTTGCCTGAAGACCTGAAAATTGAAAGTCTTTCTTTTTCAAAGCACACAGTGCACTCACTCTAAATGTGATATATTAATTAGAGAGTGAAAGAAAATTGATCAAAATTCTTTTTCCAAAAGGAAACCATTGTAGTGATTGTACACAAAGAATGAGTGCTATGTCTTGCAAGTCGAAATGCTAATACATACCAGAAAATAAATAATCCGTTGTTTTAAAATATGATACAATGAAAGAAAAAGGTTGAATTAGAAATTATAGGAACTGACTCCTAATTCTGGCTCTGCTATTAACTAGCTCAGCCAAGGCACTTCTGTCTCTTGAGTCAATTCAGTCCTTAGAAATCATAATAGGTATGATTTATTGAGTCCTTACTAGATACTAGATATTGTTTCTGGCGTATTAGTTCCATTAATCCTCACCAAAATTTCATGAGGGGAGTTCTGACGCTGTTGTTGTTTTGTAGGTGAAGAAACCAAGGCACAGAGAGGCTAAGTAACTTGTCTGCACTGTGTCCTGGAAACAGTATTTGAACATAGTTACTTTCTACCATGCTGCCTCCTACAGCATGGTTTTGACCTATCGTTTCCCAGCTCAGAGACTTGCATCATAGGTCCTGGGGAGTTAACATTCTTCCCATCGGTCATTCACACTCCCCTCCAATCTGACCCCGCTTCTGCCCCAACCCTCCCTTTAGTCAAAAAGCTCTTCCCACCTGGCTTGGGGAGAGTCGCCTGCATTCCCCCTTCACACCTTTGCTCTCTTGGACCTCCTCATTGCACGCTCCAATCTTCTCTCCCCATTCACTTCCTCCCATTCTTCAAGTCCCGCCTCCTCAGGAGGTGAGTACTGTGGAAAGAGCATGGATGGGAGTTAAGGGAATGGGGCCTTGTCCTGGCTTTTTCACAGACTCTGTGTGGGAACTGGGAAATGTCATTTAATCTCTCTGGGCCTCAATTTCGTGATCGATTGAGTGTTGTACTCCATTTGAAATTTGCAAACGTATCAACTACTATTCTTTTAAGCAGTAAAGCCCCCTTCCTCTAAGTCACCTTTTTTTAAACCTATATATTTTTATTTTGTATTTTTTATTATGGTAAAATATATGTAACATAAAATTTGCCATTTTAACAATTTTTAAATGTACAGTTCAAAGCCTACAATGTATTTTTTAAATAGAAGTAGTTGATTTTCCATGTTGTGTTAGTTTCAGGTGTACAGCAAAGTGATCCAGCTTTTGTTTTCAGATTATATTTCATTATAGGTTATTACAAGATATTAAATATAATTCCCTGTGCTATGCAGTAAATCCTTGTTGTTTACCTATTTTATGTCTAGTAGTTTGTATCTCTAATTCCTTCTTTATATCACCAGTTCTTAACCCAACAAAGACAGAGGTGCCGTGCTTGAAACAGAGGCTGATGACCTGACAGGGTGTGGGGAAGGGAAGGATTGGGAGTTTGGGACTAGCAGAGGCAACTATTATATATAGGATGGATAAACAACAAGATCCTCCTGTGTAGCTCAGGGAACTATATTCGACATATAGTTAGTGGAAAAGTAGTGGAAGCTCAGTGGAACTATATTCGACATATAGTTAGTGGAAAAGTTCCACATATAGTAGTGGAAAAGAATATGAAAAAGGATGTATATATATGTATAACTGAATCATTTGCTATACAGTAGAAATTAACACAACATTGTAAATCACCTATTCTTCAATAAAATAAATTTTTAAAAAATAAAAGGAAACTTTATAACACCACTGTAAATGGAAAAACAGTATCACCTTCTGTAAATAGAAAGTAACTTATATAAACATCATATATACATTATTTATTATATACCCATAGTTACATATATACATTAATATACACAATATATACATCTTAAATATACATATATAAACTATACATACCACACACACAGACATACACATTGAAAACAAAACAACATTATTACATTAACTCTAGCAAGATACTTGCCTGTTAAAGCCTGCAGCCTACTCTCTCTGTGTTAGCAGCTTGTAGAGCTCACGCCCCACTGAGGGGTGAGGGCCTGGGGTATTTAGACACCAAGTCCTACCAGTCCCTGACTGTGGGCTGCTGCTGCTTCTCGGTGGTATTTATTCCCTGGCACACCTGGCTTTCCTCAGTTATGAAAAAAGCCCCCAGGCAAAGAGATTTCAGAGTCTGGCCACTGGACAGTGGGAACGCACAGAAGTGGTGAGGCCTGGGGGGGGGGGGGGGGGGGGGGGGGGGCAGGGCCTCCACACCACCTGTAACAGCTCCGTCTCCCCCCTCAGTAAAGTGAGAAGGTTGCCCTCCATGATGGCTGAGCTCTCTGCTGATGTCCAAGGCCTACCATTGTCATGATGTGGTTCTCGTCCATAACGCATTGACAACCCTTTGCTTTCATTCCTGATTCCTTTTCTCCAATAAAATGCCTGTTCCTGGTGCAGGGATATTTATACAACTAGATAATAATTCTGCTGAAAAAATCAGCGTAATTCTCCAGGTGATCTACTGAAAAACTGTCATCACTGTACTTTAGAGTCCAAAAACGTCATGGATCATTAATTCATCTTTAATAAATGAATGATTTCTCTTTGAATATCTGCACCATTCAGCCATGAAATCCTAGATAAGTTCCAGAAAGCTGTGGCCCAGAACACCTTGATACCACTCAGAAGACTATTTTTAAGAATGCCCTGTGTGCAGGAGTCTTAACAGGGTGTTTTTTTCCTTCTCAAATGTTCTCTAGCTCGTGTAGATGACATTTATGCAACTCAGAGAAAGGCGTCTCAACAGGATTAGTCAGCAGCCAGTCCTTTGATGCAGCTTCTGTGATCTAGTTAAAAATAGGAAAAGAGGATGTTTTGCATAAGTCATCACCATTGCGCAGTATGGGAGAACTGACCACATTTTTGGTTTCCACATCCTGTTGCTTTATCTAAAAATAGATGAAATGTCTGTCCCTGACTTTCTGGACAAGACCTTAGCTTCTGTGACCTAGGCTCTCTAGTCCTTCTAGCCCCTGGGTTTCTTTGCCAGGTTGTTTTCACCCCTGCCATTAACAGTCCCAACTCTGGCTTCGGCCTCGGGCTCAGGGCCTCTGCCTTTCCTCCCCTCCCAGGGCTGGCAGACTCCAGGGCCCGCAGGGGCCAGGTAGAGAATATAAGTTAGCGAAGCCGGCCAGGTAGATGGGCACACCAGCCTGTGCCTGCCTGCCTCATCTAAACAGAGGGCAGCTCTTCCTCCTTTCTCATAGATCCACTGGCTTGTCCCAGAACAGCTAGACAGCCAGAGTTTTAGAGGAGCTCGCTTACTCTTTTTTTTTTTAAGGCCTTTTATTATTTTTTAATTAATTAATTTAAGTTTTTATTAATTTTTATTGGAGTATAGTTGCTTTACAATGTTGTGTTAGTTTCTGCTACACAGCAAAGTGAATCAGCTCTATGTATACATATATCCCCTCTTTTGTAGATTTCCTTCCCATTTAGGTCACCACAGAACATTGAGTAGAGTTCCCTGTGCTATACAGTAGGTTCTCATTAGTTATCTATTTTATACATAGTATTGTATATATATCAATCCCAATCTCCCAGTTCATCCCACCCTCCCTTCCCCCCTTGGTATCCATACGTTTGTTCTCTCCATCTGTGTCTCTGTTTCTGCTTTGCCACTAAGTTCATCTGTACCATTTTCTAGATTCCACATATATTGCTTACTTTTTAACTGTTAGTAATCGATTAAAAAAATTTTTTTTGGCTGCGCCGTGTAGCTGGTGGGATCTTAGTTCCCAGGCCACAGCAGTGAAAGCACCAAATCCTAACCACTGGACCACCAGGGAATTCCCAGTAATCAATTCAAAAATTAATTTAAAAAAATAGAGTCGAGGTCAATCCATGAGCTGGTGGTTTGCGGCCTCTGCTCATATATTCTTTTTCGGGAACCGTGTTTGTTACCAGCTATAAAGCGGGGTTCTACAAAATCTACAGGCTTCAGCCTAAAGCTCCCCACTTTCTTCCAGTCTTCTAATTTGGAAAGAATACAGGACGATGATAGGAGTCCTGGATTCTGGCTTGGGCTCTGTCTGTCGCTGGCCGTAGGATTTTGGTTGAGTAGTTTCCCCTCTGTGGGCCTCAGGGTGACCCCTGGAGTCAATGACTTGGAGAGCCCTACGAGCTCTATTAGCTCATGAGGCTGCTAGATCCCCAACCTCATCACCCTCTTTCTTGCCCTTCTTAGTCTCAAACATCAACTCCCCATCACAATCAGTGACCCAAATATTTTCCAGATTTTCTCAGCTTAGGAGTCAGTTTTATTTGTAACTCTGCTTCTATCCAGCACCCAACCAATTCCCTTGCTGCACATCTCTTGAATCTGCTTTTTTTTCCCAGTGTTAACTGCCACTATCATTTCCTTACCAAACCATTGCATTTGCTCCCATCCCTACTCCAGCTTCTCCATCAAGCCTCAGCTCTAGAACTCTTTCTCCCAAAACAACAAACAAAAAAATAATCTAAAAAGCAATTTGTGCGGAGCTTTTCCTCGGATGAGAATTTACAATGGTCATTTGTAATCCCCATTACTTATCACATCCAACCCCCAAGCTGCCTGCTGCCCTTGCAGATTAAGGAGTCAACTCAAGCAGTCATGTTTAATTCACTAGCTGGGCATGGAGGGAGGGTGCAAAGCTGTGCATCATGGTCAGGGGTGTGTCTCTCAAGCAGCCTCTTATCAGGATGTTAGGCATTCATACTCCAGGAGGAGCTGTAAATATTTAGGCAGTAGCTCAAATATGATAGTCTAATATATTACGGCTAACAATGATACCAATGTCAGGGGAGGAAAAATGTCTCTGTTTTTTTCTCATATCCAAGAAACAAACTGGGCAAATTCCCATTTATCCTTGGGGATTTGAACTTTGGAGGCAGGACAAAATTCCCAAGTTTCAAACTTCTTTTTTTTTTTTTTTGCGGTACACGGGCCTCTCACTGTTGTGGTCTCTCCCGTTGTGGAGCACAGGCTCCGGACATGCAGGCTCAGCGGCCATGGCTCACGGGCCTAGCTGCTCCACGGCATGTGGGATCCTCCCGAACCGGGGCACGAACCCGTGTCCCCTGCATCAGCAGGCGGACTCTCAACCACTGCGCCACCAGGGAAGCCCCTCAAACTTCTTACCTTTATTTAGTTTTCCAGTGGTGAATGTATTGGTTTCCTAGGGTGCTGTAACAAATGACAAATTGGAGGCCTTAAAACAACAGAAATGTATGCGCTCATAGTTCTGGAGCCTGGAAGCTGAATTCAAGGCATTGGCAGGGCCATGCTTCCTCCAAAGTTTCTAGGAGAGAATCTTCCCTTGTCTCTTCTGCCTTCTGGTGGTTATTGAAAATTCTTCACATCCTTTGGCTTATGGCAACACAAGTCCAATTTCTGCCTCTGTCTTCACATGACCTTCATCCTTCTGTGTCCAATATTCTCTCTTCTTTTAAGAACAGCAGTCGTATTCGGACCAAACCTAATCCAGTATAACCCCATCTTAATTTGACTACATTTGCAAAGACCGTGTCTCCAAATAAGGTCATATTCACGGATAATGGGTATTAGGACCTGAAGGTATTTTTGTGCGGGACACAATTCAACCCAGTACAGTAAACAACCAGCAAAGACTTTCCCCTACAAGAATCACCCCTTGGGGCTTCCCTGGTGGCGCAGTGGTTGAGAGTCCGCCTGCCGATGCAGGGGACATGGGTTCGTGCCCCGGTCCGGGAGGATCCCACATGCCACGGAGTGGCTGGGCCCGTGAGCCATGGCCGCTGAGCCTGCATGTCCGGAGCCTGTGCTCCACAACGGGAGAGACCACAACAGTGAGAGGCCCGCGTACCGCAAAAAAAAAAAAAAAAATCACCCCTTGTACAGTATGTCTGGTATGCGTAACCAACTCTTCAGAAAATATCTTCTACTGGGTTATAGCATAGCTGCACGGTTAGGATGAACTTTACACATCCTCTGATGCATTCTAACTCTAAATGCAGGTGTGAAAAGGGCAGGAGAAATCAGAATTGATTTTTTTTCCTTTTTTTTAAATTGAAGTATAGTAGATTTACAATGTTGTGTTAGTTTCTGGTACACAGCAAGTGATTCAGTTATATATATATTCTTTTTCAGATTCTCTTCTCATATTGGCTATTACAAAATATTGAGTGTAGTTCCTTGTGCTATATAGTAGGTCCTTCAGAACTGAATTTTTTTTTTCCCCTGCACAGGCAGAGGAAAGTTGTTCTATGGAACTTGGAAGTATATCTTAGCCACAATAAATAAATGTTCTGCTACATAGAGGCTCACTGAGCATTGAGGCAAAGACCTAAATGAAGGATCCCAGCAATACACTGAGCTGAGCCATGAGGGACCTTATAAGTGAGAGACACCAAATGTAGGAATCCATTTGGTGCTTTATGGGAAGGTAAGGAATGGTGAAAGGCCCCAACTGAGGAACAGAATGAGCTGCTGGACCAAGGACAAGCCTATCCACACTGGCTACAAGTGGCAAGTGTGTGGCAGCCAGTTCTTCCAGCAGATGTGAAAATCCGCCTTGAAAAGAAAAGACGAGGTGATCCTGAACCGGCATTAGTGGGTCCCATCTGAGTGTTTCTTAAAATAGTTGACAGCTGAGAAAGAGACTAAGGTCAAGACACACTCTGTAAGTTGACCAAGATGGATTCTAAGAACAGATTAGCTAGATCTTTCTTCATTAAAGTGATGAAAACCATGTCGGGAGCCTTAAAACACAAATGGACTGGTCTAATAAAAGTGACACAATAAAATGAAATGAAGTGTGCCCTGCGACTCTTGTGCCTACATTTTCTTGGGATGCTGTTCAGATCTTCTTCAGTACCAAGGGAGAGATTGCTGGTGGTCTGACCATGGCAGTGACCACCAGGGGGTAGAGTCCGCAGATGTAGGTGTAAGTTTGAGAGCCATACATTACTTCAGGAGCCAGATGCTTCTTCTGTCCAGGGTTTTAAAATATGCATGGAGAAAAAAGTTTTGAAAAGAGTCAGTGAAAATGGCTGACAAGGGAACTTGTTTCTTGGCAAGGAAGTTGTGGAGAAAATTGATATTTCTAGTTGGAAAATAAATCATGCCATAATGTGTTTAAATGCAATTTTTAAAGTTAATTTTCTGAGAAGACAATGTTCCCTTAATGTAAGACATTCTATATCAGACAGGATATAAACACGGCTGGGAACTGACAGGGTTAGAAATCTGAATAAGATACGGCAATGCCTCGTAATGAGAGGCAGGGTGAGTGTGGCATAATGAAGAAGCAAGTTGCCATGGAAACAAGCCGCTAAGTGGAATGTGGCCGTATCGAGCACACCTACCACGTAAAGAGAAGGGAAGGAGACACACTGGGTAGCCAAGAGTTCTCAGGAGGGACCGTGAGGGTGGTTCCACATGAACTATCTGGCCCTAGAAAGAAAGCCAAAGGCTGTCAAAAGCCACCAGAGGGAGGAATAAAATTCAAAGCTTATTGGGTATTTTGAACTTGGCCTTATTCTTTTGTCATTCATTTTTTGGTTCATTCCAACGAACATTGATCAAGTGCTTTCTGAACACCAGGCACTGTGCTAGGTAGTGAGGCTACGGAGAGCAATGAGACATAGTTCCAGGTCACAAGCAGCCTGCTGTCCTTGACTGCTCTCTGGATGGGCAAGACCTAAACACTGGCCTCATGTCCCGCTCTTGGGAATCAAGCTTCTCTCTGCCCTGTAGCTCTGGTCCGAATCTAGGGTGTCTGCCAAGTCTCCTTCCTGACGAGGTAGCATCCTTGCCACCCTGCCTAGGATTCCAGCTCCTCCTGAACTGACCTTCTTGGCTTCCAACCCAACCCCACGGCAGGTCCTTACACCTCCTGGCAGCCTTCTCTGCCCAGATATCCGTGCGCTCGTTCTGAACTCCTCCCACTGCCTCCTGCTGAGCTGTTTCAGAACTCGCCTGGAGTGTCCAACTCCTTTCAACATCTTGGTCCTCCCAGCTCAGTGCATCTTCTCCATGGGTTCTTGAATGCAGTCCTAGCCTTCACTTGGCATGCCTGTTCTTGGCTCTAGCTTTTACATGTGACACTCAATAGGGATGGTACAGTGACTCACAGTAAATGCTCACATTATAAGCTCTTCCCCAACCCCATTCCTCTATATATCAGTGAACAAAACCTCCAGCTTCCTCCAGTGGGACCCAGCACACCTCCTCCTTCTCTGTGGCCCCTGTTAAACTTCTTGTTCAGTTCTCAGTTATTTAATCCTTTTCTTGTCACCCTCCCCTTAAAAGCGTCCTTCTGTAATTACAGTGATCTCACCAGGCTATTTTAAAATCTCCCATGGCCTTTAGAATCTCTCTCATTCTGAATCTTCTTTTTACTACAAACCAGCTTTCCAGAGTAACTGACTTTTTGAGCCTGGCATTGATATTATCATCATATTATACTCATAACACTCATAATGTTTTATTGTCCACAAACTTCATTCAGTTCAAAGCAGTAAAGTAAGCAGGGCAGGTATTATCATTTCCATTTCATGGATCAAGAAATTGAGGTTCAGGGGTTTCCCTGGTGGCACAGTGGTTGAGAATCTGCCTGCTAATGCAGAGGACACGGGTTCGAGCCCTGGTCTGGGAGGATCCCACATGCCGGGAGCAACTGGGCCCGTGAGCCACAACTACTGAGCCTGTGCGTCTGGAGCCTGTGCTCCACAACAAGAGAGGCTGCGATAGTGAGAGGCCTGCGCACCGTGATGAAGAGTGGCCTCCGCTTGCCACAACTAGAGAAAGCCCTCGCACAGAAACGAAAACCCAACACAGCAAAAATAAATAAATTAATTAATAAACTCCTACCCCCAAAATAAAAAAAAAAAAGAAATTGAGGTTCAGAGAGGTTAAGTGACTTTCCCCAAGCCACACATTGAGAAGTGATGAAAACCACCTTCTCATTCCAAATCCCAGGCTCCTTGCCCATGTCATGTGTCCTCTGGTGCATGAAGCATAACTTTTGGGGCTCTGAGTCTTTGCCCACACCCCTCCCATCTTATTCTAAGAATCTTTCCTTCTTAGTGTTATACCATTGTCCTCCAAAGAATTTCAGTAAAGAGAAATACCAACTCATGCCTTCAATTTCCCCTCTTTCATTAGCTCCATGGCATAAAGGTAGATTCTAGGATCCTACAACTAAGATTCAGAAACCTTCATTTTTTTCCTTCTTTGCCTACAGGAAGGAGGAGCGGGGGGGGGGAGGGGGAGGAGGAGAAGGAAAAAACAACACAAAAACCACAACAAGAAAATCCTTTTTTCAGGAACTCCCTTGAAATCCCACCACTGCCGGCATAGTTCCACTCCTAAGAATATTAGTAATTTTTTGACTCCTCTCCCCGTAACATTTTTATTATGAGCTCCCTGAGGGCTGTGTCTACATCTTCTTAATGTAAACCTCTCTCCCTCTCAGCAGACCTAGAGCCAGTAAATATTGATGGGAGGGGCCGTGCCATGTTCTTTTAGAAAAGAGAAAGCAAGTCTTGTTACTAGAATTCCCCAGACAAGAGAAGTCTTTAGAGCGAGTTGCATCTAAGGTGTAAAGCAACTCTGAGTATTGTAAACCACTTACAAAAAGAATGCAGGCCTTGGGAGGAGGGGGAGTGGGAATAAATAATTCCCAAATGTCTGCCTGCAGAGGGGTGAAAGCTCAGCCTCTGTGCACCGGTGCCTAAGCGCATCCTGGAGACAGAGTTTTGGGTGAAGTAGAAAAGAACAGCTTTACTGCTTTGCCAGGCAAAAGGGGACATCGCAGGCTCAGGCCTCAAAAGCCATGTGTCCCAAACTGGGAGGATTTGGTGAGGAGTTTTTATAGCAATGATTCAGGGGCAGAGCTGCTGCTAAGGATCAGGGTGTGTGCAGGGCCTGCACTCCTTTAATCTGGCCTCAGGTGGTCTCCTCCCTTGTCTCTGCATCCCCTCCCTTCCCTGATTAGCAACTGTTCAAACCTGCCCTTTGGAAGGTCATGGAGGCTGGAGTCTATTCCCTACAAACAAGAAACAGGGGACACTGAAAGGCTTCCGTGTCCAGGAGCCCCATTGGGTCCTGCTCTGTTTCAATAAGGGCCTAAAAAACGTTATATTAATGATCCATTGAGCACATTTATAGAAATCTTAAGAAAGAAAATGCCAAAGGTTCTATGTTCTTGTGGAGACTACATCCTACTCTAAGGCAAAAAGCAATGCTTGAAAAAGCCCTGAGAATACTTCCTTACCCCAACAGCTTGTTATGGAAAACTCTGTTGGCCCCTAGAACCACAATGGCCAGTCCCCAGTGAACCTCCATTGGCTGATGGCCCTGGCTGAGCCAACCTCTGCTTCTGCTGCACTGTTCCTTTTCCTAGAATATACTTCCTCCTCTCCTCTGCCAGGTGTGACTGTCTTCATCAATAGGATTTTAAATCCTTTTCTTTCAGCGAGCCTTTCCAAATTCAGACGCTTTCCTTTAAATCCCCTCGGCCACAGTACATTAATTTCAATTCACCAAGCCCATCGTGAAGGTCTGCCCTGTGTAAATCATTGTGCTGGTGTTGTTTGGGGCACAAGCTGTTAAGAAACTGTCCCTGCCCTCAAGGAACTTACAATCATAATGCAGTTGCAAATATTTTGTATGACAAATATAACAGAGTTATTTTATCGTGTTAGATTAGTGTATAGGCCGAGTTAAAAGGTGGGCAAATATATTTCACAACTGGCCATTTAGATTTTTACAAACTCCCCTGACACGCTACGGATAGCTCCTGAGATAAATGCCGTCCTGACCCCTGAACACAAATAATGGTTTGCTGTAGTGTTGATTTTCATTCGTGAATTATTTCTCTCTTCTTCCTCCATCATCATAATCTTCTTTGTCTTCTCTTCCCAAGATGAATTCATTGAGCACTTCTTTGTGTTACTCACTGGACTGTTGAGGGACAGTGGCAGCCAAAACTGAGGGGTTTGGTTTGTGTTCTATAAACAGTAGGTGTTTAATAAATGATAGATCCACTGCCTTTATTTCCTTTTAACTTGTCCGCAGATATTCTCCAAAAAGAAGGAAAGGGAGAGAGTGGGTTTGACACAAAGAAATCCCATGAATCTATTGGTGCCTTCAGGGGGTTCGGTAGTAGGTAAGTGAGAAAGAAGGCTAAAAAAAGAGTAAAAGCAGGTGTAGGGGAGGGGCCACGAGGAGAGGATGAATCTGACCTTCCATACCATCTCAGTTAATCCTTTCGCCTCTTCCCTGCCAAGGAAGTATTATGAATTGTTCCCACCTTAGCAATGGGGAAACAGGCTCAGGAAGGTCAAGCATCTAGATCATCTGGTTCAAATCCAGCCTTGTGACTTTAAAGGCAGTGGCAGGCCGACACTCTTTCCCCCACAAGACGCTGTCTCCTCTCCAGTGGGCAGGCAGAGGGGAGAGAAAACACTGAGAGAAGAGGGTCCCAGGTGTAGCCGGCAGATGCTGACATTGGGACCTGCTGGATCCACAGGTGTCACTTGAGAGCCAGGCTCTGCGCATCCCCCATATTTCTGCTTGTGCCCCTGCTGACTGCTCACATGTGCCAGGACCCAGGGCCACCATGCCCACTGAGCCCTCCCCAGGCCTGTGCTAGTCCCTCACCCTGTCCCTTCTCTCACTCCGCCCTTCCGGTCTTGGCTTCCATGCTCCTCCAGCTGCCAAGGGAGCTGGCATTACCAAGCCTGGTGAGCTTTCCCACAGAAGGAGAAGTCAAGACTTCGGCAGTCTCTGGGCAGCACGCTGTTTATTATTTCATCATGACACTATTAGTAGTAATCCTAGCTAGCCCGTGCTGACCACGCAGTATGGGCTTTGTAACCCTCACAGCACCCTTGTGCATTAGGAAGATACCATTATTCTCATCTTATAAATGAAGATGCTGACGTTTAGTAAGATCAATTAAACTGCATAATAAAAAGGAGCTCAACTTCATTAGCGCTCAAGAAAATGCAAATTGAAACTCCAATAACTTTGACAAGAATCAAATTAGCAAAGTTAGTAAGTTGGACAATATCTAATGTTGGTGAGAATCTGGAGCAACAGAAACTCTTACACTCTGTTATGGGGGGCGTACGTTTCCACTTTGGAGGAGAATTTGCCAGTATCCAAGGGGAGAATGCGCCCACCTTCGGACCCGTCAGTTCCACCCCCCTTCACTCAAGGCATATACGTTAGGGAAGCACTCAGTGAGCACAAGGAAATAGGTACAAAAACGCTTATGGCAGTGTTGTTTATGATCATGGAAACAACCTAAATGTCTATCAACAGGAACATGGGTAAATAGATTATGGTGTGGTCATACAAGGAAACACTGTATAGCGATAAAATGGATAACTAGAGCTAGACCTAGCAAAACAAATAACTCCCAAACATGTTGACTGCAAAAAAGCAGAAACCAAAGAATACATACCAACAAACAAAGAAAAAACCAACACATACTATATAATGCTTTTATGAGATTTAACCACTACGAAACAATGCTTAGAGATATGTACACATATAGCAAATATATAAAAGATGCATTGTACATGGGAATAAAACATCAGATTCCAGACACTGGTTACCTTGGGGGAGGAAAGGAAAATGAATAAAGAAGCACACAGGGCTCTTCAGCTGTACTGGTAAAGTTTTCTTTCTTAAACAGGATAATAGGTATATAAGTGTGATTATGTTAACTTTTTTGCTTTTGGTATGTTTTGATAAATTCATAATGTATTTTAATTTTAAGAATTGTTTTTTAATTTTAAGAATTGTTTAAGGCCTCACAAATAGGAAATAGAAGTTTAGATCCCACACTTTTTTGTTTCCCAGTGCATCATACTGCCCATCAGAGTAAGGAGTGAATATTTACCAAAAAAAAAAAAAAAAAAAGCTACTAATTCCATCTAGTCTTTGCACAGACCTTGAGAATGCAATTGTTTAGTGACAAAGGGACCCTTACTTTGTATACCAGAGGCAATCCTGAAAAACAAGCTATTAAATATTAATAGCTTGAATCATGTTTTTCCATTGCCTTAGGTCACTTATTTAGAACTATGTTTCTACAAACATTTTCATGACAAAGCCTAAGGAAAGCAACGTAGGGATCCCCACATTCATTTCAAATGATTTTGTTAATGTAGAATCCTGAGGCTATTTCATTCTCCCAAAGAGATCCACCAAATACTAGACAACGAATCCGTTTCTTCATTTAAAGCCCCTTTACACTAAAATACTCCACAAAATTTATCCTTATTTTGTTGAAAGTTCTCACTTAGTTCATCAGTATCAATTCAGGAACTTAGCAGGAACTCCTTCATGTCCTCTGATAATTATCCATTGAATGCCCATCAGTTGGTGCTCTGGTAGATGCTGGGGAAATAACAGTGGACCAGACAGCCCTGCCCTGAACGAGCTTTCAGTTTCCTGGAGGAGGTCAACAAGTAAAGCAGGTAGATGTAGTACAGTGGGGTGTGGTGCTGTGACGGGGTATATGGTGGCCTTGATATGGAGGAACAGAAAGTGGGACTTAACCCTATGGTGTTGGGTCTGGGGAAGCCTCTGAGTGAGGGTGATATTTAAGCTGAATTCTAAATATTGAGTGAAAATTGGCTTCTAGTTAAAAAAGCAATTTCATTCTTCTTTTCAGAGGATTCAGTCATCTTATTGTTGAATTTTTTCATCAACCAAAGTGGAGGAGAAAAGTCATATTTTAAGGTATCTCTTACCTGAGAAAAGAGACCTGTGATTCTTCCATAGATGTATTTCATCATCCTTTTTACTGTGTGTTCAAAACGAATCACATCTGAGTAAACTAGATTCCTACCATCCTTTGTCAAAAGTGTGACTACACCCCAGATCTAAGTGAGTAAGTCGGGGCAGATGTGTCTGCAGTGAGAACATAATTGCCCTGATTTTACTGCATGTTTTTAAAATCCCTCTTGGCCTAGTTACCCAGGAGAAGGAATATAAACTCAGCTTCTCTGCACACACAGAAGGATCAGAGCACAGACCAGGAAGCATAGGGGCCGGAAGGTATCACTGCAGCATCTTTCAGCCACGTTGACTCCATTGAATTCCCTCAAATCCTGCATTCATCAGTGTAATTGGATTATTTGCTTTGGAGTTATTCTAAGGTTGAGTATCCAGTTTGATTACATGGGTTTGCTGAGCGACCGGATTTCCAGGAGTTGCGGAAGCAGATGTCTCTCAGGAAATTTTGAATCAAAACCAACCTCCCAGACTCCCCAGTCCCACTACTTAAAAGAAGACACACATAACTCAGATAACAGGATATAAAATGAAGATCTAAATGTTTATTAATTACAATAAAGATCTAAATGTTTACAAATTACAATAGAATGTAAAAATCACAGAGTTCGCTATTTTTAAACAAATGTAGCCATTAAAAAACTTTAAACAAGAAAGTGATTTCTAAAAATTCAAAGTAAGAAATCTGGTGTAAGCAAGGATGACATTTTAAAGTATCATCAGTGAATTTCCACACAGACTTTCCATCACAGTAATATTCACTTATATCTTCAATCTTACACAGCAACAAAGTCACAGTAAGAAAGACGGCAATTGCTTCTGAAGGGAAATCAAAGAAGCCTAGAGCGATTATTTTTTCAAAAGGATCTTGGGGAGTTGAAATAAGGCCCGCTTCTCCACGGGCTGACAACGTTTAACTGGGATGGGAACAGCAGCATCCTTTTCTCTGATTTTACCTTTGAACAGAATAAAAGGAACCCAGTGTAACATTCTCCCTCACAAAGAGATGCAGAACCCAAGCCTGACCCCCAAGAAATCCTATAATCAAAGTAAACATGAATCCCGCTCCTACAAATGCTGGTAATAGCATGTTACAGCATTCAATAAAATGTCTTCCTCTTGCTAATCTTCCTCTGGATTTTTAACACAACCTTCCTGGATTGGAAAAATAGTTCCAATGGTCAGGAAATGACAACCAAGCTGCAACTGCTGGCTGTCCGGCATTACTAAAAACTTAACAGCATTCACTAATGAAAGAGAACACAGCTGGGAGTACACAGGGCCCCATTATACAAGGCTCAGGGTTTACGTAAGGAAGCATAGGTTATCATAATGTAAAAACCTGCAATGCCTAACTGGGTTTGTATAAAACGAGTCCTTTGACAGACAGCGTCCCTAATTAACACAAACATCTCTCCCTGTCCATCTTGTCAACCTCCTCTGTAATCTTTTGCTGATTGCTACCTGCTGAAACATCTGAAAATGTATCACAGGTTAAAAAGAAAAAACAAAGCCATAGAGGCTAGTGAAATTGCAAAACTGGCAAAACATGTAGATTTCATGGAGTCAGTGGAAACGATGTTAGAGAAATGTTTAAATCACAGGAAAGCCATGGTGAAATAGGTACCTGGCAGAGCAGGACCAGAAAACAACTGGGGGAAAAAAAAAAAAAACCCAGAAAAAGAAAAAGAAAATTGACAAGGATGATGATAATACATGCTTCAAAAAGAAAAGACTTGAATGTCAAAAGAGAAAACAGAGGAAGCACGCAAATGTTTTTTAAATGACCACATCTATATTATTCTAAAACTGTGTGAAATAAGCTATCAAATCATTTTCGTGAAAAATTATACCCAAAGCAACATGATTCATTTTTCATTCCATTCTAAGTTCTAGAATATGGTTGCCTTTACAATACATAGATGCATTTCTTCCAGATAAAGTCCTAATCGGTTTATAAATTTTGACTATAAACTTGCACTCTCAGTTTTAAGTAGTGCCAGCCTTCCTCAATAACAGCCTCTCTCTGTGTTACCAGCCTCTCACTCATATTTGATTCTCTAGGCCTCTGTGCAATGTTTCCTAACGTCTCAGAGAATAAACCTCCAGCTAGCCCAAGGCCTTCTTCAACCTGGAGGCCTCATCCAAGTGTTCTGCGTCAAGAGGTCTTTTGTTAGCCTGCCCTTTGGCTGAACTGTCCTTGAGTCTTAGGTCACTTTGAAGTCTTTGACCTTGACCGTGGACTCTTTAAACACTAAGGAAGAAAGAGATAATGCTAATTTCATATGCTGTCAGGGAGGGAAACTTTCTCTGCCCACTATCCCTTACTGACAGCACCTGGTTCAGGAGTGGGCCTGTTTCCTGGTCCCATGTGTGGCGTCTTCTTTTGTCCCTCTGGATTTCAGTGTGATGACTTCTCCCTTATAGGGTTCACGCTCCACGGGGGTAGGCGTGCAAGTCTGAAACAGAACATTTCATTTTTCTCTTGTGGCTTGTTGACTTCTTGAATTCAAAGCTAAGTTCTGCTCCCTAAGTGAATTGTGAGACCAAAAACGAGCCTTGTGAATTATCATGTGCCTCCCATGCCCTGCCCTTTCACAGAAAGGCGACCTCGAGTACCCGCATTGCCCCACTCTTTCACTGGGGTTGATTTGCATCAGACAAAGGCCGAGGGAACACTTCCTAACAGTCATTCCTTCCACCGCAACTTTCACTGGGGCCTCTGCCATATCCTCACACATTCTGTTCTATAACCACCTTCCAGGCTTTTCCAACATTCTACCTTTTCTTGTAGTTTCAGTTCTAGGTGTCTATATTCCCAGAGTGTTTTGTTGTACGTCTCCTACGACTTTCAGCTTTTTGTTTCAGATTCTAGCAGTCTGTGTGTGTGTTTCCTCATTTTCCTGATAGTCCCCGCTTGTAACAAGCCTTCCACAGAATCTCCCATCTGGGACTATACCCCTTTGGTGCCCAACTGTGTAGCAGAACCCTGGATTCAGCTAGAGTTAATTCAGTGCTTGAGCAGACTTTCGAAATCAGGACTTTCTAAACAAAGGGATGCATAAGAACTAAATCCTACTGTTTGTCAATGTGGACACAAATTCACTGGCAAGTCAAGTAATTGCAAACCACAGTGATTAAGGGCATGGGCTCTGGAACCAGCTTGCCTGGGCATGTTACTTAAAACTGTGCTTCAGCTGTAAACTGGGGATCGTAATAGCTCCTAATTTGTAGGGGGGTTGTGAGGATTAAATATATGTAAAGCATTTAGAGTAACGCCTAGCATATAAAAGCTCTTAAAAAATAAATGTGTGTGTGTGTACGTTTGTGTACATGTCTTATTTTGACCACCAAAACTAATGTATTGTAGTGATCAACCGTGTGGGCTTTGGAGAAAGGTAGGTCTGAGTCTGAATTCTAGCTTTGCCATATACTGGCTGTAGGAAACTGGCAAGTTAATAAGCTCCTCTGAGCCTACTCACTCATGTATGAAATGCAAGGAATAAAACCTACCTCACAGGCACATGAGATTTCCCAGATACAAAGCATTTCCTTCCTTCATCCAGTAGATATTTACTGAGCACACACAAGCCCCAGATATTTTGCAGAGGATAAAGCAGAGAACAAGACAGAGACCGTGTCCCTACAGTGGAATTTGAAGCACACTGATCACTTAGTGACTAGGAAGACCCCTGCCCTCTGTGCACAAGTCCAAGCCTCTGTCCACTTTCTGTGTCTGGCTGGATGCTTTGCTGGACTTGCATCTTGGCTCGCTATCGACTCAGTCCTTTCCTTGACCCTGGATCCTGCCATCACCTTGAACACCGACATGGGGTGGCTGCCACCCAGTCCCTGGACATTGTAGTTACCTGGAGCCAATCCACACCTGAAACTTTAAATTAATTTAATACCCCACTCTCTGACCACATGCCCCGTTTCAGGTCTTTAGTCTCCATGTTTTTTCTTCTCCTGGTTTACTTTTCAAGCCCAAATATATATATTTACTTAAACCTACGGTGACCATATAATTCATCATCCAAACTGGGACACTTCTGAGCGTGTAAAGGGAAGGATGTTGGTGGGAAGGAGATCCCTAGTTGAGCTCCTCTCCTCTTTGTGTCACTTATCCTGGCCAGAGCTCAGTTTCCCTCATCCTCTCTTGTTCTGCTTTACCACTGATCTGCTCCCCAGGTTGCACTTCAGGAAATATTCAGGAATATTATATCCTGAATAAATATCTGCACTTTGCACTTTGTCTAAGAATCCCCTTGCGGCCGCTCAGTCACTGTACTAGCAATGCCACGAGGCCCCTCTTAGCCTGGCTGGTCACTCTGGTCACACTGCCCATCAAATGTCTCTGACCTGACTGGCCAGGTCTCACGTGCACACAGCCTTCCTCTTCATCTGCTGCTGAGGCTCGAGACAGGCAGGGACCGATTTCCCGCCAGGATGGCTATGGGCTGTCAACCACTCCTGCCCACACCGCAACCTCAGACAGACTGGCCCTCTCTGGGGAGGCTTCTGCTGCCCCACACTTCACAGTCTTCCCCTTTATAGACAAGTTGACAGGAATCAAAGACAATTTAAGTTCTGGTCTCAAGCCTTGCAGTACTTTCAACCTTTTAATATTTTCTTAGCCTTAGATGTGGTTACGTAAGTTCTTTAACGCTAGACCCAGGTCTTGTCCATCTTTGTACTGTCTATTGCCCCTGGCACTGTACTCTATATACATTTTAGAACCTCAATAGATGTTCACTGTGACGAAATGGAAAGGTGATGGCACTCGTTCCGCAGAATGTTAAGCCTTCCCTGCATTATTCCAGAGTTCGGCTGCACATGTTTTCTAAGCAGACTTACGCTGCAGCTCTCAGGAAAAGTAGTCACGTGGCTTCTCTCTAGTGGCAAATGGAAAATCTCCATCTCAAGTGTGACGTGCCCAGCCCTGACATGGGCATCAGCATCTGGTACAACCAGTGCATAATGCTCAGAGGTTACCCTAGTGGTTGGGTCCAAAGTGGGCTTCTTTCCCAGGTATCCAGGATGAGTACAGTGATGACAGGGACACCATCCTGAGTCTCCCAACTAAATGCATACCTATTTCTTTCTTTTTTTTTTTTTTTTACTTATTTATTTATTTTTGGCTACGTTGGGTCTTTGTTGCTGCGTGCGGGCTTCTCTAGCTGCGGCGAGCGGGGGCTGTTCTTCGTTTTGGTGCGCTGGCTTCTCATTGCGGTGGCTTCTCTTATTGAGGAGCATGGGCTCTAGGTGCGCAGGCTTCAGTAGTTGTGGCACGTGGGCTTCAGTAGTTGTGGCTCGTGGGCTCTAGAGTGCAGGCTCAGCAGTTGTGGCGCATGGGCTTAGTTGCTCCGCAGCATGTGGGATCTTCCCGGACCAGGGCTCGAAGCCATGTCCCCTGCATTGGCAGGTGGATTCCTAACCACTGCGCCACCAGGGAAGTCCCTGCATACCTACTTCTTAGAGGACATTAATGAAGCATAAAGCTCACAGAAAGACCAGGATGAAGTATCAGAGGGTTCTGGGTTGAACAAAGTAAGCAGGTCTCTTCTCTTCTTCGTGTTCTAGTTTTCGTCTGATCTCACTGGTCAGCTTTCTCAGGCTCCTTTGCTGGCTCCTCCCCTCAGCCTCTGAAGGTTGGCAGCCCCAGAGCTCTTTCTCAAGTCCCCTCTCTTCTCTGTCTACAGTCTCTCTGGTGGCCTCAGACTTGTGTTTTTAAATAAATGTAGATGCCAGGATTCTTAAATTTTATGTCCAGCCCCAATGCCTCTCAATTTCTGGACTCCTTTATCCAAGTGGCTAACTGACCTCTTCACAGGGAGGTGTAATTAGCATCTCAAACAGAACTAGAACTTAAGCACCACAAACTATAGTTGAAAGAGAAGTAGGATTAAAACTCTTTGAGCCCAGGGACTGCTGTCTTAGTTACACCTGTACCCCCGGCACCTGGAATATGGAATTGTATCTGGTGCTTAACAAACATTTGTTAAATGAAAGATTTCTAGACTGTAGGACTTTTTAGAACTTTTTAGATGATATTGGGCAACAGAATCACCTGAGGGTAGCATTATCTAAGATCACTTGAAAGCTTTTTTAAGGAGCACCTAAAAGAGACTAGGATCCTGAGCGTACACCTTCGGAAGACTGATCTGGGTGGTGACATTTTTTTCCCCCAGTACAGGCTGGCCAAAATTAGATGATCACACCCCACCAGCAGTTCTTCCCATCTTGATGGGTTTACAATCAAATAGAAAGGTTTGAGGGTAAAACACTGTGAGGGGCTATCCTAAGTAATACGGGAAACGTGGATGGTACCTCACCCAGCAGCGTGCTGGTGGTCTACTTAGGTAGATGGGAGTTCAATTTGAGTTCATAGTATTTAATGATGATTGTCACTGTGGTGAGTTCATAGACAAAAATGGGAATTATATCACAATGTGAAGTGCTATGACTAAATATTAATTGCAATCACTATACCCGCATGATTGCAGAAATGTTTTTCGTTAGCTGATCAGGGAAAAGAGGAAGCTTAAAATTGATAGAAAATTTACCTGTATTGTCTGCAGAGAGTAAAATGCTAGGATGCTAGATTTTTCTGAGATTTTTAAGCCCATAGACAAGAATCCTGAACCTCAAGAAGTTACTAATACAATGTTGATCATGGAGGCTAAGATACTAAAATAGCGATAAAGACAACAGAACTTCCAAATACCAAACAGCAGACACTGACGTAACACCAAACAGTCCAAATGAGCAGCGACTCCCTGAGAATGAAATCCATGCCTGGCTGGTGAATTTACAGGTAGGTATTCAGTACCTGGTGAACTTCAAGGTTCTTAGAGGTCCGCACAGGACTGAGCTCTCCAGGGGACTATGAATCACTAGATTCAACAGAGGTGATCTATAACAATGAAAATTTGCATTTTGATGTTTTACAATCCACCAAATGTTTCCATTTAATCCTCAAAATACCCTGCGAGCTATTTCTCAAGAACAATGTGAGCACATAATTTGGTCATCAATAAGTATTTACTGGATGAACACTGAATGGTTAGATAAAACATGGAAAGAGAGTACTTACAAAGTCCCTGTATACAGTGATGTACTGGTAAGTGTTGACAACCCACCTTCCCCTTTTCTCATCACTCCTAAAGCCCTGATTTATAGCACTTGCCTATTTCTGTTGTGTAAATGCTCTCACCATGGCTGATTTCAAGCTACCGACATCACTGAATGAGGAGTCGGGAAGGGATACATACAAGGGTCTCTCACAGCCAAAATGAGCTCATATGCACGGCCTTTTGCAATTACTAGCAAGCAATCCGAGGAAATCAGAATTACGTGGCAGCTGGTGATATGAAAGTATTTTCTCTGGGCCACCACATTGAGAAAGACATTGATAAACTGTTATTTTGGAAATGGAAAACACCCATTTCAAGGACTAGATCAGCCATCCATTTAATTTTATCTTATCTAAAAGGCAAATTACGCTTATGGCTGCAAAGGCACAAGCCAGTTTAAAAGCTTTGGCGCAGTATTCTGAAATCATGCCTTACTCCATGAAGCTATTCCTGCTTCTCTAGAAGATGCAATGTGACCCTAATTTTCCAAAATAGATTGGGTTGCTTATTACTGAAAAAAGAGAAAAAGGGATGACTTGAAGAATGTGTATGCTTCCAAATTTTGGTAAAAATTATAATACTCTAAACACACAAAAATTCTAGGAATAATAAACCATTTGAGTTTAAAAAGGTTTTGTTTTTGTTGTTTTTGGTAAAGAAGGAACAGTAGGTAAGTTGATTTTCCTCTTTCAAAATGTACTTGAACACCCAAGCTGCTGTTACAGTGGCCCTCCGTGTGCACAGTTGGGTGAATACACGGATAGAGAGGGCCAACGGTATAAGGGACTTGAGCAGCTGTGGATTTTGGTATCTGTAGATACTGAGCACCTAACCCTATGGATACCGAGGGACCATGTACTGTTTTTCCTTCCTCTTATATTTTTCTTTCCTAAATCCCCCCAACACGCTTCCTTAAGTGACTTTTTACATTGAACTGAAATATGTATTTTATTATGTAACATATATCAAATAAATTTTGATGTTTCATCTTCTGATTTAAATTTTTCCCCTTAATGATTCCCTGTTTAAATATTAAAATAAAGTAACAATTCCCTGAAGCTGTCAAATTGCGTTAAAATATCATTTCTCTCCTTTGAAATTCCTCACGATATCCGTTAACAGTGATAGCTGCACAGCATGATGCCAAGTCTCACTAAGTAATAAAATCGTGGATAAGAATCAAGTTCACAGACAACCCCACTGTTTGGGACGAGGCAAGAGGCAATCTTCTGTGTAAATTTATTTCAAGTCCTTTCTATGGCCTCTGAAACTACAGTCTTTGCTCCTTCCCTTTGCAGTTTGTTTATTTATCAAACGCCTACTACATAGGAAGTACTGGGAATAAAAAATAAGTTCCTCGAAGAACTAACGTTCTAGCCAGGAGACCAGCTGAGTTCTGGGACTGACAAACACTGGCGTGTCTCTACAATCTGTGCTTTGGAGTCCAGAGTGGTAAGTGATTATTTTCTTGGGAAGGATAACAGGATAGCAGGAGAAATGGTATGGGCCTTTCCTGCTTGCCTTCAAACACTTATCCTCACTTACAAAGAAATCTGAATGTTTCAAATGAAAACCAAAGTAAGAGCTCTAATTACCTCATGTGAATTTAAAATCTAGGATTCCTAACAACACTTTTTCTTAACTTTAACGTAATATTTTTCTTCTATAAAATTATCTTTGCCTGATGGAGAGAAAAAAGGTCTGAAACATCTCCGCACAGTCCCCAAACCTCATTTTATTCATTTTATTTGATACTTTTTCCACATCAACACTTTTTAAAATAATGCATTCCCCATGATTTGAGTTTCACAATCATTTTCTTCTCTTTTCTTGCTCTACAGAGGTCTCATGTACAGCAGGAATCAGAAAGGCCTTATCACACACCCTGGCTCTTACGTTTACTTACCGCTCAGCCCAGGGGAAGTTACTTAATCTTGCTGAGAGTCAGTTTTCTATTCTGTAAAATGGGGATGATAATATCTCCCACATGGCTTGTTGTGCAGGTTAGGTAAAATAATAAATATAAATTACACCAAATACACTGCCTGGCAGATAGTAAGTGCTCAGAACAATATATTATAATACAACTATTACTTACTGCTATTGTAAAAACAATAATGCACTAGAATACCTAAAAAGTTGGTATCAGAAGAAAATATTGAGAAACTAAAATAACTCACAAAATTGAGAGTGAACTCCTAAAAAACGATGTTAGCATTAATTTTGCCAATAAAATACCCAACAACGATTTGAAAAGGAGAACTGATGAAGCCAGTCATTCAGTGATCTCGGAATGTTTTCCCTACAAGAGGAAGACTTAGGCAAAGTCAGTCCTTTAAATACAGTCTGTCAGGGGTTCCCAGTTAGTCTAGTGTCCCTGCTGGTGGGCAACTGGTACTGACAGCCAGGAGCAGGCTCGTCCTGGATCCACTTCAAGCGTCACATGATCCATCACCCAGTGCTGTCAGTACTATCTCTTCTAAGTCAACACTTATCTGTTTATCTGTTCATCCCTTGGATTCTACAAGTGTCATGAATGAACTAGCTGCCATCAAGGCCTCTCACTTAGATTTTTTCCCCAAACCTAGAATAATTTATCTCCCATTAACTCATTTAACTCAATCTTTATGGTTTACGTTATATGGTTTACTGCTTAAGTATACAGCTTTTGTAGTCAGATAACCGGAGTTTATGTTTTGGTCCTGCCATATACTAGCTGTGTGACATGACCAAGTTTCTTAATTTCCTGAAGCTTCAGTTTCCTAATATTTAAAGTGGGGGGGCTTCCCTGGTGGCGCAGTGGTTAAGAATCCACCTGCCAATGTAGGGAACACGGGTTCGAGCCCTGGTCTGGGAAGATCCCACACGCGCAGCAACGAAGACCCAATGCAGCCAAAAGTAAATAAATAAATAAAGTGGGGAAAATAATACTCCCTCGCTCACAGGGTTGTTACAGTGACAGAGCCCCTAGCATTGTGCCTTGCCTTCAGTAAAAGCTCAGTAAATGTTAGCATTGCTGTTATTTACCATGTGATGTTTAGAAATACATGGAAACCTTATAGTCTCTACCTACCTGTCACCTGTCAGTGTCAATATTTACAAATTAACTCCCAGCAAAATAAATTGCAACCTTAAATATTTTGACTGAAATACAGTATATAAAGAAATGTCATGAAGAACCTAGGGGTAAGACAGGAATAAAGACACAGACCTACTGGAGAACAGACTTGAGGATATGGGGAGGGGGAAGGGTGAGCTGTGACAAAGCGAGAGAGAGGCATGGACATATATACACTACCAAACGTAAGGTAGATAGCTAGTGGGAAGCAGCCGCATAGCACAGGGAGATCAGCTCGGTGCTTTGTTACCACCTAGATGGGTGGGATAGGGAGGGTGGGAGGGAGGGAGATGCAAGAGGGAAGAGATATGGGAACATATGTATATGTATAACTGATTCACTTTGTTATAAAGCAGAAACTAACACACCATTGTAAAGCAATTAAACCCCAATAAAGATCTTAAAAAAAAAAAAAAGAATTGTAGCATCCTGAGAATTTAAAGCATTCTAGAGCACTTGTTTACTTAATCAAAGCTTTAGGAAGTGGTTAAAAAAAAAAAAAAAGGATGAATCTTATCTAACAAACTCTGAGAATCCACAAGCAAAAAATTTTCACAAGACTTTAGAGGAGAAATCAAAGAAACTACAAGACCCAAACGAAATGAATCGGAAAACAGCCAGAGAACTTTGGAAAAAGAGAAGTATATTTTAAAATGGAAAGAAGACACAGAAGCCTTAGAACTAACCCAAGGGTTACAAATTCTAAGGGCTACATGGCCAAGTTGGGAACATTAATGAGTGAAGCCTGTAGGTGAAAATCAGAAAGGCTGCCTCTGTGGGGCTTGGCCATCCAGCTCCAGCCTGCTCTTACCATGTGGGATTGGGGGTACACGGTGCCCCGCCTCACTCCAAACCCAGCAATTTAGATGGTTTTAGTCTGAAAATTCTGATATATTACCGTGTGTAGTGAAGTGAATTTTTAAAACTGTTTAAAAACACTGCATGAGCTAAACAAACATTGGAAAATCCAAGACATATTAAAAGGACAAACACCTCTTTTTTAACAGCTGGATTATAACAAAGACTTGGAGGCCTCTATTATAAATTCGGTCATCAAAGGGGGAAAGCAAAGAGACTGAACTGATGTTTATTGACCTCCTACTAGTGCCTTATGTTTTAAAATCTCATTTGACTCTTGCAATCTGTTGGGGAGAAAACACTGTTGTCATTTTCCAGATGAGGAAACAGACCAAGGATGATAGAGACACTTACTCTTGGCCACACAGCTAGGAAAAGGGAAGCCAAGGTAGAATTCATATTTACCTTGACCTCAAACTCCGCCATTGCTCTGGTGGTCATTAGAATACACCTTGCAGACCTTCAGCTACAGGGAGCTTGATGTTTCAAGGGACAGTAGTTGAGTTTGAACTCCATCCTTTGGTTCGTCACAGGACATGCCTCCCACTGCCGTTCTCAGCCAATGACAGCACGCCACGTGGCTAGATGCAGGAGATGGCTCAAGGACTGCTTGCAGGCCTTGCTCAATCTTTCTTGGTCTGCATAGTAGCCTAGGATGTTTCCACCACTTGTTTTTCTCCCTCTCTCCTTCACTGGGGCCAAGCTTGAATTGCAGGCTGAGGGCTCTCCCAGCCTCTCCCGGGCTCCCACCCATTTTCTCTCCCAGGTGTTTAAAAAACTCACACCTTTATCCATCTGGGTGGCTGCTTCTCAGAGGACCCTGACTAACAGCAATTGTCAAAAGGCCCACAAGGGCCCTACACTTGCCTGGGAAAACCTCACTTGGTCCATTAGGAAACCCGATAGACACCAATCTTCAAAAGAAACTGCATCCATCCAATAATGACTTTTTTCTTTGAAAGCTGTATTTGTTCATAACCTCTTCTAACACCCCGTGAATATGTTAACCAATTGTATGTGACAACGCCATCACCAGCATCCAGGAGCAAGTGACAATCCAGCCCGTGTTAACAGCCCACTTAGCCCCAACTCACCTGGTCCTGCTGCTTGATCCGTTTGTAAATATATTCAGCAAATGGTTTACGAGGAATAAACTTCCCGTCTCCTGCTGTGACATTGAAAACTCCAGCTTCATACACCACTTTGCCTCTTGAAATAGTCACCAGGGGCACCCCATGGCACACCATGCCCTCGAAGATGTTGAAGTTAACAGCCTGATGATGAGTTTTTGCCGAAATGGTCCTGATGTAAAAACAAAGATGTTCCCAATCATTACCAGCTCATATGACAAATATGAAATATTAAAAGAATGACTTAGAAGAAAATTTAGCAACTCTATTAAGCCACAGCTTTATCACTGGAACAAGTGACTTTAAGAATAGAACATAGCATTAACATTTTATTGCAAAGTAATTACATTTTCTGAGAGAAAAACCCAGTAGGTCACTCTTTGCGGTGATTAATGAGGATGGAGTGAGTGGAAGAAGGGCATTGTCTCTAGTGTTTATAATTTTAAGTTATTTTTACGTATATGTTTAAAGAACAAAATATTACTTGTAAAATATTTCAAACATAGATGAGTATGATGAACACACTGACTCAATACCCCACTCTACGGAATTTTAACGTTTTGCAAACACAGTGGAGGTTTCCTCAATACCTCCCTGTCCCTCAAATTCCATCCCTGTCCCTCCCTTCCCAGAGGCAATCATTAATTGGTATTTATCTTATATGGCCTTTATTATGTTGAAGTAGGTTCCCTCTATGCCCACTTTCTGGAGAGTTTTTTTTATCATAAATAGGTATTGAATTTTGTCGAAAGCTTTTTCTGCTCATCTATTGAGATGATCATATGGTATTTATTCTTCAATTTGTTAATGTGATGTATTACATTGACTGATTTGCATATATTGAAGAATCCTTGCATCCCTGGGATAAACCCCACTTGATCATGGTGTATGATCCTTTTAAGGTGCTGTTGGATTCTGTTTGCTAGTATTTTGTTGAGGATTTTTACATGTATATTCATCAGTGATATTGGTCTGTAATTTACTTTTTTTGTAGTATCTTTGTCTGGTTTTGGTATCAGGGTGATGGTGGTCTTGTAGAATGAGTTTGGGAGTGTTCTTTCCTCTGCAATTTTTTGGAACAGTTTGAGAAGGATGGGTGTTAGCTCTTCTCTAAATGTTTGACAGAATTCACCTGTGAAGTCATCTGGTCCTGGACTTTTGTTTGTTGGAAGATTTTTAATCAGTTTCAATTTCATTACTTGTGATTGGTCTGTTCATATTTTCTATTTCTTCCTGGTTCAGTCTTGGAAGGTTATACCTTTCTAAGAATTTGTCCATTTCTTCCAGGTTGTCCATTTTATTGGCATAGAGTTGCTTGTAGTAGTCTCTTATGACGCTTATCCCACTACCGGGCATATACCCAGAGAAAACCATAATTCAAAAAGACACATGCACCCCAATGTTCACTGCAGCACTATTTACAATAGCCAGGTCATGGAAGCAGCCTAAATGCCCACTGACAGATGATAAAGAAGATGTGTTACATATATACAATGGAATATTACTCAGCCATAAAAAGGAATGAAATTGGGTCATTTGTAGAGACCCTAGAGACTGTTATACAGAGTGAAGTAAGTCAGAAAGAGAAAAACAAATATCATATATTAACGCATATATGTGGAATCTAGAAAAATGGTACAGATGAACCGGTTTGCAAGGCAGAAATAGAGACACAGGTGCAGAGAACAAACGTATGGACACCAAGGGGAGAAAGTGGGGGTGGGAGGGGTGGTGGTGGTGGGATGAATTGGGAGATTGGGATTGACATATATACACTAATATGTATAATAACTAATAAGAACCTGCTGTATAAAAAAATAAAACTTTAAAAAATTCAACATAGAAAAAATTATACCTTGAAAAGGAAAATTGTATCTTGAATTTCTTTCCCTTGTCTGTGGCAAAACTGGACATTTGAGGACAATAAAAATAACAAAATATGTTGAACATAATCTCAGCATATTTTGTCATGCATCTGCATATTCATCAGCATTCTCAGCATTTTATTAATACTTTTCAATCTTATACAATATGACTAATGACTTCTAAGCTGGATATTTGGAAATACTGGGTGTTCGCCTTTCCCTAAATCACATTAAATGGAAAAGGAAAAAGAAAATCTGGCAGCAGTGGATCATACAAGGGTAATCTGAAGTTTCTACAAGTGCTTGCTCTCAGGAATGGATTAAAGAAAAGTGCTTTGCTAAAAATCCCAAGGCTAGGTCAAAGGAATAGCAGCTAAAAGCTCCCCTGCAACCCTCATCTGGAGGGGCGGAGCTGGGAGACTCACAGTGCCACCTCCAGTGGAAATGAACGACACGATGCTGACCTGGTCCTGGGTTCCAGAATCCTGTACCCAATTATCTGTTTGGTTTCCACTCCTTAACACATCCAAACAGAATTCTTGATTTTCCATGATGACTCCAGCCCACACACTGGAGTTTGCTCCTCCCTTGAGTTTCTCATCTCAGTAAATGACACCCCCAGCCACCTTTCCTCACTCCTCAAACCATCATCAAGCCTGTTGGTTCTACCTCCAAAAAAAAAATAAATCCCAAACCTGCCCATTTCTCTCCCCCTCCATGGCTCCCACCGAGTCCACGCCACCATCATCTCTCATCTGGACAACCCTCAACACCTCTTACTGGCCTCCATGTTTCCATTCTTACCCTCCTACACTCCTTACCATCCCCCCACAAAGATGCTCAAATCATATTTTAAAAATGTACATCAGATCAGGTCACTTTTCTGCTTGAAACCCTCCAGTCTGTTCCCCAAGACACAAATAACTGTAGAAAAGCCCAGATAATAATAATCATGAAATAGAATCTGCTCCCAATGAGAAATATCAGCATGGAAAAGAAAAAGAAGATGTTCCTGTATGTCAGGTGGATACTTTATGACATTCTATTTCACCTTTATAACACCTCTTCAAGGTAGAGAGTATTGTCTACACTTGACAAGTAAATAAAGTGAGATTTAGAGAGGTTACATAACTTGTCAAAGGACCTATGACTACTTTGATGAAACGGGAATCTTTTCATATTTTTTAAGTTAACATACAATAAAATTTACATTTTTAGTGTTAGTTCTATGAATGTTGACACCTGGATAGATTTGTTATCCTCACAACATTCAGGACACAAACAGTTCCATCGCCCCCCAAAACTCATACCATCCCTGTGTGGTCGCAACCTCCCCCACGCGTAACTCCTGGAGATCCTTGATCTGTTCTCTATCTCTTGAGCTCTTTTCAAGAATGTCATGTAAATGGAATCACAGAGTATGTAACCTTTTGAAGCTGACTTCTTTCATTTGGCATAATTATTTTGAGATTTATCCAAGTTGTTGTGTGTATCAATAGTTCATTCCTTTTTAACTGCTGAGTAGTATTCCAACGCATGAATACCCCATAGAGTGTTATCCATTCACCTACTGAAGGACATTTGGGTTGTTTTCAGTTTTTGATGATTATGAATACAGATATTATAAAGATTCATGTACATGTTAGGTGTGAACGCTTTTCTTAGTGTAAGTTCCCATGAGTGGCATTACTGGGTCCTATGGCCAGTGTATGCTGCACAAAAAGAGCTTCCAGTATCCTTAGGAACCAACTTACTGGTAGAGAGAAACATTTAAAAGGTTAATGAATAGGAGGTAGGTACAAATACAACAACAATAATTTCAAACACTAAGGAGGAGGGAAGAGTACTGATCAAATAGTAAGTAATGTCATTAAAGTAAGAAAATGGTTAAAGGGTTACTAGGTATAGAATGAGTTATGATAAGTTATGAGTTGGTGATGAAAGATACAAACTTAAAGAAAATAAATCTAGGAAACAACATAGAGGAGATTTAGACCTTCAGGCTAGAGTGTCGTTTCATGACCATCACAATCTCTCTGCGATACTTCCATAGTCTGGGCTACTGCTTTCCTGCATATCACAGTTACACTGACGGCAGAAGCTCTTGGGCTTATACTGTACAATGTTATATAAGCATGTCTGGACAGATGGATTAGTAAGGTTGCCATACAGAGAAAGTAAAATGCATAATAATTCATGATGAAATGGTTATATACAAGAATGGGAGGCAAAAAAGGGAAAACCCTAAGACATAAAACTTTATTTTTCCAAGCAGGAAGTTAAGAGTTACAGATGCTGTTAGGAAAATAATCTAACAGAAGAAATAAGTTCTATACACAAAAATTGCCATTATGATATCTAAACTATTGAAAAACTGAAGCATAACAATTTTCCAATGATTACTCAATGGAATATTGGGCTTCTGTGAAAGACTAGAAATAAGAATACACTGGGGAAGCAAAGAAAATGATAATTATATAATTTAAATGGAAAAAAAGTTACAGAAAGCATGGGAAAATACATATGCATGTGGACAAATGCAAAAGGAAATATACAAATTAAAGTGCTTGTGTGGCCTAGGAAAAAACAAACAAATATGAAAGCAAAAGATCTGTGACAACAAAATATCAAATCAGATTTCTCTGCCACAGCCAAAACAAAGGTCATTTTCTTGACTTTCTCAGCGTTGGGGTTAGCAAGAGAAAGAAGGCAATTAGGCCACATCTAAGTGATTCTCTATAATAAGGCATTATGTCAATGAGGTCAAATTAACACAAAATGTAAATTCTCGGCATTATCACCAGCAGCAAAAAGAATGTGCTTCCACTTTCACATTGGAAGGTGTCTGACAGGGTGTCATTCCTCACCCAACTTTTTCCTTCCAGCCAGAGCTGCAAGTCTCCAGTTCTTTAGGAACTTCCACACTTCTGAGTCTTCCTTTTCCCTGGGTGCCCGTCTCACTGCTCAGATCTGACCCCTCCCTGCCCCAAGACTCTGCTCAAAAATCCTGGTCCCATGTCAATCATATCTCAATAAAGCTGGAAAAGAGAAGAAGAGAAGAAAATAGAAGAGAAAAGAAAGGAAACAGAAACAAAAGGGAAGGGAAGGGAAGGGAAGGGAAGGGAAGGACCAGCTTCTGGTTCCTAGAAGCTGACCCTGACAACCCATGGCAAAACCTTGCATTTTCCTCTGTGTTATAGCATTATCTGAATCAATTGTAATGATCTCTTGATAATTACAGTGTTTTGGAAATAACAGAACACTGACTTACATGGAATGTAAACATCCAATCCTAAAGTTCTGTTGTTACTTAGCGTTTCTGGTGAACTGTACAAGCTCATTAGTAAGAAATAAATAAAGGAACATTGTTATAATTATCATTCTTAGTTGTATCTTATCCAGTTAGATGAAACATTTGTTTGATAACTAAAAATACTTAGCAATACCAATATTATCAACACGATTAAGTCCGCAGCTAAGTACTATTACACCATATCCTGGATGGTAATGCTGAAATACAGCTGTGTAAGAGTTTGCCCAAGGTTCATACAGCTTGATATTGAAGGAACCTCTGAGAGGTTGGAATCACTGCCACTTTTTGAGCATACTGGTATATCTGTAACCCTGTCATAAGAAGATTAAAAAAATTGTGGTACGTTTTCAATATTTGTTTTCAACAAAAAATAGAATGCAATATCATCATAAGGTTTATAAAATTATTACAAAATGTATTTAAATTTTTTTTTAAATTTATTTATTTATGGTGTTGGGTCTTCGTTTCTGTGCGAGGGCTTTCTCTAGTTGTGGCAAGCGGGGGCCACTCTTCATTGTGGTGCGCGGGCCTCTCACTATCGCGGCCTCTCTTGTTGCAGAGCACAGGCTCCAGACGCGCAGGCTCAGTAATTGTGGCTCACGGGCCCAGTTAGGGCACGAACACACGTCCCCTGCATTGGCAGGCAGACTCCCAACCACTGCACCACCAGGGAAGCCCACAAAATGTATTTAAAATCTATTCATTACTAGTGTGGTATGGGAGACGTGGTCCATTAGTGGAATGAACACAAGTTCAAAGTCACACAATTGCCTTTCTAAGGACACTTGTTTTTCCTTTGAACATGCTTCCTCCAAGGCAGAGGCCTTCTGTTCTAAGGCAGAAGCCAGAACATGCTTTCCCAGGCCCCTCTGCAGCTGGGGCCCAGTCATGTGACCTGGCCTCCTCCAAAATGGTGCCCCAGCACCATACTTTGCATGGCAAGCTGGTGACTCAGGAAGCAGGTGCTGCAGGATCCATGTTGGTGAAGGGAGAGATGGCTCAATCCTGTTTTTCAGGCCAGTTGTGACAGGGGTTTAGCACTAGGGTCCAAGCCCTGCCTCAGTGAAGCGATTCATGGCAACTGAGCCCAGGGGCAACACTGGGGCTCTCCACTGTCCTATGGTAGGCCTGGGGCATTGGTCCTGGTACACAGCCTCTCAGCCTGGTCTTCTGGTCCTCCTGGAGATTCTCTGAGCCGCCCAGTTCTTTTAATACATTCTTCTTCTGTTTAACCACCTAGCGTAGATTTCTCTTGGGTGCAGCTAAGAACCCTGCCTGATCCACCTTTTTCTTTCAACCATCTTAGAAGAAAGCAGAAACACATGTCTGGGCTCTAACTAAAAGGGATTCAGTCAATGGGCTAACATGTTATCGTCCTAAGTTCAGCGACACTGTGAGATAAATTGGAGCAGGTGACATGGAGCTTTGCAGTGCATTTCAGCCACACACGTGATCCTATTCTGAGAAATGCAGTGTAGCAAGCACTGTAGTTCCATCCCCTGGCATACATTCTCCCTTCCTCTGGTTTCAGCATTCCCCCAGTTTTTCTTTAAGAAACATCTCTCCGGGCTTCCCTGGTGGCGCAGTGGTTGAGAGTCTGCCTGCCAATGCAGGGAACACGGGTTTGTGCCCCGGTCCGGGAAGATCCCACGTGCCGCGGAGCGGCTGGGCCCTTGAGCCAGGGCCGCTGAGCCTGCGCGTCCGGAGCCTGTGCTCCGCAACGGGAGAGGCCGCAACAGTGAGAGGCCCGCGTACCGCAAAAAAAAAACCATTTCTCCCCCATTGGAGATATCTGGCAAGATGGTTAGGCATGGCGCCCTATTCTTCCCTAGCCAAGAGAGGGGGAACTGCATTGTTTCCCAAGAATTTGAATCTTTGGTAGAATGACAAAAAAAAATTTTTTTTAAGTGATTGGAGGGTGCATCCCTGAACACAGAGCAATTCCTGCTGCAGGCTGTCCAGGGCTGCCTTGGACTCTGTTCTTTCAAAGCCTGGAGCACTGACTATTCTTTTGGTCTGTGAGCACCCCATGGCCTTCCCACAGAGTGTGTTTTTGCTCATCTGCGTATAAGTTAGTTACTATGGTTTGCAACCAAAGACCCTGACTGATAAAGACCTTGTCCTTTGGAGAGTAATTCCTGTAATGAAGAGCCCATGGATGTCTCTGAGGCACAGTTCAAAAGGTTTGTGACTCAAAAAGAAACCAGAAACTATTTTCCACCAAATCTGTCCACAGAACAGATGCAAATGTGGGGCGGTGCTCTGATTCCACTCATAAGTAAAACCAAAGAGCTGTAAAATTCATCACCAAATATTTTTCAAATTTAACAATATGATAGTCAGGTCAGGAGAGTAGAGAAATACCTTCTCTCTAATTACTGATTGGATGGCTAGGCTGTTGGCCCGTCCTGGTGGTAACAGGAAGGATAGGAATGATTAAAAGCTTCCCATCTGATAAGTGAAGCTGGGGTTCCTGGGCCATTAACTCTTCATTGGCAGATTCTCCGTGGTCACCCTGCCCCAAGGGAAAAGCTGCTCTTTGTCAAACTCGCTTTGAGCCTGTATCAAACGGGCACATCTCTCTGCAGAGGGGTGTCAAGGTTGTCTTACTGAGTCCCAATTATACACATCTCCAAGGCTCAAGCCGACAGGAAAGCAGAAGCCTTGAAGATAACATTAAGCTATTTTTCAACTTTGTCTATAACTTTGATACCACTCACATCACAGCTGCAGAAAAACATTCTGTCCCTTTGCAAATAGCTTCCTATCAAAGAGCTGCGTGCTCCTATAGATGAGAAAATCACTGAAGCAAAAAAGCCTGCGGGAGACTGCCCGTGTGCATTCAAAGAGAACACCGGGGAAAGGAAGAGGATTTCTTAAAACAATGTGGGTCTTCCTGACCCCAGAGAAATGACTTGTTTAGGTATTTTGTTATATTTCCTCCAACTCAGCCACTCTGTCCATGGCATGGATGGATCCTTACCAGGTTGCCATGAGAACCAAAAAAGAAAAAAAAAGTTTGAAAGAATCATTATCAGGTCTATTAGTGGCTTCTTTAAAAATATACCTCATCTCTCTACATGTGTTATATGACATCTTGTATATTCAACATGAAGGAATAGTAACCATTTAAAGCTTCCCAATAGCACCGTGCAATAGACAAGGATGATGAGACACAAAAAGGTGAATAACTCACCCCATGTTACACAGCTAGTAAGTTCATGCAGCTCAGGTGAGATAAAAGGTTGGGCTCTTAACCACTAGACAGTGTTGCCCCTTGAAAGCTCTATGAGAAGCTACTGGGAAAGCATGCAGTCAGTGAAAACATTCTTCATCCACCAGAAAACAAATGGGAAGCAGCTCGTTCCTTACTTCCTAGTGTTTCTTAGTCTGTTTTTTGTTTAGCGGCAAGGGATTTAGGATGCTATTAAAAATTCCTTAAACTGAAATTGGCCATTCTCCACGTGATCATGATGGAAAATATTTTTTTGACGTGTGTTCCAACTGTCTATTTCAGACTCGTTCTTCTGTGAATTTCTTGGACGTGACAAGTTATATAAATGGGGAGCAAAGCAACCACATCTCTGGAAATGCTAAGCGGTGCTACTTCAAGTACATTCTCATTATTAAGCAAAGTTGCTGCTCACTGCACCCATCAATCTTCCATCCTCTATGCAGACTTCTGCACCGCCTCCCACAGAAGAGAAAATGGGAATTGCTTCAGCCACATTATTAAATCTAAATCGGACAATAACTTGGAACTCTATTGGTGCTACATGGACGACAAAACAATACAGATTCATAATAATGCTGCCCAAACATTGGCTTAAAGAAATAAACTGACCAGGCAAGCCGGCTATTTTGTCCTTGGAGTTATGTCATCCAGGTCATGGATGGTGGTGCAGACCATGGTTAGATAAACTGGATTTAGATTCTAGAAAGTTGACCTTGGAAGTAGGTCCCACATCTTTCACCCCTTGTGCCCTGCACAGCACTGAGCAAATAGAAGGCATTTTAGACACATATTTGTTTATCTAAAAATAAGTTATTAGCAAATTTTGACATTACTACTTAACATAAATATTTCATGTTCTATATACTAGTTTTCAGAAAGTGGGGAATTAAAAATAATTTAGTGTCTTGAAGGAAGAGGAGCTGAGGGCTTCCCTGGTGGCGCAGTGGTTGAGAGTCCGCCTGCTGATGCAGGGGACACGGGTTCTTGCCCTGGTCCGGGAAGATCCCACATGCCGCGGAGCGGCAGGGCCCGTGAGCCATGGCCGTTGAGCCTGCGCGTCGGGAGCCTGTGCTCCGCAACGGGAGAGGCCACAGCAGTGAGAGGCCCGCGTACCACACACAAAAAAATGAGGAGCTGAATGTGAATCAGCAAAAGCTAGCATGATACTAGGATGTATGTCTTATGAATATTAAACAGGTAAGTGCTTATAGGTGAGGTATGATTATCAACTTTTGGAAGGTGAGGCTGTTGGCCTAACATATTGGTAAGAGTTAGAAATAACTTTCTGGGGTGGGGTGTGGACTTGGTCTTGTAATTACATTGTCACCCTTCCTGGGAGGATGCCTTGCCCTTGGCAAGATGACATTGTTTGACAGACTATCTAGGGGCACAACTTGGGCAGAAAAAGATGTGGGTTTTCTACACAGGAATACACTGGGTAAAATTCACACAATATCCTTCTTGTACACCAGAGTTGGCCAGGTATTTATGATTATGTTCAGCTCTAATACCATATTTTAGGAAGAAAGAAGACTTCCTGGAATATAAAGGGAAGTCAGTGGGGTTCTCAATAAAGGGATGGAAAAGAGAACGCTGGATAACAGAAATGTCTGGGGCACTTCTAAACTTTACTCTTTTTTTTGAAAGGAAAAAGATGACCTATTTTCCCTCCATCCCTGCTGAGGAAAATAAAAAGAGGTAGTAAGCAGAAACGCTGGCAGATGAAATGTAGTTTGACACTGGAAAATAACTTCGTGACAGCTGGGAGTGAGGTGTGTTAGTGAAGAACGAGAGCAAAGTCTGTGGCCAGGAGAGAGATCCGTGGACACAGGCGGCCAGTGAACTGTGTGAAATCCACCAGGGTGGGCTACAGCACCTCCTCAGAAGTCAGAGAGAATTTCCGGCTCTGCAATCCTAAGAACAGAGCCCTGGCCTCCAGCATTCCCGAGAAAGTGATGAGGCAAACAGAACATCACATGATTCTATTTCCAAGTCACTTCAATTAGGGGCCCAGCAAGTTCCAGGTGTGGTCAATGTCCATTAAGCTATATTCTAGGTTCTTCCATGTGCACTGCCTCACCTGACCTCTCAAGAACTCATTATCTCCATTTAACAGACAAGGAAATGGAGACTGAGAGGGGTTGAGTAAATTGTCCGAGTTACACAGGAAGTACGCGGTTGGGAGGAAATAAACACAGGCAGGCTGACCCCCCATTCCACCCTCCTTCACCATGCTCCACCATCCGTGAGCACCCCCTGCTCCAACGATGAAAGCACTACATTCTTCACTCATTAAAAAGGTTACCAGAACACTTGGAATTGTAATAGTGAGTATCTGCTTTCCATCTGGGCAAGAACTCTGGTGACACCTAATCATCTCTTTCCATCCTGGTGCACTGCAGCACTTCATCGACCCTCGGAAAACAGAGCATTTTGGAGGCTCTGCCAGAGTTAGCACAGCCCCAAAGTCCCAATTAGCGATACGGTTGTCTAGTTCAAACTTGACTGGACCCAAAAGGCAGCTGCCTCGAGGAAGCACTGTCGGGTCACAGAGACAGGCGCCGGGGTTAAACGGGGTCACTGCAACATCACCTCTGTCTGCCTTGAGTGGGCATGAGGCTCAGAATCCAAGGTGCTGATGCGGAAATGCAGCCGGTGAAACTGACTTTGCTACACCACCGAGCCAGCCTCAGGGCAACTCATCGGTAATGAAGCACGGAAAGGGAGCGACACCCGAGGAGGGCCTGACAAGCTACCTGCCACTGCAGAGAGACGTGCAGAAAGCCGCTGACTTGAGCAACCTGGGGTAGTAACCGCCAACGTTCACGGGTTGCTCACGGCCCTGGGCACTGTGGCAGAGAATCCACGTGTATTAATGCTCTACATACAGCCTGTGTCATGGGCATTATAATCAGGCCCATGTGACAGATGAGCAAATGGAAGCAAGCCAAGGTTCAGTAACCTGCCCCAGGTTACGCTGTCAGTGAGTGGAGAGGCCAGATTACAAACTCCAGAGACCACACGCTAACCTCTGTGCGGTAGGTATGCCTTCCTTCCCTGCCTTTTTGGGCAGCTGTAACTTTGCAGTGTTTAAGAGGTTAGACACAAGTCAACCAGGCCTGCTCTGAAGCCCAGCTCTGCCCTTTGCAGCTGTGTGATTTGAAGCAAATGAATAACCTCTCTGTACCCATCAGTGTCTTCACCTTAAAGCAGACAACCACACCACCAAACGTAAAATAGACAGCTAGTGGGAAGCAGCCGCATAGCACAGGGAGATCAGCTCGGTGCTTTGTGACCACCTGGAGGGGTGGGAGGGAGACGAAAGAGGGAGGGAATATGGGGATATATGTATATGTACAGCTGATTCACTTTGTTATAAAGCAGAAACTAACACACCATTGTAAAGCAATTATACTCCAATAAAGATGTAAAAAAACAACAAAAAGAAACAGACAACCACATTGATAATGACATCTAGGCCTCAGAGGGGGCAAGTGAAGCAGCGACCAATCTGCAGCTCAGATTATCTGTGGGCTCATCTGGTGTGAGAGGCCACCGGGGCTGAGCCTGCTTCTCCTTCCTCTGGATCCTCCATCAGCGGCTCTGACCCCTGCGCCCAGTGTGTGTTTGGCCCCATGACCAAAGTTTGACATCCACGCCACACCAGCAAGGGCAGAGGCAACAAGAACAGGCACTGGTGTCACTCCGTCCTCCCTGTGGGGCCCAGCTTACGCTTGTGGTTCCACCTTGTCTCCGCACTTCCCGCTTGACCTCCATCTTCCCCTCCCGATGGCCTAACCACTGGACTTCAAGCTCCAGCATCAGATGCAAAGACAGCAGCCTTGCAGACACTGATCAACCAGCTCCTACAGTTGTGAAAGGTCAAATCATATATACATATATGTATGTGTACATCTACGTATATATACATGTGCACATATATCTACACACACACATATGTATATATGCATGGGTGCATGTGTGTATACATCTGTATCTGTATCTGTATCTCCAGGTGGTTCCACTTCTCTGTTTGAACCCTGATATATCCTGGATGGGTTGCTTCTGGGACTGTTTCTTGCAGGCATCTCTCTCTCTTTCCTTGTCTCTTGCTTTGACATTTTCACTTGCTTTTCTTACATTTGCTAATAGCACCTCAGTGGCTAAGAGCCATGGCCAAGCCATCTATGATGAACATGACAATAATAATATTCAGTTGCAGCCTCTATTTCCTGCTTGCTTATTTGCCAAACCCTATGCTAACATCTTTTCACACATTATTTTATTTAATCCTTACAATCCAATGGAAGCAGGGCTTTTTAAATACCTATTTTATAAATGAAGAAATTGAGGCTCAGGGAAGCTGAGTAACTCACCTAAGATCATAAATAAGAGTCTATGGGCCTCAAAAAAAACACCATGGGCTTCCCTAGTGGCGCAGTGGTTAAGAGTCCGCCTGCCGATGCAGGAGACACGGGTTCATGCCCCGGTCAGGGAGGATCCCACATGCTGCGGAGCAGCTGGGCCCGTGAGCCATGGCTGCTGAGCCTGCACGTCCGGAGCCTGTGCTCCGCAACGGGAGAGGCCACAACAGTGAGAGGCCCACGTACCACAAAAAAAAAAAAAAAAAAAAACCACATGTATTGCCTCCCACTGTAAGTGATCCATCCAGAACACAAGTCTGGAGCAACATGCACATTTATATGAAATTTTACCCCATCTTCTTCCAGAAACACTAAAGCACCTTAAAAGGGAAACATAATGTGAGGTAGGTTAATTAGTGATAAAAACAGAGCAGAGAGGGGCTTCCCTGGTGGCGCAGTGGTTGAGAGTCCGCCTGCCGATGCAGGGGACACGGGTTTGTGCCCCGGTCCGGGAAGATCCCACATGCCGTGGAGAGGCTGCACCCATGAGCCATGGCCGCTGAGCCTGCGCGTCCGGAGCCTGTGCTCCGAAACGGGAGAGGCCACAACAGTGAGAGGCCCGCGTACCACATAAAAAAAAAAAAAAAAAAAAAAAAACAGAGCAGAGAAACTCTAGAAAAGAAGTTGGTACCAGGCACCTGTGGGTAGTTGAATTTAAGTCTATACAGGAGATTAAACTCATTAGCATAAATTTCTATGCAAAAGCTTTCCCGCAAAATAGGCAACCAAAGAATGAATCAATTTTAAGGCATACTGTCATGTTTTCTTTTAGACTTTGTGTACAATTTATTCTCATAATTGCCAGAAACCACAAGTGAGGCATGGAAAGACTAGGAGGCTTGTCATATATTTAGGAATTAGAAATGCTCTTCTATAAAACTAGAACAACAACTTGGGTCTTCTATCATACTGCTGAATGCCATGCTTGGGTCACTAAACTCTTCTTGTCTCTGGTTTATCACTTAAATAAATGAGGTAGAATTACTAATTAGGCTTACAATGTTACCATAAAGAAAGTTAGGTTCTAAGAAATTAGTTTCTTAAGTCCAGAATGATAAGAACACTATTTCACAGCTCTGACCTACCAGCCATACACAACTCTATTTGCTTCCAGCTTGAGGCAAAAAAGCAAATGAAATGAAGTCAACTTGGTGGAACATTGTAGAAAATCTCTATCCATCTATGTGTTTATCTCATATTCCATTCATTTAACATGTATTTATTGATCACTACTCCATGCCACACACTGTTCTAGGCACTGGGGATGCAGCAGTGAATAAAACAGACAAAAATCCCGACGGGAACTGAGCTCACACTCTAGTCAAGCCTATTTCTGAATTTGCAAGGACCTCTTTGTTATAAATATGACTCTAACATACGAACAAGGTCAATTTTTCAATAATAATAACATGCATATAGGTCCTTACAGTTTATGCAAAACACTTTCATGTAACTATAGCATTTATTTCTCAAAAGAACCTGGGGAGTTTGCAAGAAATAAGACAGACCCCTTTAAATGAAGAGACAAATAATAACAGGTTACCAAATGAAAAATGAACAAAGGGCATGAACAGATATTTCTTCATAAGGAAAAAAATCCAATGACTAATAAACATGGAAAAATATTCAACTTCCTTAGTGCTCAAATATATGCAATTTGTAGCTGAAAGGTAAAAATTTTTACCTGCGAAAGTAACAAAACTCAAAGGGAAAAAAAAAAAAAGATTGTACCCAGAGTTGGTGAGGAACCATGAGGATGTAACCACATATGCAGAGAACCCTTAAATGCATATACCCTTTGATATAGTAATTCTGCTCTTAGTAACTCATCCAATAGAAATAATCAAAAATTTGGATTTAAAATAGCAAAAGAAAAAAAATTTTTTAAACTGTAAAAAGTAATCCAAGTTATAACTAAAATAAAGAAATGATATAGAGACCCTTCTCTGGAGACCACTGCCCCACAGGGTCAGACATCCAACACTGATTAATGGCCCTTTACAATGTGACATCTAAGGGGCATCTTACCTAAACTGCAGGTACAACTGCACCCCACTGACACGCCAATCACAAACTAAATGTGAGGAAGTGGACATGCATAAACAGGAGTGAAACTATGATTGACAAAACAAACTGGAATTCTGGAACTACTGTTGATTCATCTAAGCTTTTTTTTTTTCTATAGGCTCTCAATTTATAAAAGTCATTTACTTTGACACCTCCCTGCTAGGTAGTAAATCTCTCGTGTCTTACCACTTTGTATGTGATAATGATATTAATGCTGCTTAAAGTTTTACTATATGCCATGCACCATGCTGAAGGTATTATCTCCTTCCAACAAGGCCCAGAGCTTGGCACTATGACTAGCATATCTACATTACTGTGCGTCTGAGAGGAGACTGAGAATTGAAAAGGTAACTTGTCCAAGGTCATGCAGCTAGTATTTGAGATTTGACTCTAGTGACCCACTTCTGCTCTGAATCCCATGCCCCTTAACTACTGTGCCACACACCCTGACCTTTTACCTTATATTATAGTTATTTGAAGTTTTTTTTTAATTTTATTTAATCTGTCTAATTAGGTCCTAAGTTATATAAGGGGAACACATTTCTCACTCAACTTTGAGTATGATATTTTGCACCCAGTTGGCACTCAATAAATGCTTGGGTCATAAATGAACAAAGCTGCAGTTGTTTTGGAGTCATTTCTGACTCCTTTACCTCATTCAATGTTCAATCTTTCTCCTGGTTGTCAGGAGAATTTCTCCTCCCGGGGGGAAAAAATGTCTTAAATCAAAAATTTTTTCCCCCATTTTCCTTGCCATCATCTTGTTTGAGGCCTTATCCCCTCAAGCCAGACTCCACCAATAGCCTCCTGACCATTCTTCCACACTCCAACCCATCCTGCCCACTCATAACCCTAAAATACTATTTAATCAAGGTTTCCCAACTGATGAGCCCAGATGCAAGATTGAAACTCTGGGATCCCAGGGTGACCAGGCATGGGCAGGGCTCATAGGCTAGTCACCTTTGACCAAAAGTATTCTCCCAGGTGACAAGCAGTCCTGGTGTAGGCTGAGGTTGACGATTTGTCTGGACATGAGACTTTCAGTGCTATGGGAAAACTGGGAAGGTTCCAGGCAAACCAGGACAAGTTGGTTTTGCTATATTCTCCTCCCAGTCTCCAAATCCCTTTCTCTTTAGTGCCGTGTACTCTACAAATAACTATTTTCTGCTTATGCCATGTAAAAATAGGAAGGTACAGATTTAGATCAATTCAAATCCTCACACAAAGACATTCAATAGCTCGTGCTGCCTAAGAGAAAATCTTCTGTACTCAGACTACCATTCAAAGCCCTTGGCAGTTTGGCCAGGACTAATCTTGTCTCCAGCTGCCTGCCACCTTGACCCCTCTGCCCAGCCTCCTGGGTCTCCTGATTGCCCACTGAATTATCTTTTCCATTTTCCCTCATTTATCCCTGACTTCTCCATCTGGAGGGCTTTACTGCCCCCTGTCTACTTATCCAGAACCGTCCCCAAGGATTCAGCTAGGTCAAAGCCCTTTCCCAAGCCTAACCCAGTCTTCTGTGAAGGCTTGATGACCTCAACTCAGGACAATTATTTGGACCACTCATTGGTAGGAGTCAAGCACATGAGACCCTCCCCACTTCTTGAACTGATGTGTTGAGCGCTTCTAATTTTCCCCTTCCAAGAGTTATCTTATCCTTTCCCGTGTTTATATCTCGTCTGTCCAACCAGAATGCAGCCTCTTTGTTGGCAGGTGTTACATCTTACATTTATGTCCCTCACAGCACTTAGCAACACTATTTCTTATACAGAGTGAGCACGCAATAAATACGTGTTTGTAGGTAACCGGTTAATACTTTCTCCTCCCATCCCCACCATGCGAGGAACTCAGCAACCCTTCCACACAGATATATGCTCCTATTTTCTGTGTGTGGCTAAACTGCCTTTTTATTTTTCTGCCTCCAGACTCTTAGCTTTCCTTAAATGCCTGGGTAGGAGAATAGAACCAAGAGCAAAGTATAAACACATCCCTCCTTGGTGATTAAAAAAAAGGGGGGGGGCAGAAAAACACATGGGGGGGGGGGGGGAGGAGGGGAGACAGGAAGGAAATATTATATCAGAAATGTAAAGAAACCACCTTTAAGAAATTCTGGAAAGACAGAGAGCATTCCAAATATAGGAAAAGAGATAGAGCAAAGGTAGGGAGAAAAGGGCTTCACAGAAAAGAAAAAAATAAATAAAATGAAGCTGTCTATGTTAGAGTATGGCCAGAGAAACCTACAGAAAGGCCTGGCACAAACGCCAAGCTCTGTGTGAAGGGGCAGCCTGTGTTCCCCCCTCCAGAAGGCCGCCGGGGAGGTCGCTGCCCAGTCCCAATTACAGGACTGAGGCCAGAGGCACACGAAACTGATGGAAAATTTCCTTCAGGCGACATAATCTCGGCATAAAAAGCAATGCTGATCCATTTCCCTTCCAGCCAAAAATAAATCAAGTTAGACAAAGGAAATTAGGCAATAGGTTTAACGGGACTCCAGCTGCAGCTGCAAAATCAGCTTAATGTACCTTCACTCTCCTTCCCCAGCTCTCTGCTTTGCACAGCCCGCTCTTCTGGGAGGGCACCGAGTAGGTGTTCTGCAGGCACAGGACATCTTTGAAATGGAAAATGTCCACTGTCCTCTAGTGTCCAAAGAATCCCCCAGCCAGCAGGATGTGCTGGGAAGTGAGATCCCCGAGTACTGGCAGATTTGCAGGGACCTATATGCCACGTGCGCACTTGTCACCAAGGACAGAGCACGCAGTCTGCTGCCCTGCAGCCCAGCGAGGAAGCTCTGACCTTGGATTCAGGGGTGCCCTGCTCAGCACCCCCAGCTCTCCACTCTGCATGAACCTATATATATATACACATATATAGATGTGTATATATGGACATATGAACTTAATCTCAGTTTATACATGATAAAGTGGGGAAATCAGGGCCAACATGTATGTTTATGCAAAATACGTGAGGCTGTAACCAGGGGCCCTGATGAATACGAAACCGCTATATGTCTGTGTTCGTGTGTCTTTGTTTGATGCTAATATTCTGTATTTCAGGGGTTAGGGATGCAGTTAGAATAACAAAATAGGTGCAAAGCCAGGTCTACAGGTGGATATTTGCCGTGTAACCTCGGGGGACAGGAAGGGATCATAAGCCCAAGTTGTCTAACCCCACTTCCTACCACCCACACCCCATCTCCACATTCCATCCCACTCTGTTAGTGACAGCTGATCCCTGGAATGTCAGACTCGCAGCTCACAATACAATGACTGCAGCCAAAAAGCAAAAGCCACCACCTCTCCACTAACGCTGCCCCTACCACCCAAGTAAGGAGTGAGATTATGCCTCACTTTTGTCTTCAGCTGCCTACTGTGGTCTTTGACACATGGCAGGGGTCCAATATATGGTTCTTAATAACTGAAGAAATGAACGTGTGACAAGATAAGAGGTAATTAGGCGACAGGTTTAACGCGACTCCAGAACGGAAAGTTCTGTATTTACTTACAAAGAATTGAGCAATTTTATATCTTTCTACAGGCAAAAATTTGACAGCATTTGATGTAAAACAAATCAGGGACTAGACAGATGTCCTATAGAAACTCTCACACATGTATACAAGGATGTACACACTGTCTGAAACAGTGAAAGACTAGAAACAACCTAAATGTCCACCAGCATTGGAAGATATATAATTAATCATGCTATATTCATAAAATAGAATACGATACAGCAGTAGAAAGGAATGAAACACCTACACACGTTTCGACATGGTTAGGTGCCAATAAAAATAATATTGAGAAAGTTACACAATAATATATATGGTACGATACAATCCATTATACACAAAAATACACAAAATATATTTATTGTGTATATATTGTGCCTGGGAATGCATATATATATATATATATATAGTACAAATAGGAAGAAATGCATGGGAGTAATAAACATCAAATCCAGGATCCAAGGTATTTATTGGGGGGAGGGGAGGAGATGGGCTTGGGAAGGTTAATACACAAGTGTTAACTGCATTATTCTTTGTGACTTTTGTTTATATTAAATATTGCATCTTTGAAGAATTATGGACACTGTAAATTACTATCTGCTCAAATGGACTTAAAAGTGTGAAACAAACAAACAAACAAAAACCATTTAGCATAAACCCGTTATTTTAACATAAACACCAGAGAAGGCCCAATATAAGTTTTTATGTTATTGACTGAATAAATGTGATAAGATATTAGAACTCCACGCAATTGCTCACATTTCACATTTTTAACCTACAGATGGCAATTTCATAAGGTACATCACAGAAGAAAACGTCATAAGGGAAATGCAAAGTTCTGCATTTAGCTATAAAACCAATCAGCCTCACATGTTCCTGCTCTCGTGGTATTACAAGCAGAATCGGATCCAGTTCTGGGACTCGTATCTTTGTAGGATGTGGACAAGTGTGTGTCAAGAGAAGGGTGAGCAGAAGTGTGGTCAGGACATGGGGATTCTGCTAATCACGGACCTAAGGATCCACTGAGGGACCTGAGGATGCTTATCTGGTGATGGGATAACTTATTGGCGCCAGTGTCTTTCTTTAAATGTTTGATTGAATGAATGAATGAACTATTATCTGAGAATGTAGATACATTCTTCATAGCTTCAGAGGCCAAACATGTTAGCAGCTGGAAGGAGGGGATTTTTAATGCAACCAAAGTAAGAACATCCTAACAATTACAACCATCCCAGGAAGGACTGAACAGTTTGGTTAGGTAGTAAGTTTCCTAAAACTAGTACTAATCAAGCAGGGCTATAGAGAACTCTGTTTGGGGAGTTAATTGGACTTTGAGTTCCAAAGTCTTCTCTCACACTATGAGAACCAGTGCTTCTTAAGCCTGAGTGAGGAACAGAATCCCCTGGGGGGCTTGTGAAAACACAGGTTGCTGGGCTCTACCCTCAGAGTTTCTGAGACAGCAGGCTCCGGGAGGTGCCTGAGAATTAGCATTTCTAATAAATTCCCAGCTGATGCTGATGCTACTGGTCCAGGGACCACACTTTGAGAACCCCCCACCTTTTCTTTTTTTTTGGCCGCACCGTGCAGCATGCGGGACCTTAGTTCCCCGATGAAGGATTGAACCCGTGCCCCCTGCATTGGGAGTGAGGACTCTTAACCACCGGACTGCCAGGGAAGTCCCAAGAACCCCTGTTCTTAAAAAAAGAAAAAAGGTAAATTAGCTTACATTAAGGTTTTTTGTTTTGTTTTTTGAGCTTTGTTCAGGCCATTAGAAAAGACTGTGCTTCCCTAAATTACTCTGCCTCCAAATAGACTTCCAATTGTCATCGTCTTCTAAAGAGAACAATGCATAGTAACTGATGCTTTCTCCAAAGGCCTTTGTAGGAAGCCATGCTCTTTGCTGTGCTTTAAGAATATAAGGACGGGGCTTCCCTGGTGGCGCAGCGGTTGACAGTCTGCCTGCTGATGCAGGGGACGTGGGTTCGTGCCCCGGTCCGGGAAGATCCCAAGTGCCGCGGAGCGGCTGGGCCTGTGAGCCATGGCCGCTGAGCCTGCACGTCCGGAGCCTGTGCTCCGCAACAGGAGAGGCCCGTGTACCACAAAAAAAAAAAGAAAAAAAAAAGAATATAAGGACACTGGGATTCTTTTCAGGTACTGATACTAAATTTCCCTCCATCCATTTTCATTCCATCTTCTGAACCCTCCGTAACCAAGGGCCCATGTTTTTAAGATAACTGGCCAGAATTAGAAATGAGTCTGGGACCAAAACACAGAGTCGTTTAACCCACAAAAGGATCCAATCTGGCTTAAGCCACATTCACGGCCAGGCCAGGTCTGGCAATGTTACCGGCCACTGACTCTGGAACGTATCCTTGTCAAGTACTGCTTTGGGGAAGGAGAAGGAAGAAGTGCCAAGAATTCTTTTTTTTTTTCAACTCAGAGGGAAAAATGTAAAACCTGGATCTTGAACGTGTTTCCGAAGCAGATAAACAAAGCCCAACCAAAATTTTAAAATCACATTTGTTCACTGGCCCGAGACAATTAATATCTGGTTTAGTCACTCAGTAAATAATTATTGAGCTGCTATATATTCCTGGCACTGTTTTGGTACCTAGGGATACAGCTGTAAATAAGACAGGCAAATGCCAAAGACAGAAAAATGTATAACATATGTCAGGCAGGAAGAAAAATATAGCAGGTTAGAATAGCCTATGCCTTTCATACAACCACCATCCCTTGGTGCTTATTTGTTACCCAAGTCCTAATGCTTAAAATAAACTATGCTTACTCTGGCAAAAGCAAATCGTCAACGATAGAATATGGGTTACTGTGGTCTGTCCCTAAGCCGCTTTTCCTGTATCATTTGAAGAAAATTGCAGCTATTAGTAGTGAAGTCCTTGGAAATCATTTCTAGTTCACTTGAAAGGTTCAGCTGCATAAGAACATGTTTAAATAAACAACCTGGAATAAATAGTGGTTAAAATTTCACCCATATGTAATCAGCAAGCTAGCTTTTTTCATGCATAGTCCAAAACTTTTTTTTAAAACCAAATGTCTTCCGAAGGTCACAAAATGGATCTTAGGTGGTTTGTTGAAACTGTTTCACTGCAAATAATTTTTCAAAGGAGTCAGCTCTGGGGGCACATGAGTTCTGATTTAATCAGGTTATCTTAGCCTAAAGAACCCACTAAGCTCCTTAATTTCAGTCATTCTTGCTGCAAGTTGCAGGTGTGTAAGAAACACAAGAGATGGAGCTTTCACATGAAATATAATTTTAGTCCTGTTTGGTCTGAAGTAAGTCATTACTGCTTTTGAATCACAATTATAGTTAATAATGGCTCCCACTTATTTGATCAATTGACCATCTACTGCCACTGACCACCTACTACTACTGAGCACCTACTGCACGCCAGGCACTACTGAACATTAATTATGTACCATGCATTTCGGATATTTTGTTTTTTATTTCATTTATTATACCAAGCATTTTACGTACACTATCTTAAACACAACAATGCTATCAGATAAACGGCAATCATCATCATCATCCCTATTTTACAAATAAACAGGCTGAAATTCAGAAAAATTAAATAACATTCCCAAGGTCGCATCCAGTTAGTATGTGGCAGACAGAGTAGGAATTGAACCCCAAAGCCTTTCTCTTTACTCTCTGGTTCTGCTCCTGCCCCCAGCAGCTGAGAAGGTGGGCTGGATTTTGTGTGGATTAGCAAAAGTCATTTATTCCTCAAGAAACTTTGCTATCATTTGCCAGAAAATTGTCAAAATTACTCTATAAATCTATGGTAACTACTATGTGGCGGGTCCTCGGATAGCTGTGCAAAAGCAGAGCCTTGGTCAACCTTCACCTGATGCCAGGCTGCCCCCATGAACGTCTGCAAGACAACACGGTGAAAAAGCATGGCATAAATCGCCTTCATGTCCAGCCACGCACATGGTACAAGGCCTGGGTCTCTCTCCCCTCCTCCCACATGATGCGATGGTGTGGGTTTGGGGACTGGGAGAGGAGTGAGTTAGAAACAGTCTTAGAAACAGGCATTAAAAGCAGAGTTTTCAGGCTGACCAATATTTACAAGCAGAGACACGGTAGTTGTGTTTATGTGCCTGTGTGTGAGTGCGTGCTAGCATGTGTGTGTGCAAACGCTTCTTTTGAGAAGGAAGATGATAGTGTACAAATTAGTTAAATGATACACGATGTGCAACTTCAAGGGAAAATGCTTAGTAGCTTCCGTGAAATAGTCACTGACAATATAGCTGTAATAATCAGCCACAGTCGTCATCACTATTCACCAAAGGGCACCTTACTCCCTATTTCTTCTTTTTCCCCACATCCCACACTCCCCACTAGCCAAGGATGAAACAGTCATTCTCCTTTTCGCACACAAGGCCCTCTCTAGAACTCAGGGGGGCACTTTCATTAAGCTGCACGTCATTACTCTTCTCTGAATATAGTTGAATTCATTTATCTCTATCTTCAATGAGAAAGGGAAGGAAATTAAGCAGGAAAGACAGCACAATGCCTTCAAGAATGGTGTAATCAAGGTCGAAAGCCTGCCATAATTGAGTTAAAAATAATAAACGAAAATAACTGTGAGGAAAGTATGCCTGCTTTGCAAAATACAGTCCAGCCTAGAAGTCTTCATTAAATGTTCCAGTGCACACAGTGTGTTAGTGTGCTTGAGATTCTGCGAGATACCCTACCGCTCATAAATACTGAAAAGGGACAGTTGCCATGGTAACTAAGTGCTATTTAATGAATGCAGAAGAGCGGAAGCTCATAGGATAGTCTTAAATTGCCAGAACATGAGTTATTGCTGCTGCTATAGGCTTGCAAGTAACTCACATGCCATCTTCTCTAATAAGGTTTTTAACAAGTTGGCCAATTTGACTGGTCTCTGTATTTACCACATGATACCACAAGATTCTGTCTTGACACTACATGAAAATCATAATCCTGATTTCGTCCTCCTGACTCTAAGCTCCAAGATATCCTACAGAAATGGGCCAAACATTTGCATAGGCAATGTGTCCTTAAATTTCAAGCTCTGACCCAAGCAGTGATGTGTTAGGGCACACAGCTCTGTCACAAGCAATAGGCACTGGCTCAAAGGGCCGTCACACTCAATACAGCAGACTCTTTTTACTTCCCAAACAGGTGAATGCTCCACATGCACCAAACGCAGTTTGTTTTGATTGTGCAATGACACAGAAGAGCTATTGCAGCTGATTTCTGCAGGAACTTTTTACAGGCTAGTAACGTCTTAGGTAACCTTTCAACAGGGTGTCCAAACCTTCTCTACAGACGCCCACTCTCAATCCTCTCTCAGCATCCAGCACCACATGTCAGATACCTCACCCTGGAATCATCGGCTTTTTATAAAGAAAAAGAAACATGGCTGCACTGCCTGTCTTTCCCTTGATCTCCTTCAGCAACTTTAATGCAGTCCGTTTTTAAGGTTACAGATTGTGTTGCAAGCATGCTTCTACATGCCATTAATAAGTAATGAGAATTAGAAAAAAAAAAGAAGGGAAAACTTCTGTGTTCCATGAAGCCAAATATCATTAGCAAACTCATCCATCCTCCAGAGGCTGGCTTTTTCTTGCATAACCAGAAGCCTGAATGCCCTGGTTGGGTCCCTTGGCTCAATGTGGGCTGTGGGCGCCCCCTTCAGGCTCTGGGGTGAAATGCACATTGCTGTCATTTGACATACTAACTAGTCAGCAGGGCAATTAATTGCTTTTGCTAAAAACCTTTCAGGAAATTTCGAAGGAAAATTCTGTTCAAACTCTAATGTTGTGGTCAGACAGAAAGCCTTCACATCACCAGCCTTTAGCTAATATTAAAGTTAGATAGGTAAAATCAAAAGGAGTATCTTGCAAGAAAAAAAAATCCTACAGATATATCTATTTGTTCATTTGATTAAATAATGCTTCTTCACTAGATGAGCTCTCTTTAAAATTGCCTGTGTCTGTAACGAACAAGATTAAAACTGGAGATAGGCAGCCCACGACCTCTTCATCCTCCAGTCCCTTTCCACAGCCTGAACCTGTTCTTTCTGCTTGTAATCCCTGGCCTTAACTGCCTCCACCCAGACCCTGCTACCAATGCCTCAGTCTACCTCACCTCCATGTTTAGCCTTGACTCTCAGGGTCAGAAGCCTCATTTCCTCTCCTCTCTAATGTGACCCTAGGTCCTATGCCAATGACTGCACTAGTGCAAGAATGATCTTTCCTCCCTGGGCTTCCTGTTTCTGCCTCCCACGTGATATCCTTAACACATTCCTCCTGAGGCTGAGACCCTTTGACTTTATCTCTTATCTCCTCTCCATAGACTGTCAGCTTCCCAAAGGCAGGGCCTGGCTCCTTGTACAACCTTGACCCTCATGCCTGGCTCTCAGCGATGCTCCTTGCTGACTGAATGAAAGAACCAGGAAGATAGCTCTCTGTTAACTTCATTTTCTTCTCTTATTTATTACAAGAGCTGCTTAAAAAGCTAATTGCGCCCCAACCTCAAAAATGAAGGGGACACAAGGAAAAGAAAACCCGTGAAGCAGTTCTTTCTTCTTTCCTTAGAGAATCCTTTCTCCTTTATTCATCTTCATTCATTTCAACAATTACCGATAACTTGCAATACGTTAAAAGTGTGAGGAAGGGCTTCCCTGGTGGAGCAGTGGTTGAGAATCTGCCTGCTAATGCAGGGGACACGGCTTCGAGCCCTGGTCTGGGAAGATCCCACATGCCTGGGAGCAACTAGGCCCGTGAGCCACAACTACTGAGCCTGCGCTCCGCAACAACAAAGGCCGCCATAGTGAGAGGCCCGCGCAACGCGATGAAGAGTGGCCCCCGCTTGCCACAACTAGAGAAAGCCCTCACACAGAAACGAAGACGCAACACAGCAAAAATTAATTAATTAATAAAAAACTAAAAAAAAAGTGAGGAAATGCTATTCTTCTTACTTTTCCTCTCACTGTAATTGTTGCTGAATAAAATCTTTCCAATTTTCCTTTATGTCATTTCTTTACTTTTCCTCAGCTTTATTGAACTGTAATTGACATATAGCATTGTGTGAGTTTAACGTGTTGATTTAAAAAAATAATTAATTTATTTATGGCTGTGTTGGATCTTCGTTGCTGCGTGCGGGCTTTTTCTCTAGTTGCAGAGAGCGGGGGCTACTCTTGGTTGCGGTGCGCAGGCTTCTCATTGTGGTGGCTTCTCTTGTTGCGGAGCACGGGCTCTAGGTGTGCAGGCTTCAGTAGATGTGGCGCACGGGCTTAGTTGCTCCGCAGCAAGTGGGATCAAACCCGTGTCCACTGCATTGGCAGGTGGACTCTTAACCACTGTGCCACCAGGGAAGTCCCTAACATGTTGATTTGATACACACTTACATATTGCAAAATGATTACTGCCAAAGCACCTCCATCATGTCACATAATTACCATTTCTTTTTTGTGGTTAGAACATTTAAGATCTACTCTCTTAGCAACTTTCAAGTATATAATACAGTTTATGCCATGTCTTAATCACATCAATCTTCCATACAGTGTGGAACCTGTATCCTTCTCACTCACCCCTTCAACATTTACTGTTTCTACTCTGTGCTGAACTGGGTCAGACTCTGGGGTTGTAGAATCAGTTAAAACATAAAACTAGAGCATAATTCCCCACTCCTTAAGTGTGGGCTGTGCATAGTGACTTCCTTCTAAAAAGTACAATATGGAAAGGGGAAGAAACGACTAATTGTACAGTGGAGAAAACAGACGCAGCTGATCCAGGTCAACGACGACAGTGAGAAGTCACATTGATAGTAGGTACCCTTGAAAGGTTGTGATGAAAATAGTACTTTGCCTCTATGGTCTTCCTCCCCAAACCCGTAACCCCAGGCTAATAACGTCAAAAAAAAAAAAAAAAAAAGGAAATAGACGTTCTGCAAAATACCTGACCAGAATTCCTCAAAACTGTCAAGGTCATCAAAAATAAAGTCAGAAACATACAGAACAGACTTGTGGTTGTCAAGAGGGAGGGATGGAGTGGGAGGCTGGGATTAGCAGATGCCAAGTGTTATATACAGAATGGGTAAACAACGAGGTCCTACTGTGCAGCACAGGGAACTATATTCAGTATCCTGTGATAAACCATAATGGAAAACAATATAAAGAAGAACATATATATATGTATATATGTGTGTGTGTGTGTATAACTGAATCACTTTGCTGTACAGTAGAAATTAACACAACATTGTACATCAACTGTACTTCAATAAAAATAAGAAAATCAAGTCAGAAAAATTCTCAGAGACCAAAGGAGCCTAAGGAAACATGATGACTAAATGCCATATGGTGTTCTGGATGAGATCCTGGAATGGAAAAAGAATATTAGGCAAAAACTAAGAAAGTCTCAATGTATGAACTCCAGTTAATAATATCATATCAAAACTGGTTCATTCATTGTAGCAAATGTATCAGAGTAATGTAAGATGATCATAACGGCAACCCACTGTGGGGCATTTGGGAGTCTCTGTGCTAACTCTGCAACTTTTCTGTAAATCTAAAACTATTCTGAAACAACACGTTTATTTTAAAAAATGGAACTAAAAAAAAAAAAAGGGCTTCCCTGGTGGCGCAGTGGTTGAGAGTCTGCCTGCTGATCTGGGGACACGGGTTCGTGCCCCGGTATGGGAAGATCCCACATGCCGCGGAGCGGCTGGGCCCGTGAGCCATGGCCACGGAGCCTGCGCGTCCAGAGCCTGTGCTCCGCAACGGGAGAGGCCACAACAGTGAGAGGCCCGCGTACCGCAAAAAAAAAAAAAAAAATGGAATTAGACTTCAAGAATGTTAACGAGGGAGAAAGACAGCGAATAAAGGCTGTGACGCAGCACGGTCGGTAGGCGTGCGGCATTCCAGAGAACGCAGTCTGCGAGGCGAGGAGAGGCAGACCGTCACGGCCGGTGGGGTAGTGGCTGGAGACAGGGGGAAGCTATGGGTGACTTGCGGACAGTTAGCGAAGGCTTAAAATATTGTCTCGCACCAGACAGGTCCTCCTTGAGGTCATCAGCATAAATTTTGGTCAGGAACAGCCAGCTCAGATGAGCAACTTTCTCCTAACAAGCGGGCCAAGAGTAGAGAAGGCTGGTGCTATGATCGACCTGGATAAGGGATCAGCATTCAGTTTCTGTCAAATTCTCTCTTTTGATATGAACTATGATAAATGCACTTTCTCCTTCTTCAAATATGTATTCCTTTTCAAAGGTGAGGGAGAAATGAGAACACTCAAACTGTCCGGTCTAATTCCTAGCAAGGTGGAGAGCCATGGGAAGGCCATTCCCTGGGGATCTTCTTTTTAACCCTACACCTGGGTGTCTCCAGCGGTACCAGCCTTAGTCTGCTCCGCTGTTGTAAAGTCTGAGGACAACACCAGCTCAGGTGTAAAGCATTGTCTTCCTTAGACAACTGGACAAAGAAAAATGACCTGAACTCAGGGTTGTGAATAAGTCACTTCCTTTACTTACCACATATATTGTTGCTTGGAGGATATTTATAGGCTGTGATTATGTCTCTTTGAGTCATGTTTTCAGACTATATAAATTTAGACCACTCTCTCACCAGTGTTAGCTACTGATTTCTATAACATTCTTTGTCCTCCTTTTCCTAGTCAGTTGTTTCAGAATAGCCCTTAATGATCCAGATGTTTAGTTCTTATTCTTTTTTAAGATCTACATATTACCTGCTTCATTTCCTTCATGTCTAGCCTAAGAATAACTAACTTAAGGTCAAGCTAAAAAGCCTCTGTGCTTTTAAGTTTCTATCACTTTCGCTCATCGGTTCTCTAGTATTTCTTATATAATATCTGTCCTTCACTTTGTAACAGTAATGATATCAGAAAATTAAATATTTACATTTTTATATGTGTCTTTTAAGAAAATGATACATATTGGCATGTGATTACTAGTGCTGAGTCTTCTCTATTGATGTCTGCTTATTGTGTATAACTAAGCGCTAAGCATAAAGAAAACCAGCACAGCCCAAGAGCCTGATGTGTAGATCCTGTTCCCAGCTCATCAGTGCCAAGCTGGAGAACCCAGGCATGTCATTTAAGGTCTCTGTCCGTCCACTCTCTCATCTGTAAGATGAGATATTAATAATTTTTATGCCTACTTCAGAAGGCTTTTGTTACAATCTCATAAGAAATGCAAAAATGTTTTGTAATCTCAGAAATTACTAAGGTTATTTTATATTTATCTAGTTTGGCTGGGGGCAGATGAACCACGGGATTCTATTTCTCTGACTCTCGGAGACTTTTAAAAAACTGGAGACCTTTTTGTTTTTCTTTTCTTGTTTTAATGTCCTTTTGAAATACGGAGAAATATTACCTTTACTTGGGAGCATGTGCTGAAATGATCTAGCCCTCTTTGGATTTCTTTGACTTATATCTTGCTTTTGCAACCCTTTAAGAATTTTCTCTAAGCCACCGTCAGAATTCTTTGCACTATCCTTCTTCATCTTTTTCAGTGCAAAAACTGCAGAATGTGAGAAATGGGATAGAAGGGGTGGTTAAGAGGAGCCTCCCTAGAATAATGAATCTGGAAGAACACAGGCATACCTCGGAGACAGTGCAGGTTTGGTTCCAGAGCACTGTAATAAACTGAGTATGACAACAGAGCCAGTCACATGAATTTTTTGTTTTCCCAGGGCATATAAAACTTATGTTTATACTATACTGTGTCTATTAAGTGTGCAGTAGCATTGCGTCTAAAGAAACAATACACATACCTTAATGAAAAATTATTTTATTGCTAAAAAATGCTAACCATCATCTGAGCCTTCGGCAAAGTCCTAATGTTTTTGCTGGTGGAGGGTCTTGCCTGAATGTTAATGGCTGCTGACTGATCAGAGGGGTGACTGCTGAAGATTGAGGTGGCAGTAGCAATTTCTTAAAATAAGACAACAATGAAGTTTGCCGCATTGATTGACTCTTCCTTTGATGAAAAAATTCTCTGTAGCGTGAAGTACTGTTTGATAGCATTTTACCTACAGCAGAACTTCTTTCAAAAGCGGAGGTAATCCTCTCAAACCCTGCCTCTGTTTGAGCAACTAAGTTTACAGAATATTCTAATTCCTTTTTTGTCATTTCAACACCTTCACAGCACCTTCATCATGAGTAGATTTCATCTCAAGAAACTACTTTCTTTGCTCACACATGAGAAGCAACTTCTCATCCATGAAAGTTTTATTATGAGATTGCAACAATTCATTCACAACCTCAGGCCCCACTTCTATTTCTAGTTCTCTTGCTATTTCTACCACATCTGCAGTTACTTCGTCCACTGAAGTCTTGAACCCCTCAAAGTCATCCATGAGGGTTGGAACCAACTTCTTCCAAACTCCTGTGAATGTTGATATTTTGACCTCTTCCCATGAATCACGAATGTTCTTAATGGCATCTAGAATGGTGAATCCTTTCCAGAAGGTTTTCAACTGACTTTGCCCAGATCCATCAGAGGAATCACTATCTATGGCAGCTATAGCCTTATGAAATGTATTTCTTAAATAATAAGACTTAAAAGTTGCAATTACTCCTGATTCATGAGCTGTAGAATGGGTGTTGGATCTTCAGGCATTAAAACAATATGAATCTTGTTGTGCATCTCCATCAGAGCTCTTGGGTCACCAAGTGCATAGTCACTGAGCAGTCATATTTCAAAAGGAATCTTTTTTTCTGAGAAGTTGCTCTCATCAGTGGGGCTTAAAATATTCAGCAATATCCACAGATGTGCTGTCATCCAGGCTTTGTTGTTCCATTTAGAGAGCAGAGTCAGAGTAGATTTAGCATAACTCTTAAGGGCCCTAGGATTTTCAGAATGGTAAATGAGCACTGGCTTCAATTTCAAGTCATCAGGTACATTAGCCCCTAACAAGAGAGTCAGCCTGTCCTTTGAAGCTTTGAAGCCAGGCACTGACTTTTCCTCTCTAGCTGTGGAAGTCCTAGATGGCATCTTCTACCGATATAAGGCTATTTCATCTACACTGAAAATCTGTGGTGCAGTGTAGCCACCTTCATTAATGATCTTAGCTAGATCTTCTAGGTCACTTGCTGCGTTGCCTTGTGCTTTTATGTTACGGAGATGACTTCTTTCCTGAAACCTCATAAGCCAACCTCTGCTAACTTCAAACTCTTCTTCTGCAGTTTCCTCACCTCTCTCAGCCTTCATAGAATGGAAGAGAGTTAAAGCTCTGGATTAGGCTTTGGTTTAAGGGAATGCTGTGGCTGGTTGGATCCTCTATCCAGACTACTAAAACTTTCTCTGTATCAGCAATAAGGCTGTTTCACTTCCTCATCATTCATTCGTGTGTTCACTGGAGTAGCACCTTTAATTTCCTTCAGTAACTTTTCTTTTGCATTCACAACTTGGCTAAGTGTTTGGTGCAAGAGGCCTAACTTTCAGCCTATCTCGGCTTTCAATTTGCCTTAATCATTTCTAGCTTTTGATTTAAAGTGAGAGACATGAAACTGTTCCTTTCGCTTGAACACTTAGAGGCCACTGTAGGGTTCTTAACTGGCCGAATTTCAATACTGTTGTGTTTCAGGGAACAGGGAGGCCCAAGAAGAGGGAGAGAGATGGGGGAACAGCCGTTTGGTGGAGTAGTGAGAACACACACAAGTTCACTGTCTTACAGGGGCTCAGTTCGTCCCCAAACAATTACAGTAGTAACATCAAAGATCACTGATCACCACAACCAATGTAATAATAATGAAAAAGCTTCAAGTACTGCAAGAATTACCAAAATATGATGCAGAGACACAAACCGAGCAAATGCTATTGGAAAACTGGTGCTGATAGACTTGCTCCATGCAGGTTTGCCACAAACCCTCAGTTAGTTAAAAACATGGTATCTGTGAAGTGCAATAAGGTATGCCTACATAGACGTCTGTTTACTACAACATAACCCTTAATAGACTTTGAATAAATGCATATTCGGTAAAGGTAGAAGGTCTTATCGTATCCCTGTTTGCACACACACGCGTGCATGCACACACACGCGTGCATGCACACACACACACACGCAACGTTAAAGTATGTGGGATTTTCTCCATTACAGCTGCAGAGTTTATGAAAAACAGAAATCAGGATGCAGGTGTTGTCTGTGCCAACATCCTATAAGGAGAAATTAACAAAGCTTCAGCTTCTATTGAATACTTTTCTGAATTGGTGGAATCAGCCAAACCTGCGATACTCACATAGAATTATGGAAATTGGAAACAAAAAGCCGGAGTCTACTGGGAATGACAGGCTCAAGATGAACTCAGCTGGAAAATGTGGCTAACTAAAAGTGACATCCTTTGTGCTGGAATTTTTCTATCTGGAAGCTGTAAAAAGGCTGTAATTATTTCGAGTTTTCAATGCAGCCCTTTTCAAACGAAGCCTTTCCTTTTCTTCATTGCTCTGCACCTTTCCTCCATGTGAACTCAGGCGTTTGCCAAGCACTAAAGTGGGAAATTCCTACTGGTTTTATACACACATGCATTTCCAGGGAATGGGAAGCAACACAACTTTTGCATTCTCTATGCCAAGGAAAACAAAAGAATGTTTGTACATCAAAACCTTTATCTTGTGCATAGGCTCCAAATACCTGAGCCTGGCTAAATAAATCACCTAATAAGAAATGCCTGATTAAGGCCAATGAAAATTTCTTTGCAAGTCAGTGCTTTTTCTCCATGGAGAAGCCAATACAAAAACTTAGACTTACCTTGTGGCTTTTGGGTCCCAAATCACAATGTCAGCATCTGAGCCCACAGCTATTTTTCCTTTTCTTGGATACAGATTAAAGATTTTCGCTGCATTTGTGCTGGTAACTGCCACAAACCAGTTTTCATCCATTTTGCCACTGTGCTGTAAAACAATTCAAGGAAGAAAATACGTTTCTTTTTCTGATAAATGATGAAACACTAAAAATCTCCTGTCAATCAAAGTACAAGAATTTTATCTTTTAGAACCAAATGAAATTGCACCTAATTTCTTATATCGTGAAGCCAAACACACCTGTGAATACTGATAAATCTTAAACAATCATAATGATAATGATGGGGATGAATGGGGTTATATATGGAAGCCTGAAGGTAAGTTTTCAAAAACCTACCAGCTTAACAAAACAGCCCCATTAATTTTTCCCATTCTTTCCAAAATCACACAGACAAGAGCTAAATATTGGTAACAATATTTCCAATTCTTGTTTAAAGTTTACTACCACCACCTACTACATTTATAATCTAGGCCTAAGATTTATGAGATGATCATGTAGACATTATGTGGAATATTACAGAGTTAAAATAAGATAGACCTATAATTCAGGTGACTACGCTTTTAGAAATCGACTAAGATTCAATTTTGTGCTACTGAAATTTACATGAACCAACAGGCATGGACTGTCTGCTGTAAGAGATTTTAATATGGACAAACTTCAGTGGGATGTGATCCCTCTAAAATGATTTGTTTTTAAATGTTGAGAATTCATCCCTATGTACATTTACATGGCAAGAGCATCCTTAAGGTTTATTTAATTATCAAAGAGTCCTCATCTCATAAAAACATTAAGAACCATGTCCTGAAAGTAATTTTCCCCTAAATAAACCATCTGAATGTTTCAGAAAATAACATAGGCTCCTGTATATTATGAAGAAGTATCTGATCACTTTAAAGTCATTTATACACTTTATATATTATGAAAATCTGCTGTAATGAAGGTACTCATTGTAATTCACACAAGTTCAAAGTGAAAGGTTGGGCTGTTATCAAGAAAGTCTAGGCTTCCAGGAAGATGGCGTAAGAGTAAGACGCGGAGATCACCTTCCTCCCCACAGATACACCAGAAATACATCCACACGTGGAACAACTCCTACAGAACATCTACTGAACGCTGCCAGAAGACCTCAGACCTCCCAAAAGGCAAGAAACCCCTCCACGTACCTGGGTAGGGCAAAAGAATAAACAGAGACAAAAGGATAGGGATTGGACCTGCACCAGTGGGAGGGAGCTGTGAAGAAGGAAAGGTTTCCGTACATTAGGAAGCCCCTTCGCGGGCGGAGACTGCGGGTGGCGGAGGGGGAAAGCTTCGGAGCCGCGGAGGAGAGCACAGCAACAAGGGTGCGGAGGGCAAAGCAGAGAGATTCCCGCACAGAGGATCGGTGCCGGCACTCACCAGCCCCAGAAGCTTGTCTGCCCCGCCACCGGGGCTGACGGGACTGGGAACTGAGGCTCGGGCTTCGGTCGCAGGGAGAGGACTGGGGTTGGTGGCGTGAACACAGCCTGCAGGTGGTTAGTGCGCCACGGCTAGCCGGGAGGGAGTCCGGGAAAAGGTCTGGAGCTGCCGAAGAGGCAAGAGACTTTTTCTTCCCTCTTTGTTTCCTGGTGCGCGAGGAGAGGGGACTAAGAGCGCTGCTTAAAGGAGCTCCAGAGACGGGCGCGAGCCGCGGCTAAAAGCGCGGACCCCAGAGACAGGCATGAGACGCTAAGGCTGCTGCTGCCGCCACCAAGAAGCCTGTGTGCGAGCACAGGTCACTAACCACACCCCCTTCCGGGGAGCCTGTGCAGCCAGCCGCTGCCAGGGTCCCGTGATCCAGAGACAACTTACCCGGAAGAACGCACGGCGCGCCTCACGCTCGTGCAACGTCACGCCGGCCTCTGCCGCTGCAGGCTCGCCCCGCCCTCCGTGCCCCGCCCTCCCCCCAGGCCTGACTGAGCCAGAGCCCACGAATCAGCGGCTCCTTTAACCCTGTCCTGTCTGAGCGAAGAACAGACGCCTTCTGGCGACCTACAAGCAGAGGCGGGGCCAAATCCAAAGCTGAGCCCCTGGGAGCTGTGAGAACAAAGAAGAGAAAGGGAAGTCTCTCCCAGCAGCCTCAGAAACGGGGGATTAAAGCTCCACAATCAACTTGATGTACCCTGCATCTGTGGAATACCTGAATAGACAAGGAATCATCCCAAATTAAGGAGGTGGACTTTGAGAGCAAGATTTATATTTTCGCCTTTTCCTCTTTTTGTGAGTGTGTATGTGTATACTTCTGTGTGAGATTTTGTCTGTATAGCTTTGCTTCCATCATTTGTCCCAGGGTTCTATCCGTCCGTTTTTTTTTTTCTCTTAATAATTATTTTTTATTTTAACTTTATTATATTTTATCTTAATTTTATTTTATTTTATCTTCTTTCTTTTTTTCCTTCCTTCCCTCCTTCCTCCCTCCCTCCCTCCTTTCTTTCTTTCTTTCTACTTCTAATTCTTTCTTTCTACTTTTTCTCCCTTTTATTCTGAGCTGTGCAGATGAAAGGCTCTTGGTGCTGCAGCCAGGAGTCAGTGCTGTGCCTCTGAGGTGGGAGAGCCAACTTCAGGACACTGGTCCACAAGAGGCCTCCCAGCTCCACGTAATATCAAACGGCGAAAATCTCCCAGAGATCTCCATCTCAACGCCAGCACTCAGCTTCACTCATCGACCAGCAAGCTACAGTGCTGGACGTCCTATGCCAAACAACTAGCAAGACAGGAACATAACCCCACCCATTAGCAGAGAGGCTGCCTAAAACCATAATAAGTCCACAGACACCCCAAAACACACCACCAGACGTGGACCTGCCCACCAGAAAGACAAGATCCAACCTCATCCACCAGAACACAGGCACTAGTCCCCTCCACCAGGAAGCCTACACAACCCACTGAACCAACCTTAGCCACTGGGGACAGACATCAAAAACAACGGGAACTACGAACCTGCAGCCTGCAAAAAGGAGACCCCAAACACAGTAAGATAAGCAAAATGAGAAGACAGAAAAACACACAGCAGATGAAGGAGCAAGATAAAAACCCAGCAGACCTAACAAATGAAGAGGAAATAGGCAGTCTACCTGAAAAAGAATTCAGAATAATGATAGTAAAGATGATCCAAAATCTTGGAAATAGAATAGACAAAATGCAAGAAACATTTAACAAGGACCTAGAAGAACTAAAGATGAAACAAACAATGATGAACAACACAATAAATGAAATTAAAACTACTCTAGATGGGATCAATAGCAGAATAACTGAGGCAGAAGAACAGATAAGTGACCTGGAAGATAAGATATTGGAAATAACTACTGCAGAGCAGAATAAAGAAAAAAGAATGAAAAGAACTGAGGACAGTCTCAGAGACCTATGCGACAACAATAAACGCACCAACATTCGAATTATAGGGGTTCCAGAAGAAGAAGAGAAAAAGAAAGGGACTGAGAAAATATTTGAAGAGATTATAGTTGAAAACTTCCCTAATATGGGAAAGGAAATAGTCAAGTCCAGGAAGCACAGAGAGTCCCATACAGGATAAAGACACATATTAATCAAACTGTCAAAAATTAAATACAAAGAAAACATATTAAAAGCAGCAAGGGAAAAACAACAAATAACACATAAGGGAATCCCCATAAGTTTAACAGCTGATCTTTCAGCAGAAACTCTAAAAGCCAGAAGGGACTGACAGGACATATTTAAAGTGATGAAGGAGAAAAACCTGCAACCAAGATTACTCTACCCAGCAAGGATCTCATTCAGATTTGATGGAGAAATTAAAACCTTTACAGACAAGCAAAAGCTGAGAGAGTTCAGCACCACCAAACCAACTCTACAACAACTGCTAAAGGAACTTCTCTAGGCAAGAAACACAAGAGAAGGAAAAGACCTACAATAACTAACCCAAAACAATTAAGAAAATGGGAATAGGAACATACATATTGATAATTACCTTAAATGTAAATGGACTAAATGCTCCCACCAAAAGAGACAGATTGGCTGAATGGATACAAAAATAAGACCCATATATTTGCTGTCTACAAGAGACCCACTTCAGACCTAGAGACACATACAGACTGAAAGTAAGGGGATGGTTTCATTTCATGCAAATGAAACCAAAAGAAAGCTGGAGTAGCAATTCTCATATCAGACAAAATAGACTTTAAAATAAAGACTATTACAAGAGACAAAGAAGGACACTACATAATGATCAAGGGATCGATCCAAGAAGAAGATATAACAATTGTAAATATTTATGCACCCAACATAGGAGCCCCTCAATACATAAGGCAAATACTAACAGCCATAAAAGGGGAAATCGACAGTAACACATTCATAGTAGGGGACTTAAACACCCCACTTTCACCCATGGACAGATTATCCAAAATGAAATAAATAAGGAAACACAAGCTTTAAATGATACATTAAACAAGATGGACTTAATTGATATTTATAGGACATTCCATCCAAAAACAACAGGATACACATTTTTCTCAAGTGCTCATGGAACATTCTCCAGGATAGATCATATCTTGGATCACAAATCAAGCCTTGGTAAATTTAAGAAAATTGAAATTGTATCAAGTATCTTTTCCGACCACCATGCTATGAGATTAGATATCAATTACAGGAAAAGATCTGTAAAAAATACAAACACATGGAAGCTAAACAATACACTACTTAATAACAAAGTGATCACTAAAGAAATCAAAGAGGAAATCAAAAAATACCTAGAAACAAATGACAATGGAGACACGACGACCCAAAATCTATGGGATGCAGCAAAAGCAGTTCTAAGAGGGAAGTTATAGCAATACAATCCTACCTTAAGAAACAGGAAACATCGCGAATAAACAACCTAAACTTGCACCTAAATCAATCAGAGAAAGAACCAAAAAACCCCGAAGTTAGCAGAAGGAAAGAAATCATAAAAATCAGATCAGAAATAAATGAAAAAGAAATGAAGGAAACGATAGCAAAGATCAATAAAACTAAAAGCTGGTTCTTTGGGAAGATAAACAAAATTGATAAACCATTAGCCAGACTCATCAAGAAAAAAAGGGAGAAGACTCAAATCAATAGAATTAGAAATGAAAAAGGAGAAGTAACAACTGACACTGCAGAAATACAAAAGATCATGAGAGATTACTACAAGCAACTCTATGCCAATAAAATGGACAACCTGGAAGAAATGGACAAATTCTTAGAAATGTACAACATGCCAAGACTGAATCAGAAAGAAATAGAAAATATGAACAGACCAATCACAAGCACTGAAATTGAAACTGTGATTAAAAATCTTCCAACAAACAAAAGGCCAGGACAACATGGCTTCACAGGCGAATTCTATCAAACATTTAGAGAAGAGCTAACACCTATCCTTCTCAAACTCTTCCAAAATATAGCAGAGGGAGGAACACTCCCAAACTCATCCTATGAGGCCACTATCACCCTGATACCAAAACCAGACAAGGATGTCACAAAGAAAGAAAACTACAGGCCAATATCACTGATGAACATAGATGCAAAAATCCTCAACAAAATACTAGCAAACAGAATCCAACAGCACATTAAAAGGATCAAACACCATGATCAAGTGGGGTTTATTCCAGGAACGCAAGGATTCTTCAACATATGCAAATCAATCAACGTGATACACCATATTAACAAACTGAAGGAGAAAAACCATATGATCATCTCAATAGATGCAGAGAAAGCTTTTGACAAAATTCAACACCCATTTATGATAAAAACCCTCCAGAAAGTAGGCATAGAGGGAACTTTCCTCAACATAATAAAGGCCATATATGACAAACCCACAACCAACATCGTCCTCAATGGTGAAAAACTGAAAGCATTTCCACTAAGATAAGGAACAACACAAGGTTGCCCACTCACACCACTCTTATTCAACATAGTTTTAGAAGTTTTAGCCACAGCAATCAGAGAAGAAAAAGAAATAAAAGGAATCCAAATCGGAAGAGAAGAAGTAAAGCTCTCACTGTTTGCAGATGACATGTTACTATACATAGAGAATCCTAAAGATGCTACCAGAAAACTACTAGAGCTAATCAATGAATTTGGTGAAGTAGCAGGATACAAAATTAATGCACAGAAATCTCTGGCATTCCTATACACTAACGATGAAAAATCTGAAAGTGAAATCAAGAAAACACTCCCATTTACCACTGCAGCAAAAAGCATAAAATATCTAGGAATAAACCTACCTAAGAAGACAAAAGACCTGTATGCAGAAAATTATAGGACACTGATGAAAGAAATTAAAGATGATACAAACAGATGGAGAGATATACCATGTTCTTGGCTTGGAAGAATCAACATTGTGAAAATGACTCTACTACCCAAACCAATCTACTGATTCAATGCAATCCCCATCAAACTACCACTGGCACTTTTCACAGAGCTAGAACAAAAAATTTCACAATTTGTATGGAAACAAAAAAGACCCCGAATAGCCAAAGCAATCTTGAGAACGAAAAACGGAGCTGGAGGAATCAGGCTCCCTGACTTCAGGCTATGCTACAAAGCTACAGTAATCAAGACAGTATGGTACTGGAACAAAAACAGAAAGATAGATCAATGGAACAGGATAGAAAGCCCAGAGATAAACCCACGCACATATGGTCACCTTATCTTTGATAAAGGAGGCAGGAATGTACAGTGGAGAAAGGACAGCCTCTTCAATAAGTGGTGCTGGGAAAACTGGACAGGTACATGTAAAAGTATGAGATTAGATCACTCCCTAACACCATACACAAAAATAAACTCAAAATGGATTAAAGACCTAAATGTAAGGCCAGAAACTATCAAACTCTTAGAGAAAAACATAGGCAGAACACTCTATGACATAAATCACAGCAAGATCCTTTTTGACCCACCTCCTAGAGAAATGGAAATAAAAACAAAAATAAACAAATGGGACCTAAAGAAACTTCAAAGCTTTTGCACAGCAAAGGAAACCATAAACAAGACGAAAAGACAACCCTCAGAATGGGAGAAACTATTTGCAAATGAAGCAACTGACAAAGGATTAATCTCCAAAATTTATAAGCAGCTCATGCAGCTTAGTAACAAAAAAACAAACAACCCAATGCAAAAATGGGCAGAAGACCTAAATAGACATTTCTCCAAAGAAGATATACAGACTGCCAACAAACACATGAAAGAATGCTCAACATCAGTAATCATTAGAGAAATGCAAATCAAAACTACAATGAGATATCATCTCACACCAGTCAGAATGGCCATCATCAAAAAATCTAGAAACAATAAATGGTGGAGAGGGTGTGGAGAAAAGGGAACACTCTTGCACTGTTGGTGGGAATGTAAATTGATACAGCCACTGTGGAGAACAGTATGGAGGTTCCTTAAAAAACTACAAATAGAACTACCATATGACCCAGCAATCCCACTACTGGGCATATACCCTGAGAAAACCATAATTCAAAAAGAGTCATGTACCAAACTGTTCATTGCAGCTCTATTTCCAATAGCCCAGAGATGGAAACAACCTAAATGTCCATCATGGGATAAATGGATAAAGAAGATGTGGCACATATATACAATGGAATATTACTCAGCCATAAAAAGAAATGAAATTGAGCTATTTGTAATGAGGTAGATAGACCTAGAGTCTGTCATACAGAGTGAAGTAAGTCAGAAAGAGAGAGACAAATACCGTATGCTAACACATATATATGGAATTTAAGAAAAAAAAAATGTCATGAAGAACCTAGGGGTAAGACAGGAATAAAGACACAGACCTACTAGAGAATGGACTTAAGGATATGGGGAGGGGGAAGGGTAAGCTGTGACAAAGAGAGAGAGAGGCATGGACATATATACACTACCAAACGTAAGGTAGATAGCTAGTGGGAAGCAGCCGCATAGCATAGGGCGATCAGCCCGGTGCTTTGTGACCACCTAGAGGGGTGGGATAGGGAGGGTGGGAGGGAGGGAGACGCAAGAGGGAAGAGATATGGGAACTTATGTATATATATAACTGATTCATTTTGTTGTAAAGCAGAAACTAACATACCATTGTAAAGCAATTATACTCCAATAAAGATGTTTTAAAGAAAGTATAAATAAATAAGACAGAGAATGAATTTTAACCTCATCTAGTTATGGAAAACATGGAAATAATAACACATGCCTTTTCTAGACCACACTTCCAGATTACAAAGATGAGAAAGGAAAGTTAACTTTGGCAAATAAATATGTTTAGAGTCTCCTAAAAAAAAAAAAAGTCTAAGCGAAGAGAAAGAAAATAAAAGTCATCTGGGATGCTTAGAATTAGGGTAGAGGTAGCAGGGGGTGGAGAGGACAATTGGTAGAAGATAGGGCTGTAGAGATGTTTTAAAGGTCCTTGCATGTAAATTAACTGTTCAAATGTCATCCAATAAGTAATGCTGAAAATTAAAGGATTTTAGAGAGGAAAGTAGCATGAACAGACCCTGGTGTTTGAAAGGCAACTCTGGTCTTAGAGTATGGGATAGATTGTAGCAAGGCAGAGAGTGGAGGCAGGGGCACCAGCTGTGAGACTACTGCAATGGTCCAAACAAGACATGGGCCTCAAAGTAGAACGGTGGACATGATGGTGGAAATAAGGAGGCATTTTGGAAATAAAATTGACAAGACCTGGTAAAATATTAGAGCTAGAAGTGAGGGGTATGTGTAAGGGATTCTGTGGTGTGAGATGTGATTTATGTGCCATTGAAGGGAGGGGTTCTGAGAGATGGGTGAGAATGGCATGACAATGGGGACCTCAGGTCTTACCAGGCAAGTCTCCACTACTGACCTTTACAACTACACCTGCCAGCTGGCTGGATAGGCTAACATATGAACATTTAGCCATTTGATTCTTCTTCATCCTCAGGTAGAAATTTTTAAATCATGAAATTTAAAAAAAATCTTTCTATATTTTGGATTATTATTTATGTAACCTCATATAGCAGTTTTTAAAACATAATATCCAAAAGTTCTTTAAAAGGGATATCTACCTTTTTATATGAAAAGGAGGTATGAATGTAATAAAAATTCTTGATGTCCTTTCAATCATTCCAAGTATTTATATCAGTGACACATGAGGAACTAGGATTCAAAAACATGGAAATCAAGTAGAAGTGCTATTACATTTCAAAGATTTCAAGAATAATCCTCTAGGTACCCAATCTAAATTTATACCCTAATGTCTGCATCATGGTGCAAAGCATCCTCTAAACCATGCAGAGAAGAAAATTGTTTTTCATTATTATTTTGGGGGATGGCATGGTGGTGATGCTATTGTTGTATTCCCAGTTTCCACTCTAGTGAAAACAATCAAAAAACTTCTCTATGAAGGCTTTTGCCACTCTGGTCCTAAAATGGGCCAGATTCTGGCTGAAAAATCAGGCAAAACAGACTGAATCCTGTGAAACTCACCACGCCTTTTTCCCATATTACTAACATCCGGTCCTCAACACCATTCACTCCATTGGGAATCTTAGTAAAATCATCCTTCCCAAGAGCTTTCTGGCAGGTGTTGAAAGTGCAGTGGTCAGACCCTGTTATGGTTAGATCACCACTGTAAAAGAGAAACACACAAGAGCAATAGGGGTGAGTAGACAGAATATGTCAGGAGGAAGCTACCATAACCTTCCCTGGTCTCTGGACCCCATTCTCAACTGACAGTCAGAAAACTGCAATGGAGAATGGGCAGCTTTTTCAAGTACATATTTCACCCATGCCTGTCTCTATTCCAGGAAACACTTTGGGAGAATAATACTCTTACATGAAGTATGATGAAGGATCGTGCTTGGGTCAGAAAAAGTGGGTTCTAGGCTCCATCACCTACTGGCTATGTGACTATGAGTTTGTCCAGTGCTCAGTTTCTCATCTAGAAATTGGTAATTATATATACTTGATGACAATTATTCAGGGTCACTGGCAATAACATAAGTGAAAATTTCTTGTGAGTACAGAACTACACAAAGGTGAACCAGGGTGATCCACATGAACAGAGGCAGCCCCTGGCCACATGGCAATGTTGTGACGAGCAGAGGTGGGACACTGGCTGAGGATGTTGAGGTCACGAGCAACAGGAATTGTGCTTTGACCTGTGAGTCACCTTGGGGATGTAGAAGGCTGAAGGAGGTAGGAGCCTGAAAGGAAATGGCAAGTGAACTCTTGGACAGTCTGTGGTGAAAAGCCCTTTGTTAACTTGGATCTGAGTATCCGTGAATGGGGAATGTCTGAATGTCCATGAATGGTGTATTTCTCAAGAATAAATGATCAAAATGTCTCCCAAAACAGCATCTGAAAATAGTTTGGATGGCCTTTCATGGGGATAACCTGCTCAGAGGGTAGGATTTTGCCTTTCACCTCTCCAGTGGCTCTGCCCTAGATCATCATCTCTTGTATCTATACAACAAGCACATCTGGTTCCTGGGTTGTATCAGCATAGAAAAATACTCAAGACTATTCTGTATGATAAAAATAGGGCATATTGAAGAGACCTGGTCCTAGGCAGCAAGAGATAGAAAAGACAACGAAAACATCAGAGCAGAGGAAAATTTCAGTAAAAATGATCTGATTTCTCTGTGGCCAGGAGAGATTTTATACCACATCATAACACAATTAAGCCAATGCTTTTGGGTCTCCAGATGAAGGATTCCCCAGGGCCTGTGAGGTCAAGTAGGACAGAAGACTGGGAGGTCAATGGAAGGTCCAGGTGGTAGGACAAGATCTCCTACACTCAAAACACTCAAGATTTGGGACCAGCAAAACATCTTCTTTTGGCAAAACACCTTACAATCATCTACTAAACTATTACTTAGCCAACAGATTCATGAGGAAGTCAGGCGTTGAAGGGTCCGGTCGTAGGGGTGGACCCATAACGTGATGGGCTGCATGGGGCCATTCTCTATTCCAGTAGTGAGTGCCATCTGTGCCGAGACCTGCTGCGATGGCTTCTCCATAGACCACCTTCCCTGGAAAGTTCAAAGGGAAGCGTTCAGCACCTCGATTTGCTCTTAAGAGAGCCATTTGACAAACACATAAATATTAGTCTTCTCTGTCCTACCTAAACTACAATTTACCTCTCTGATCAGGACTGAAAAGTAAAATCTACTGTTTACCGAGCCTTTCCTATGCTCCAGTCAGTGTGCACTGCATGCTGTGGTAGATGACTGTACCCACTCGCTGATATTAGGCTTGGCCTCATGGCTTCCTTTGGCCAATTATATATGAATAGAAGTAACATGTGCTGCTTCCAAGCAGAACCTGTTAGAGCCACAATGAGTTCTCCCTCTGTCATGAGACCAGTAGAAGCTGCTTCTTCAGGTGTGTCTCAGAATGAAGAGACTATAGAGCAGAGGCAGAGCCAACCGATGATGGATATGAGTACGAATAAGAAATAAATCTCTGCCATTGTAAGCCACTGATATTTTCGGTTAATTTGTCACTGTAGCATAACCTAGCAAAAGCTGGCTGAAATATGTGCCATTCTAATGGAATCTTCTCAAAAACCCTACCTGGAAAAAGCTATTATTATCTCCATTAAAGTATGAGTCCTGGGCAAATATCTAGAGAAAACTATAATTCAAAAAGATACATGCACCCCGATGTTCACTGCAGCACTATTTACAATAGCAACCTAAATGGAAGACGTGGAAGCAACCTAAATATCCATCAACAGGTGAATGGATAAAGAGGATGTGGTACATATATACAATGGAATATTACTCAGCCATAAAAAAGAATGGAATAATGCCATCTGCAGCAACATGGATGGACCTAGAGATTATCATATACTAAGTGAAGTAAGCCAGACAGAGAAAGAGAAATATCACATGATATCACTTATATGTGGAATCTAAAAAACAATGATACAAATGAACTTATTTACAAAACAGAAATAGACCCACAGACATAGAAAACAAACTTATGGTTACCAAAGGGGAAGGGAGGGAGGGATAAATTAGTAGTCTGGGATTAACAAATACACACTACTATATGTAAAATAGATAAACAACGAGGACCTACTGTATAGCACAGGGAACTATATTTAATATTTTGTAATAATCTGTAAGGGAAAAGAATCTGAAAAAGAATATATATATATATATATATATATATATATATGTATATATGTGTATAACTGAATCACTTTGCGGTACACCTGAAACTAACACAGCATTATAAATCAACTATGTTTCAATAAAATAAATAAATAAAGATAAAACTTTTATAAAAGATGAGGTTAAGGCTTATAGGATTAAGTAACTTTTGTACAGTTAAATTACACGCACTCAGCATAGACGGGGTGGAGAAGGTAGGGTCTGAATCCAGGCATTTTGACTTGAGTGGTCCTAACCTCTATACTATACTATCCTGATGACAATGATCTTATGGTCATACAGAGTCCAACCACACTATATCTCTGTTGCAAGTAGACCGATCATCTTTGCACACCCTTAAGGTATAAACCTCCTCTAAAAACTTACGTTAAATAAAATAACACTCAGATAATAAAACTGTAGCCAGAACTGCATATTTATAAAATCATGCAAGTGAGGCCATCAAAAGCACACAGTGTTAGAAAAGTTAATAGCGTGTAGTGAATTTGAATTTAAAATCAGGAGCCTATCTCTGATTAGCATTTGTCAGCATAATAGATTCTTTGGCATCCACCTGCTCATATCCAAGCAGTCATGAAGGAGAGTGCACAGAAAGGAGAAGCTGGCATCCCAATTACTTCACTCTGGTTAACCAGACGCCAGAGACTTGAGTTAAAATCCTGATATACAACTGAAATGCACTGATTTCCTCAGAGTCCTGACAGTGGATGGCCACCAGCTGCCTGAGTCATATCGAACTGGTACGTAGCACCCTATTACCTCACAGATCATTTCTCCCCCAAATGAGCCATCTTCCTCCAGTGAGCCTAGGGATTTGAAAAACCCGAAAGCAAGGCTGCTTGAAGCCTAACCAACTTTGCCTCTTATGTAACCTAGCATCAAACTATTGTTGATAAAAGTTATCCTCCAAGAGGTTAGCCACGGCTAATATCCTTCACTTTCATGATATACACACACTAGATGAATCCCACCCCGTTTCTTACTGTCCTATTCCCAGAAAAGAGGAAATGCCGTTAGTATCTCCTTCTGGTGTACCGAACAAGAAGCAATCACTTTTAACATGAACTAAGAGGTAATGCACTATTTACTGGAGAGATAACAGGACGGGCATGGTATTTCATCTGCAGGTACAAAGAGACCTTCCTATTCCAAGAGAACTTCTTACGGATGCTTGGACAATGAAAAACTCAGATTCTTGATCTGCAATCACTTTACAAGTTGCCAACTCAGGATTTTTCCTGGTACTTCATTACAGAGGAAAGAGTCTTATCACATGTTCTGTTCAATCATTTGGCCCATCAAGGTGGTATGGGAATACAGTTCCAAAATTTCTACAATTTTAATGGCTCTCAGGAAAAATTAAAAGTGTCAGCATCTACCAGGAGTCTGCCAGGACTGTTTTGAAACCAGATGACAGGTAATTTCCTTGTAAGGGTTTAACACCTTTACAATATGACGTGCCACTTTTTTGGTATATACGACAAGCTCTTCGTTAACAGGGTTATTTTCAACTGTCTCCCCATTAATTTATCTGTAAGTACTTAAAAAAATGAAAAAATAAAAAAGTAAAAATTCCTAACTATTCTTTCCTGTATTTCACAATGGTTCTAAGACATTTTTCAAAGGACTAAACAGCATGCAAACTGTAAAAAGAAAACAAGGGGCCTGGATAATACCTAAATTGAAGAATCAAACTAGATTAATTCAGCATAACGGTGGGTGTTAGATTTGGGCCAGAAATAAAGTAGTAATAAACATATCTAATGTATGTATAGCACTCTATAGAGTTTGCAAATACAGCTTGAAGGTCATATATCTTACTTGACCTTCATGGCAACCCAAACACTGGTTTGACAGACAAAGAAACTGACACTCAATAAGACTAATTTGTCTATGACACAGGGGTAGTGAGTGGTACATTAGAATTAGAATCCTAGTATACTGATAACATACCATACATATGCAGTATGTTAGTAGGAAAAGTATCATTTTTCATTTCTTGGTAAAGAGCATGTTATTTTTAAAAGTCAACCATAAGATCTGTGGATGTGGTTAAGCAATTTTCCAATTTCACTTACTGGTTTGATTTACTACATTTAACAGGTTAGTAATGAAAAGTCCTAGATCTGTCCTAGCCTGATACTCTCCTGATTACATTCGAGACCAAACGATTTCAGCAACTCCTGGCAGATAGTACATATCCATCATTAATATCCTCCCGCTGTCTCAGCCAGTTTCACATTATGTTGTATCCTGTCTCCCCATACGTGTTCTCTCCTTCTTTCTCCATCATTTAGCTCAAAACCAAAAAAAAACCTTCACTTACGATGCAATCTCCCAGTTAAAGGAGTTCTGCTCTCTGAGAGATTGTTACGATTTCCAAATAGTGAAACATGTCCAACCAACCAAAACTACCCCCCATCCCTGACCAGACAGCCCATTGTTTATTAGATGAAAGTGATAGAGCAGATGTTAACATCTTGTCTGAATTTGGGAGCAGCATTTAATCAAGTCATGGGATCTTTTAGAAAAGGTTGAAAGATGCAGAGAAGCTGGCATAGGTGCCCCAGAGTGGAAGCACCGGCTGCCAAACAGAAGGCCAAACGCTTTTATAAAAATAATTTCTCCCGGCTAGAAGGATAAAGTAGAACCTTCCTGGGCTTCGTCTGGGTTCAAAATATTACACTTACAACGAAAGAAAATAATTGAGAAGGAAAATACGTAGAAGCAGCATAATAAAGTAGATCACACAGATTCAGGTTCAAATCCTGATTTTGCTTTTAGTTGGTGACCTTGTGCATGACGAGTCATTGCTCTTGGTCTCAGTTTTTCTCATCTATGAAATGGGATCGTAACGTCCCTCTAGTGTGGCAATTTTGTGAGGATCAAACAACTTAACATATACGAAAATATCTAGCATCTTCCTGGGATCCTGGAGTCACTTCATGTTATGAGCTGAATTGTATCCCTTGTCAAAATTCACATGTTAAAGTCCTAACCCCCAGGATCTCAGAATGTGATTGTATTTGGAGATAGGGCGCTTTAAAGAGGTAATTAGGTTAAAATGAGGTCATTAGAAGTGAGCCCTCATTCAATATGACTGGGGTCCTTAAAAGAGGTAATTAGGTTAAAATAAGGTCATTAGAAGTGAGCCCTCATTCAATACAACTGGGGTCCTTATAAGGAGAGGAAATCTGGACGGACACACACACACACAGAGGGAAGACAATGTGAAACACAAGGAGGAGACAGCCCTTCCAAGCCAAGGAGAGAGGTCTGGAGCACACGCATCCTTCCTTCAGTGCCCACAGGTAAACCAATGTTGCCAACACTTAGGCCTTGAACTTCTATCCTCCAGGATTGTGAGAAAATTAATTTCCATTGTTTTAAGCCACCCAGTCTGTGGTACTTTGTTAGAGCAGCAAACAAATACATTCTACAAATGTTAGTTTCCTTATGGTTACACAATTCTTCTTCTTTTTTTTTTAATCTTTTAAAATGGGCAGTCTTGAACTGCTTTGCAGTTGGACATAAGGTAAATCATCTTGTTCTAAATTTAAAGGACAAGGGATGTTCGGATGTTCATGCACAAGAAAGAAAAAGGAAACCTGAGATTCAAATCCACCTTAACTCGGGCATACATCAACCCTTTCTTAAGAAAAGTACTGGTTACCAAGCATCAGCTCATCGTACTTGTGTGAGATTTGGTTTTCTCTATTCAGCACCAACAAGCAGGGGGCAGTGTGACCACATGGGCAGAGAGTGGCCTCTGTGTGGCCCTTTCTCCCTGTTAGTCCCCAAATACAAGAGAAATACGCTGGGGGGGCGGGGGGCAGAGTTTAAATAAAATGGAAAATAGGACATCTAAACCTCCCTGTGAGAGAAGTTTATATTTTACAGCAATAAGCCTGGAAAATAAAGCTTTCCAACATGGAAAACCAAAACCAAAGCAAAGCAAAGCAAACAAAAAACCCCCAACCATCATGTAGCCCCGTTCACTGGAAGCTACCTGAGAACCAAAGTTATCTTAATCATTTTTGCAAATCCAATGCCAAAAGCACAGTGCCAAGCACATATTAGGTGTCCAATAACTTGGTTTTTTATGAAAAGCATAAAGAAAACATTTTATTAATAAGTTCAAGTGACAGTCATATTTATACCCTGAAGACACGAATATGGATGTAAAATAGAATGAGTTTTATTAAGGTAAATTAAAACAAGTTAAACAGGGAACTAAAAAACAGTATTGAAAATTTCAGTCATTAATTGGTAAACAAATTTATTGTAACAGATATACACCAAAGAGAGTAGCAAGTAAGCTGCTGGGAGAAACTGCCACCATTCCAAGCAAAGCACCAGAAAAAGAATGAATCCACATGCATGCAAGTTCTACTGGGAGGTGGGAAGGAGAGGTGAACAATATGTCTTTCTAAACACTATTAATTCCATATGTCAATACACGGCAGAAAAGGAACATCGATACCCATCAAACCAAAGTAAAAAGTACCTCTGTCACTGAAACAAATGACATATATGGACACATATACTATCTGCACAAAGACTAGAGTACAGTGAGTGAGAGAGGTCTAAGAGTGGTAGGTGGGAACTTCTATATGAGATACAATTTCAGCTGGTTTGTCCAACTTTATACTGGGGGTATGGAGCAAGGGAGGGGGGATTCTGCTTCTGGAAGAAAAGGGTAACACTCTAGGGACAGCCTTCTGATTCACTTGCCTCATTTTTGCAAAAGTGGCTTCTCACAGTAAAGATGGGAACTAACCTAGTTACTCAACTTAGATTAACTGAGACTTGAAATAAGCATGAAATTGAAATTCCTTGCAAACGGTCAAAGGCAACTCAGCTTTCCATGGCTTGCATGTGAAAGCTTTCTTCTTTTCCCTGTAACCTGCTTTTCACTTTTTATTGCAGGTGCTGAACGCTAAAAGGAAATATCACGGTAGGGAAACCGCAGGCTTTGAAAGAAAGCTGATGGACTGAACATGCATTCCCGTCTCTGGCTTTCCAGTTCACATCAAACCCCGGTGAAGATGTACAACAGATGAACAAAATCCAAAACGGTGCTGAGAATAAAAGAGGAACCACGGCCGACCAGAGGTTATGATAGATTGTAGGAAGACAGAAAGCAGATGGGATGGCAATGCTTATTAAGGAAAGTAGAGGCAGCTACAGCTTGAACTCAAATGAGCAGAAGGGTCATGACAGACATTCCTCCTGCTGCGGGGAAGGGGATGAGTTGGGGCAGTTAGCCCTCATCCCGCCCTCTGCCTGGGGAATAAAGCTTTCTAAGGTGGTGCTGATGCTACAGAGTGAAGCTCACCTGAAAACCGAAGCTCACCAGTAACCACGCCCCATTTACATTCACAAAGTTCACAGTCTCACTGTTGGTGCTCTCATTTGGGGGCGGGGCCTACTCACCAGCAGAGGGGGATCCACACCAGCTCCCTACTCTAATCACCTGAACTGTCCAGTCATGAATACAGACAGCCCAAGATCACCAGACACTTAAAGAAAAAACAAACAACATAAAAAGAAGGGCCAAGATGTTTAAAAAAAAAACTGAAAAATTGACTCAGCAAGAAACAAGATGATCCAGAAAACAGAATTAAAAAAAAAAAATCTGTTAGTATTCCAATGAGGTCAAAAAGATCTCATCCATTGAAGGAAAAGTGTTTTCTTGGAAATAAATAGATGATTACCAAAATGAAAGTTTATTAGAAGGAAAGAAGAAGTAAACAAAATCCTTTCCTAAAATATAGAGCAAAAATCAGGTTTTTTTAAAGGTGAAAGTAGTTAAAGGACATGGAGGCTTAGTTCAAGAGGTCTTCTAGTGGAGTTCCAAGAGAGGAACAGAGAAAATTAATATGAAGGAAATAATAGAAGAAAAATGTTCAGAATCAAAGATCAGCCTTCAGATTAAACAGACATCTGAACATGAAGGTGAATTTTTAAAATCCTACCGCTAAACATAGTCTTAATATAAATTCTGGAAGTCTAAAATGAAGAGAAAATATAAAAATCTTCCAGATGGTGAAAAGAGTGACAAAAGGACATGAATTTTATTGGCATTTGTCTACGTATCAGTAACACTAGACGCCAGAAGGGAATGAAATGGTGCCCTTATAATTCACAAGGAAATAATTCTGAACCTAGAATTCTATGTCTGTTCAAGTTGCAAACAAGCTTGAGGACAAAGAGTCAGAAAATTTACCTTCTAACACTCTTCCTTTAAAACTCACATGAGAGGGACTTCCCTGGTGGCCCAGTGGTTAAGAATCTGCCTTCCAAGGCAGGGGACACAGGGAACTAAGATCCCGCATGCGGCGGGGCAACTAAGCCCGAGCACTCTGGAGCCCGTGTGCCACAGCAACTAAGACCTGATGCAGCGAAATAACTAACTAAATAAATATTTTTTTAAAAAATCACACGAGAATCTTCACAGTGATTCAAGAAAAGGGGAGAGGGCTTCCCTGGTGGCGCAGTGGTTGAGAGTCCGCCTGCCGATGCAGGGGACACAGGTTCGTGCCCCGGTTCGGGAAGATCCCACATGCCGTGGATCGGATGGGCCCGTGAGCCATGGCCGCTGAGTATGCGCGTCTGGAGCCTGTGCTCTGCAATGGGAGAGGCCACAACAGTGAGAGGCCCGTGTACCGCAAAAAAAAAAAAAAAAAAAAAAAGAAAAGGGGAGAGATGGGAACCAAGAAACAGTATATCCAACCTAGGATTCTGTGAAAAGAAATCCAAGGATGGCATCTCTACAGCTTGGAAAGTATAAAAATAAAGCAGAAAGCCAAAAGATTCTCCTCTTAAAAAAATATCTCTGCAAGAAGAGCTGATTCATTTCAACAGAAGCTGATTCCATTCAATAGAAGGTATGAGGTAGAAGCTGGAAAATCTTCATGATATAGTAAAGGAGGTGTACATGTTTCTTTTCTGAACCTATATTAAAAAGAGCTAATTGGAAAAATTCCAAGCCAAAAAAAAGACAAGACAATAATGGTCTAAATATGTGGCAAACTAAAATAAGGCATGCCGTTAATCTTATGGGAGTGTAGGAAAGGAAACCCACTTCACCTTGACACCTGGCCTCTCCAAGAGTTAAATGACATTAGCTTTCACTCTCAAGTTAGTGATATAAATTCCTCTGAGGTTCTCTTCTCCTGAATTGTTTCTACCAAGAAGAATATTTCCACAATCTTACTTTATAAGTTCTAAATTTTAGACCTAACCTATAGACAAAGCTTGGAAGACCTGATTCTAGTCCTAGAGCCAACTGAAAATGCTGTAACTCCTGTCCATGTAAAGATAATAATACAGCTGAAAGAAGTCAGGAGGGGGCAGAGAGGGTGATGCTGGGCCTCTCAATTCCTTTTCAGCTTAGTAGAGAATAAAGAGATACCACACACACAAAAATAGCCAAAACACATAAATTTAAGTAATATTACCTGAAGTGAACATTTACTACTAACAAAACTCAGGAGGTGAGAGGTAAGATTTATGTAGGCTAGACTGTTCTTTTTTCATCACTCAGAGTCAAGTGATACTGTCAAAAATTTATGTCATTGCTTACAAATTTATGGTTTAGAAATTTGAAGGAAACCACCAAAAGAATAGACATGGTTAAAAATTGCTAGATCCAAGGACTGAGCTGAGAGAGAGAGAAGATGTTTACTCTTCACTTAATACATTCTTGATCATTGCCATTTCTGGAATGTTTTCTTGTTTTAACAATGATAAAAAAATAACAAAACGATGGCAATATTTTAAATAAATTTGTTAAAAATGTAAGGCCAATAAACAAAACCAATTAAACATAAACTTGGTATCTGCATTTCCCAACTCTGTAAACTGATTTCTTCTGGAACAGAGTGGAGGGTAATAAAAAATGTGGGCTTTGGAGTTGGATAGACTTGAATTTCAGGTTTAGGACGTACTAGTAAAGTGATCTTGGGCTTAATTTACCAAACTTTCCCAAGCCTCAATTTCATCAGTCACAAAACAGTGATAAAATTTAGCTTGAAGCATTGTTATGACAATTTAAAAAAATATTGTATATTACAATGCAGTGGTGAGATAATATATAACAAAACTTGAAATGAGATAAAAGATATATTAAAATATGTGCCAAGCACATATTAAGCACTCAACAAAGTTAGCTGTTATAATCATTAACCCTCAGGTCGCTATCTCTGAAGGGTATATAGTTGGCAATTCAACAATAAAATCCAAGGTAATAAGAGCATTGAATTGCTAGGCAACTACAATAGAGACAATTACTAATTGGGTATCTTTTGTGCCTCCTTGGGCAGTGAGTCTCAAATTCAATACGCATAGGAATCACCTGGGGTTCTAGTTATAAGGGGACATTCTGATTCAGTGCATCTGGGATGGGGTCCAAGGACCTGCATTGCTAACGAGCTCTCACGGGATGTCAGCACTGTGTTCCAGGGACCACACTCTGAGTGGCAAGGCCCTAGATGATGGAATGGGCTGGCAAAGGTATTTACAGATGTTCATATTACAAATCTATAAGGCTGAATTTTTTCTTCTTTAAACAAGATAACAATGAATCGATGTATCTTGCTCTTTTATGTTCAGAAATTACATTAGATAATAAATGCGTACATGGGACTTCCTTGGTGGTGCAATGGTTAAGAATCCACCTGCCAATGCAGGGGACACAGGTTCGATCCCTGGTCCGGGAAGATCCCACATGCCACGGAGCAACTAAGCCTGTGTGCCACAACTATTGAGCCTGTGCTCTAGAGCCCACGAGCCACAACTACTGAAGCCCACACTCTCTAGGGCCTGCATGCCACAGCTGCTGAGCCAGCGTGCTGCAACTACTGAAGCCCCTGTGCCTAGAGCCCGTGTGCCACAATGAGAAGCCACCACAATGAGAAGCCCGCGCACCACAGCGAAGACCCAATGCAGCCTAAATAAATAAATAAATAATTTAAAAAATAACTTAAAAAAAATAAAAATAAAAAAATAAATGCATACAGAGTAATCTTCTGTAAAAGCTCAGTGTGTCCACCAGCTCTTGTCACTCTGTACTCCCCGTGGACCTGCCCTTGGATTAGCTGATGCAGTCACCATGTGAATGGACTGACACTGCTTGACCACCTGTGAGAGGTCACATGCCAGCGATGGAACAATCTCTCGTGCTAATTTATTCTGGACCTCTGCTGCCTCTGATGATTGCACATTAGAGTATTTTCACAAGTGTTATTACGGTAAATCTGACTCAACTAGAGCATCTGGGCTGACGTTTTAAGTATTTCATGTTTACAACCCCTTTGCAAAGGGATTTAGCAACGTCCAAAAAGTAGATATGCACTTGCCCTTTGAACCATTTCCAGGTTCTCATTTCTAGGACTCTTCCCTGAGGCTACGCTTTTGTGGGAGACAGAATAATGGCACCCCAAAGATGTCCCCATAACCTGTGAATATGTTAACCCTACTTGGCAGAAGGGACTTCACCGATGTGAGTAAATTAAGGATCTTGAGATAGGGAGATTATCCTGAATTAATTAGGTGGGTTCAATGTCATCCAAGGACCCTTAAAGTAGAAGAGAGATCAGGATAATGCAATGTTCTCCATCCACCATTGCTGGCTGTGAAAATGGAGGAAGGGAGACAGGAAGCAAGGAATGTAGGTGGTCTCTAGAAGCTAGAGAAGGCAAGGAAGGGCATACCCCCTAGAGCCTCCAGAAGGAACACAGCTCTGCTAACACCTTGGTTTCAGCCCAGTGTGACCGACTGCAGACTTCCGACCTCCAGAGCTGTAAGATAATAAATTTGTGTTGCTTTAAGCCATTAGGTTTGCTGTAATTTGTTACAGCAGTAATAGGAGACTAATACACCTTCCACAAATATGAAATAGCATAGGCAAAGGACATCACTGTGGTTTTATTTGTAACAGCTAAAGACTGGAAACGACCCAAATGTTCATAATTAGAGACTAGTTGAACAAATACAGTGGCATCCTCTGCACCTGTAAACAAGAATGAGGAAGCTCTCTATACCTAATATGAGCTGACCTTTAGCACATATTTTCAAGTAGGAAAAAACAAGATACAGCACACTATGGATTTTACCTTTCAAGTAGGAAAGAAAGAGAAATAAGAATATACATATGTTCCTTTTTCATAAAGAGAAACACTACAGGGTAGGCCAGAAATAAATTAATAAAAATAATTACTTATGGGTATGTGATGAAGAAGCTAGGGAAGGAAGCAAGATATCTCTGAAAATATATCTTTTATTTATTTATTTATTTTTTTTGAGAATATATCTTTTAATATATCACTCTGACTTTTGGGCCAGGTAAGTGTTTTCCATATTCAAAATATAAAATTATATTTAAAAATAATTTAAAATAAAATTAAAATATTCATATTTAATTTTAATAGTTTTCTGCCTACGATTTACATTCTAAAACCTTCCCTAGACTTACTCCGCTGCTAATGAAATTCTATCCCAATGCAAAATAAATACTCAAATCGAGAAACTGTTTCCTGACAGAACTGGCAAAATCACAGATTGCTGGTGGGTTAAGATTGACCATTTCTGCTGATTTTGCTGTTTGTTAAACCATATTCTGACGTTAGGGACCTGACTGACAGGCTATGGGACTCGGTACACCACTTGCAAAGCAAATAGAGAAAACCAATTTCACAGAGCTAGCAACAGCGCCATCTGGTGGCAAAACCTAAAGCTATAACTTAAAATTGAAGTACAGATTCTTTTTGAAGTGGTGTGCTCTTTTATACTGAAATTATACTATATGTGGGGAAAAAAAGCAACCAGAAATGGCTGGTAGTAAGACCTTATTAACTCCTGTGTGCAACTGAGGTGACTCAATACATGATACTGATAGATTCCATTTAAAATGCATTTAGCTTGCACAAAATCCTTATTGAAACTCAAGCAACAAGAAGCAATTTTGAAAAAAATTATTTTAGTGTCAATTATAGACATGCCAAATCTATTTTCATAGTTTTTAAGATCGATGTTATAAAAATGCAGCCAGTTTCAGGTTAAAAAAACAAACAGCCAGGATGATTTACACAACTACTTCTGATTATCCGGGTTCCTAAAAGTGAGAGAGAGAAACGACTACCACATCCCAGGAGGGTCTAAACTATTGACTAAAACACACCTTATTTGTCTTTCATTCTTCCTTTCCCAGTACAGGCTAATGAATAAAATTATTTCCATGTTCAATTCTTATCAAAAATAGGAGATTTTCTCCTTCTTTTAAGATGACTGTTTACACATAAAATTACACTATCGAAGTGAGGCAATTAAGCAATTTGGAGTAAACATAACTTTGCTTTAAAAATCTTATAATAATTGTCATAAAAACACTATTTGGATAATTGCTTCAATCGCGCCAACAATCAAGTTGCTGTGAGATGAATCAATTCGATTCAAAAGGAATTTGTGGAGCACCTACTGTGTGCCCTGCCTGACCCTGATTCAGGTACTGGAAGGGCTAGTGGAGGTGCCTAAAAGCCAGGGAAGCTTCTATAAAGTTCACTGGAGAGTTGGCAGTTAGTGGTGTGAAGGGCGGGGCTTGCGGCTGAAGAGGGCAGAAACAGACAGACGTGTAAGGCTGCAAGAACACAGAAAGGATGCTAATAAAAAGTGAGGAAGAAACGTTGGGATTGGGATTGACATATATACACCAATATGTATAAAACATAATAGGAACCTTCTGTATAAAAAAATAAAATTCAAAATAAAAAAGAAAGAAAAGTTGTGGGAATTCATGGGCAACTTTCTGATAAGCAAAAGCAGAGGTTGGCGTTATTTTACCTTACACTTTAGCTAACAGTACTAGTTGTAAGCGAGGCTACAGTTCAGGAATTACCATCCCTCCTGGCATCTGCTATCACCCTTGCTGCGGACTTGCTCATCACGTGCACGACGCACAGAGGGCAGTTCACGGCGCCGGCTATGGTGATGGCTCTCAGCGTGGCTTCTGCCTCCACCGCTTCTGGGCGGCCCAGCTCATGGCCCTCAGGACCCGTTATCCCCAAAGCCAACATCTTCTTTGCTCCCTAAAAAAGGCAGCAGGAACATACACACCGGTGAGAAAGGTTTACTAACGACAACTCCTACAATTTTGTTGTGAAACGAATGCACTGCCAGGCTTTTATTTTAGATCTATTAGGTATAGGTGTGTGTGAATGTGTGCGTAGACAGTGTGTGTTTTGGGTAAAAATAATCTACTACTCTCAAAGCATATGTTAATTTTTCATATACATATTTCACAATCAAATTATTTTGATTGAAAAGGTGACAAAGATATGAGGTCTGTTCTAATCACAGTCTTTGAAAAGTAGTGTCCATATTTAAGACTTTTTATTGGTTCAGAACAAAATATAATAAAACAAAGTATTCTAGTCCCCCATATTATATCCTTGATGAAGCGACTCGTGCGATTACGTAGTTAGTTCTATGTTTTACTGATTCATTCTCTTCATTGCCTTCTTCCCCGATCCACGGAGTGATATTAGACCAGTATTTCCTCTCTCCAAAAGGGTTATTCCTTCCTTACAAAAAAGTCCAGAAGTCAAGACTCAGAGTGTCAAAATGACTCACCTGGTGTCACACAGCTAGGAGGCGGAAGAGTCCAGTTTAAACCTGGTGTGTTTGAGCTTACAGCTCACGTTTTCCTCTTATCAACCCCCCTGCCCACCGCCCACCCCCCATCCTGGCCACGGGGCCTCCATCTCACTGACTTTCATGGGAACTGAGCCCAGGGAGACAGAAAGATCAGCTAATATAAAGGGTAAGAGACAGCTCTTTAAATCTTGCAGATGGTGTACCTTTGGGCATTAATAACAGAATTAACATGAGAAATATCATCTAGATTCCTCCGCAGCACATTTTAATACCCAGTTTCTGAAAAGAATGGGGCTTTAAACAGCTACCTAATGCACTGCTTTAGTCATCAGATTTCACCGATGTCCACACTTTGGCATTTTGAACCAGCAGCTTGAGCTACCTAAAAAAAAAAAAAAATGCTGGGGACACAAAGAAAAATATTTGTGTTTTTAGAATAAACCTTGTCTGAGATCTAATAACTGATCTGAAAAAGGGAACTCCTCATTCCAATACATATGCCACCTGCAAAAAACTCAGAGCCGGACAGCAAGTAATTCAAGTCAAGCATTTCCAAGCCACATAAAATCAGTTTCTGAATTTCCTTTCTTCCAATCCATTAAAGGAATTTACCTACCTGGGGCCAGTCGTCCTCACCTTAAGTTATGGCCATTTTCATTTCTGTGGAAGCTCTGGAAGGCAGTTACTTACCTCTGCAATTAGGTCTCCATTTTCTGCATGAACTTCAGCAATGGCTCCAATTTCCTTGCACCAGGAGAAGACCTTGTACAGCTCCACATCTCTCAGCATGTACAGATCTCTATAGGCCATAAACACCTTGAAGGAGTTCACACCTTTATCCTGGGTAAGGATTTTCATTTCTTCTTTAACCTAAAAGGGCACAAAACCCACAACAGAATGTCACTCTTTAATTTAAAGATAATATCAGCATTCTCCAAATTCTTGCATTCAGAAGAAAGTGAAGTAAAATAAGGACATCAGTTGGACTCCAGAAAAATGTAATGAAGGTCTTGATCTTTCCCCTAGGTTAGACCTCATTTCATCTGATGAATTGCTGTTGTTACGATACTTTTATTTTTAAACATTATTTATTTATTTTGGCTGCTCTGGGTCTTAGTTGCGGCAGGCGGGATCTTTAGTTGCGGCATGTGGGATCTAGTTCCCTGACCAGGGATCGAACCCAGGCTCCCTGCATTGGGAGTGCAGAGTCTTAGCCATTGGACCACCAGGGAAGTAAGTCCCTACAATACTTTAAATCATGAAACAGTTAATAGTATTTCCCCCAAATACTTCACTGTTAAACTTTATGAAATTCTCAGCATCTATCTCCTGATGAGAAGAAATTATTCTAGAACATGAAAACGAAGCCACTGGCAGCAACAGAGGCAATTTTGTCTCTAGAAGGAATCAGAGCTAATGTGAAGTAAGGGTTTGGGGTCAAATCTGAAACCTACAGGATGAGTTCAGAGATGCAGGTAGTGGAAGATGCAGACTGAGCCACTGGCAGCTCCTGGGAGTTGAGTGACTCTGGACCTGTCAGAAGCCTCAGGAGCCTTCTGGGTTGCCAACTAAAAGGTTCTGATCACCGATTCCGATGTGTGGAGGTGGGGAGGTTCCCCACCCTCACCAAGCGGCTCTCCAGACACCAGCTGGGGGGTATCCCACAATTAAACTCAATTTTCACACTATCTACCTGCACCAGGTAGACTGCACTGTGTTCCGCAAGTTAAGGGTTCAGTGCTATGGGGTGTCCAGGTTGTCACCTGCACTTCTGACCAACTGGCTATAAGTGAGAGCTTCCCACAACCCCCTCCTCGGATTCAATTAATTTGCTAAAGCGGTTCACAGAACTCAGAGAAACATTTTACTTACTGGATCACCAGCTTATGATAAAAGGATACGATAAAGGATATAGATGAACATCTGGATGGAAGAGGTATGTCCTAGGGCAAGGAATGGGGAAAGGGCATGGGGCTTGAATGCCCTCTCTGAGAGCACCGCTCTCCCCAAATCTCCAATTGCCCAGCATCCTGGAAGCTCTCCAAATCCTATCCTTTTAGGTTGTGGCGGAGGCTCAATTACACAGTCATGACTGATTAAAGCATTGGCCACTGGCGACTGATCCAGCCTCCAGCCCCTCTCCCCTCCCCTCCAGGTCAGCTGGGTGGGACTGAAATTTTCAACCCTCTAATAATACAGTTGGCTCCTGGGGCAATCAGTCCCCATCTTTAGGTGGGGTCTAAAAATCACCTCTTTACCATAAAAAAGACACCTTTGTTGCTGTCATCACTTAGGAAATTCCAAGGGTTTTAGGAGCTCTGTGCCAGAAATAGGGACGGAGACCAGATATGCATTTCTTATTATAAATCGCAACATCACACCAACGGTAAGGGACAAGTTAAGATCAAAACTAGCTTAGTAATTGCCCTTGCAGGTCCAATTCTAGTCTCAACAAAGACTAAAAACTTCAAAGGAAAAGTCAGAAGACGATCAAATAAAATTGCTTGAATTTCTACATGTTAAAAAAAAAAACCACACACACACATACATATATATAACATAAAATATAAAACAGAAATATAAAAATATATAACAGACAGGATTATAGCTCTTAGTTAATAAAAAATTTAAAAAGAGTTATTGCTTTTTCTACTTGATAAGAAAAACCCTAACATTCTAGGTAAAAAAATGTTACAGTTCAAACAGTAAATACAAATGACTAATAAACATGGAAAAAATGTTAACTTTCCTACTGATTAAAAAGTATAAAATAGGGACTTCCCTGGTGGCACAGTGGTTAGGAATCCACCTGCCAATGCGGGGGACATGGGTTCGATCCGGGAAGATCCCACATGCCACGGAGCAACTAAGCCCGTGTGCCACAACTGCTGAGCCTGTGCTCTAGAGCCCATGAGCCACAACTACTGAGCCTGCGAGCCACAACTACCGAAGCCCACGTGCCTAGAGTCTGTGCTCCACAACAGGAGAAGCCACTGCAATGAGAAGCCCACACACAGCAATGAAGAGTAGCCCCCGCTCACCAGAAGTAGAGAAAGCCCGCGTGTAGCAACAAAGACCCAACGCAACCATAAATAAACAAATAAATTTATTAAAAAAAAAAGTACAAAATAAAACAACGCAATTTTTCCCTACTGAATCAGCAAAGTTTTAAAAATGACAATATCACATGTTAAGTTACTCACTTCCACCACTATTTATTCCTTTACTAATTTTCCTTACTTTCCTCCATAGCGCTTTATCACCTGGCATATAATATAGTTACCTGTTGATGGCCTGCCTCCTCCTCTAGAATTTCCACCCCGTAAGAGCAGGGCCTTTGTACAGTTTGTCCATTGCTATATCCTAGAATAGTGCCTGGTCCATAGTGGCCACTCAGTAGCTTTTTGTTGGATGAATAAATGCATGAAAAGGAACGGCAAACACCAAAATGCTGAGAATGGCATCACTGAAATGATGGAATGGGTTCCAAGATCCATTAAGCGACGACAGCAAGGGCAGGACTTGCGATAGTGTGCCTCATTTTTTTAAGCTTCTTTATAAGTTCATATTTTCTACCATGAGTCTATTACTTTTATAGTCAGAAAAAAATTGCTTTAAACGTTGTTGGAATATTCACACGATGGAGTTCCCAAAGGGAGTTATGATCTGCATTGCCCAGATGAAATACCTATTACTCCCTGAGTAGAAGAGCCTTTCTGAAGGTGGCCTCGTTAAACATCCCTGTCATCCACATCCATATCCATGGGTAAGTCTCACTAGACTGTATTGCTCTCGCACCATCAGCATCACCTGGGAGCTTGTTAGAAATGCAGAATCTCAGGCCCTGCCCCAGACCTACTGCGATGGGTTGACTGTGTCCCCCCCAGATTCATATGTTGAAGTCCTAACCCCCAGTACCAAATGTGACCTCGCTTGTGTAAAAAATTAATAAATAGAAACCTCAATTAAGCGGATGTCAGGAGACCAGAAGGGGGAGCTCTCACACCTGCGTGTCAACACAGGGGAAAAAAAAAAAGACTCCTTTCTTGGCAAGGACTCAGCCAATGAAACGTCACGGACTCTTTGTTTACTACAGCCCCCCCAGCTTCCTTTCCCCCTCGAGGAAAGCCTGCTCCTTCCCTTGCCCTGCGGGGACTTGCACGTGGCTCGCCAAGCTTGCAGACCCTGAACTGCAATTCTCTGCTGATCCCAAATTAACCCATCTTTGCTGGAGAAATACCCAGCAGTCTGTTTGTTTCAGGTCAACATTTGGAAATAAGGGCATTGCAGATGTAATTAAGATGAGGTCAGCAGGGTGGACCATAATCCAATAAGATTGGTGTCTTTGTTAAAAGGGAAATTTAGACACAGACACACACACACACACAGAGAACATCATGTAAAGATGATGGCAGAAATTCAGGTGATGCTCCTTCAAATCAAAGAATACCAGAGATTGTCAGGAAACCACCAGAAGCTGGTGAGAGGCATGAAAGAGATTCTTCCTTACAGCCCTCGGAAGGAATCAACACTGCCAACACCTTGATCTCAGACTTTTAGCCTCCGGAACTGTGAGACAGTACACTTCTGCTGTTTCAGCCACCCAGTTTGTAGTTCTTTGTTGCAGCAGCCCTAGCAAAGTAATACACTTACTGAACATAATCTGTGTTTTAACAATATTCACCAGGTAATCATTTGCATATTAAAGTGTGAGGAACACTGGTAAGGGCAAACATCTTCACCTTTGCTCTATCTTATAAAACAAGAGAGGGAGGAAAGGAGGAAGGGAGAAGGGAAAGGAGGAAGGGAGATAGAGAGGAAGGACGGGAGGGAGGGAGGGAAGAAGGAAGGTAGGAAGGTAGGAAGACCCTAAAAGCACGAAAGAGATCAGATGCCTCATTTAGAATAGCGTTTCTGGGGAAAAATTAACTTTTTCTCTGGACTATAAACCTTGCTATTACGTTTGCTGAACTATCTGTTAAAGACTGATTACTTGTTTTATATTAACTTGGTGTCTACAGTCCAAATTTTGGGAGGAAGGAGGGACATAAGTTACATGGTAACTTCAAATAAAGTCATCCCATGAGCCCTTTCTGGCAAAACGAGTTCTGAATTAAGTTCAATGTGGAAAAACATGTTATTGATTTAAACCACAAGTCAAAGTTCCTTCCAAAGTACACATACATGTTTTCACGGGAAAAAAAATAAACATATTTTAACGTCTCTCAAAACTGTCTTTTCTGTCTGAATCATGTTATCATTTCTGCCATGACCTAAATCATTAGCAGATACGAAAGGTTGTGTAAGCTGTTTTGAAATGCCTTGACCAGGTGTTGATGTTAGCAGAGCACCAGGTTAGTGCACAGCTAGGAGAAGGCCTTGAACACATTCCCAGTCTGTCCCTTCCTTGGTTTTTTCCCAGATATTAAAAACATTTGTAACTAAAGTTTCGATCTGTGGGAAAACACTGCTTAAAAGTGTCCTGTATTGTTAAGTTGAGAAGTCCAGTACTTAAAAAAAATTACATTTAAAGTATTTACAATTCATGAATTAAGTATTAGGAAAGTCTTTTGTGAATGAGTATAAGGGATTTATCCTACCACTTTCATACGCCTTAAATTTTTTTTTAGTTTTCTAAGTTGATAATACCTCACATGATTTAAAATTCAAACGGTACAAAAGAGTATGCAGTGAAAAGTCTTCCCTCCAACTCTGACTTCCAGGAAGCCACCAACATCACCAGTTCCTTACGTTTTGACATTGCCTGTTCCTTGACCTTTGCACAGAACAAGGACTAAAGGACTAAATGGAAGAAACTGGACCCCCCAGTGGTTCACCTGCTCGCTCCACCATGTCACCGCCACATGAAGGCTGTAGTCACAGCAGACTTTGGGATCAGCCCAGCTTCGCCAGGTCTCGAAGGCCTCGATGAGGGAGTGGCCTTTGTGAGGAATGGCAAAATCAATGATCATGGTGGTGCCGCCTGCCAGGGCAGCCTGCAATCACAAAAGAGTTTCAACAGGTTAGCCATCAGTTTTCTAGCTGAGTCATTTATCCCCTTGAACAACAGGCATTCGCAAGCACTTGGGCAAACTTGATGGGTCCAGGAAATTGCACAAAGATGCTGCCTGTTTAAGAGATCTAGAGAGACATGAATAGATGTTCCATAAATTAAAGTCTGAAGTATTAAAAGAGCTGGAATTGCTTCTGCAAAAAGAATGACACGTCTGATGAAATGAAAACGGCTTTGACCAAAGAAAATAGTGAAGGCTGTAAAGTAAAACCAAAATGGAAAAACGGAGAAGATTCAAACATTTTTCTTCTCAAGAAAACATCATTGCACAATCCACCTCATTAGAATCAATCTTGGTGAACTGTATCTCTAACTACACTGTGTTCCACACAGAATCCTGGGAGACTCACGTGATTCCCACCTGACCCTCATTCCCCACAACCAACTGGTGACTCCTTAATCTTTCCTTAATTCTCAGCTGTCCCCTCTAATCCATCTCCAATGCTCTGGTCTTAATGTCACCCCTCAGCTTGATCTTTATGTCCCCAGTTTTGCTCTTACTTCCTCCAATGCAAACCCCTTTTTGCAATTAGGGGGAAATTCCAAAGCACAGACGTGACCCCTTGACTCCAAGACTTAAAACTGAATGCTTCTCACTGCCCCTGGAATAGCATGGAATCTTTTTAACATGATCTACAAGGCCTTGCACGATCTGCCTCGAAGCTGCTATTTCCCCTGGCATATTACACTATGTTACACTACAACTGGCTTAAAAACTATTAAGTTATTAAATCATTGACTAATTACTGACTTTGATTTTATTTAAACTAAGATTAAAAGATGGTTAAATGTGCTTTTAACTGCTGTGTTCAGACAATGTAGGTGAAAAAAAAAAAAACATAGGCAGGGATATACTAGTGCACTGGTTAAGGGCGCCGACCAAAGAGGCTTATTGGTTCCAGGGCACAGCTCAGATTCAGCACTTGTCAGCTATGGTACTCTGAGCAATTCCTTAACCACTTCCTTCCCTCCTTCCTTCCTTCCTTCCATCCTTCCTCCTTCCCTTCCTTCCTTAATTCGTTCCTTCCTTCTTTCCTTGTACAGTATTGTTCTGTACATTCTGCACATTTGATCCCCAGAACTTATTCATCTTGTAACTGGAAGGCTGTGTCCTTTGATCAACAGCTCCCCATTCCCCCCATGCACCCCGTCCCCAGTCCCTGGCAACCACCATTCTACTCTTGGTTTCTCTGAGTCTGGCTTTTTTAGATTCCACATATAAGTGAGATCATATAATATCTGTGTTTCTCTGTCTGACTTATTTCACTTAGCACAATGTCCTCAAGGTCCATCCACTTTGTCACAAATGGCAGGACTTCCCTCTTTCTGGATAATATTCCAGTGTAGACATACACCATATTTCCTTTATCCACTCATTCACAGATGGACACGTTAACTTATCTATATCTAGACTATTGTGAATAATCCTGCAATGAACATGCGAGTGTAGACAGCAATTTCTTAACCTCTGTGAGCCTTTGATTCCTAACCTGTAAAGTGAGGACAGTAATTGTACCTGAACCATAGGGCTGTTGGGAGGATTGAATTGGGGTGACGTATATAAAGTGCTTAATACCGTGTCTGACTCATGGTAAGCGCTTCATAGGCTTCAGCCCACAAGGAGTGATGAGCCTCTGCACACTGCTTTAGAATCAGGCATTTCCCCGCTTTTCATACATTGACTCATCTCACCACCAGAAACATGGTCATGTTACAACAAAGAAGGGAGTGCCACCAGCTTCCCTCCCAGGTCTGCACCCCTGTCACCCTCCCCCCCCACTAACAGCCCCCCAGACATGCCGAGTGCTCCCAAGGTCCCAGCTGCCACATTAGCTCCATTCTATCTCCTTGTTCTTGCTTACTGCAATGGATTTTTATTTTTCCTTAAGTCACTTGGTCCCACTCCAACTCTTTTTGCTCTCAAAAATCTCGCTATTTATACAGGATCCTGTACCTTATCTTTAGATAACAATTGCCTTATGCATGGCAAAACAATACATATTTGCATTTCTTAAGAAATCCCTATTGGTATAATGACAATGCCAGAAAAAATTCCTTAGGCTCTATATTTTTATTTGAATGCAGATTAACCTTCTCACTTTCTTCCTTCTAAAATGTCTTCTCACAGGTACCCCTGGAGGCTGAAGGGCATTTTTCTAATAGTGCTGTTAATTAAAGTGTCGGAAGAAAGTACTTTTTTAGTGTCTACTGAACTAGAAAATCAAGCTTAAAGAGCAATTCTTTCCATATTAAATGTCTATCACATGCAGGATGTGGGGAAACTAAATACAGTGCTGGTAGAAATATAAATAAAATGATGCAGCCACTGTGGAAAATAGTTTGGCAGTTCCTCATAGAGTTACCATAGGACCCATCAATTCCACTCCTAAGTATATACCCAAAAGAAATGAAAACATGTCCACACAAAAACTTGTACACAAATATTCAGAGCAGCATTATCCATAATAATCAAAAAGTGGCAACAACCCGAATGCCCATCTACTGATGAATGGCTAAACAAAACGTGGTATATTCATACAATGGAGTACTATTTGGCCATACAAAGGAATGAGGTTCTGAGGCACTTGCTACAACTTGGATGAACCTTGAAAACATGATGCTAAGTGAAAGAATCCAGTCACAAAAGATCACATATCATATGATTCCGTTTATATGAAATGTCCAGAAGAGATAAATCCATAGAGACAGTAAGTAGAATAGTGGTTGCCTGGAGCCAGGGGGCTTGGGGAAAGTTGGGGTGCTATCTAAAGGGTATGGGCTTCTTTCTGGGGAGATAAAAATGTTCCAAAATTGATTGTGGTGATGGTTGCACAGCTCTGTGAACATACAAAAGAACGTTAAACTGTACACTCTAAATGGCTAACTGGTATTGTATATCAATTACATCTTAATAAAATTATTACCAAAAAACTGTCTACCCAAGTAAGCCATTACAGGGAGTGAGTGGGCTGTTACACACAATGCAATGAAAAGTCTTCCCTCCAATTCTGACTTCCAGGAAGCAACCGACATCACCTCTTTCTTGTGTTTTTTGTGTTTTGTGTTTTGACACTGCCCATTTCTTGATCTGCCCATTTCTTGATCTTGTACAGAGCAAGGACTAAGGGACTAAATGGAAGAAACTGGACCCCCCAGTGGTTCACCTGGTCACTCCACCATGTGACACACTAATAATCAGACACACACAAATAATCAGACCGTCTAGAGGGGGAGACAGAAACAGGCACAAACAACTGTAATAAAATAATCAGATGGTATTAATAGGTAGCAAGTACACTTCCATAGTAAATGTGATATAGGAATTGCTAAAGGGAAGTTAAAATTGATAAGCTCCCTAGAAGAGGAAAAGACTCCTGGGAATTTAGAGGAAGCTGGGATTTGAATTAGCATTAGGACATAAATGTGCAGTTGCCAATAAGGGTAATAGTATCTAACTTGTAGTGAGTGCTTATTATGTGCCAGGAACTATACTGATGTTCTAAGTGCTTTCACCATCTCATGAGCTCTGCAGCAGGTCGCACTGTTAACTCCTTTTTAGAGTTGAGGAAACTGAGAACAGCACCGTGAAGTAACTCCCCACATCTCACAGCTAGAGAATAACAAAGGCAAGACTGGACCCAGGTCATTGGGCTCCAGAGCCAGTGCTTTCAGTAACAGTTGACAGCAGGGGGGAAACTCTGAGAAAAGGGTCCGTGAGGAAGCATCAGCAGAAGAGTGGTAAAGGGCAGAATGTACACGCAAAAGAGAAACAGACTCACAGGTAGAGAACACAAACTTGTGGTTATCAAAGGAGAGAAGGAAGATGGGGAGGGACAAATTAGAAGTATGGGATTAAGAGATACAAACAACTATGTATAGAACAGATAAGCAACAAGGATACACTGTACAGCCCAGGGAATTATACCCATTATCTTGTAATAGCCTATAATGGAGTATAATCTGCAAAAACACTGACTCACTGTGCTGTACACCTGAAACCAACGTACTACCGTAAACCAACTGTACTTTAAAAACAGATGACTGGGATGTGTGAAGCAATGGTTCCCAGAAGAAGGCAAGGCAGTGGCTGGCTGTCTGCGGGGGTGACGGGAGTCCAGGAGCTGATTTTGACTGCAGTGACTGAGAGGTGGCAGATGAGGGGCCAGAGGAGGGCAGCCGATCTGGTCTTTGGAGGGAGCATGAACTCCGTGGACACCCTGAGCATGAGGTGCTCGGGCACATGTCCACTCTGTGTGTTTACAGACAGAGAAACGCAGCCCTGATGCTGACGAACACTCAAACGCAGGAGAAGGACGTGGCAGTCACCTTGCAGAGGATGCCAGAGGGGTCCCAAGGTCAGGGGAAATAACCAGAGAGAGAGAAGCCACGGCGACATGCTCCAGAACATACCAACCCTTAGCAAGAAAACAAAACAGGTCTGAGCCACTGGCTGTTTCTGGGTGGAGTGATTACAGATCCTTTTAATTTTCCTCTAGTTACATTTTCTCTTCAATAGTTGCTACATTTTCTATAACAAAGCCTAACTTTCAAAAGAAGAAAAAATAAAGATTTTACATATATGTGATACAAATCCAGGTACGCATGTACATGCCATATAAATTAAGTAGCTCAACTTCGATGGGCCTCTTATGAGACTGAAGATGTGATGGTCAAATGGCCACTTTTTTTTTTTTTTAACTACAGCAAATTGAAATTACTGGGGCTATCATTTAAAAGCCCATAAATAAGGGTTTATCCCAGACGCTCTGTCTCCCTAATGAACAGAAAAGGAGCAGCCACTCGTCTTCTTTGGTTTCTTCTCGTTCTGTTTCTCCTCCCTAATTTCCTCCTTCTTCTCACCCTCAAAACGGGAACAGATCTAGAAAAACTATAGTGCCTGGGACAGGATAGCCTGGGCCAACCTAGGCAGTGGATTGATAACGGAACCTGTCTTTTTCCAAACCCCTGGGGCTTTATCCATCTACCTGCTGCAGGGATCCTGGCTGCTACCCTGGGACCTGGCAAACAGTGGCCGAGCACTGTCAGCGCCCCAGCCTCCTTTGAACCTCTTTCTTCCTCCTGCCTCTTCGGTTCTCTCTGGTCCCTTGGCTGCCCAAAGTTATCTTTGGGCAGGGTCCCTTGGCTGCCCAAAGTTATCTCAAACCCCTGACTATTATTTCAAGGTCTGAAATGTTCCCTTCTTTCCACTGGATCCAGGGAGCCACGTGCCAGAGCTGCAGTTCTGTAATCCCAATTAGAGGGGACACCAGGAGGTTTGTGAAGGAGACCTGCCCCTCCCGGGAAGTATCTGCCTCTTGAAAGAAGAGCTTGTTCAAATGCCCAGTCCTGGGTTAAGCATCTTACACACATTAGCTCATTGAATGAAGCCTTGCTATGGTCCTGAGAGGTAGAAATTGCTTTTCTTATTTTACAGTTGAGGATACTGAGGCTCAGAGAGGTCAAATGACTCTCCAGGGTCACACAGCTGGTGAATTCTCACTGGGAACATGGAGGAGGACACAGTTTTGAGCAGGAGCTCTTACATTCAGCCTACTCTGGGCCTCAACCCTAGGCAGGTTGGGTTCCCCCTTATCCGATCTTCCATTTAGTGTGATCTGACTTCCAGCCTGTTGCCCCGGGTCATCAGTGAATCATTACTTGGAGAAAGGCATAGGTTGGTAAAATGAATCAAGCATTTAGGAAACCCAAAGCCATACCAAGACAAAACAAGTCCCATCAAATTATAAATTGTAAATTCACAAATGAGATGCAACTTTATTAAGCTCACGTGATGTTCATCACTGCGACAACTGCCGTTGAAATAATGCGCCCCTAAAAGAGTTATTACAAGGAAAGGCCCATATTAGTGCTTCTTGGCCTTCACACACTTGTTAGCCATGGGATAACTAACTTTATCCAGCAAACCAACTCACCCGAACATCTCATTCCTAGCCCACCTTGGATATTTTCAGTATTCATTGAATTGCTTTTAACATCAGATGCTTCTAGATTCACTTCACAAAATGTTCACCAGGGTCAACGTCTGAAGAATGAAGAGAGTTTACGGGAGGGGGAACCAGTAAAGGGTGATAATTTCTTTCATATTCTTATACAAAACCTAATTGTTTCCTTTGTATTTTTTGCTGATTGACTTCTCCTTTATTTGTCAGTCAGCCAAACAAAATGCGTTTGCCTTTTCTAATCTTGGCTCATAAATCAGTTCTTTCGGCTCCTAATTACTTTGGCTGTTCTCCCTTGAAAATCTTCCAATCTATCTAAAACCTTCTCTTGAGAGGAAAACAGCATGTGCTGTCTTAGGTGGAAACGTGATAGAACATAAATTGGGATAAACTCTTAACCAAAAGTGGGGTCATAATATGACAGAACACAAGATTTTATTTAAGACTGTATTGGGTTGTAAATCATTACTGAAAGCATCCCAAAGATTTTCTTTCCTTTTATGGTGTCACTGAATTTTCATTTCTAAGCTCATCCTAGAACAAACAAGTAACTTTGTTTCACTAAAATTTATCAGAGGACCTGCTCGACCCAAATAAAACAAAAAAGAAATCCAGCAGTACATTTGAGCCTTAGGGAGAAAAACAAATGGCTGAATTTTCAGATTTCTCATAGTCACTTAGACTTATGAAAACAAACTTCATGATCCCAGTTTACGTTCCAACTCTAGAAGCATATCCAGCTTTGTAAAGATGTCCTCCACAGTGCCTCTCCACACTCCTTGCCGCCCCAAATGTGAAACATTAATCACACCGTCACCCATCCCACTGTGCAAACCACAGACTCAAGAGGCACCCTTGACGTCTACCTGTTCCCTTCCCTACATCCCCAAATCCAATCCATCAGCAACCTATCCCCTCCCCTACATACCCATGAGTCTCCATACTTCCTGCATCTGCACCTCCGTTGCCCTGTGCCACCCTCATCTTCTGACTAGACCAGACCAGCTAGTCTGGGCCACTTCCAATCTGTTATTGACTTCCCTCTGCTCTCAGGATGAAGAAAACAATTATTACACAGCCCATAAAGCCCTGCACGATCTGAGTTCCTTTCCACCTCAGAGAGACAAGTCACCCATACTCTTCTCTCCCTGTCCCCTCTCTACCTAGTCCAGTGACTCTTAACCGTGGCTGCACACTGGCATGGTCTAGGGAACTTTCATCTGGCTGTGTGGTTTCTGAAATCCTTCTATGAAAATGTTACTGTAGAATGTAGACTCTGAGCACACTTGAAAGCTGAACGCTCAGTTTTGTCCCAAGCCCATTACCTAATCAGCGTTAACCAGGACTTTTAACAAAACAGAATTACAGTCTATTTCTGTATCTATGCCTCCAATAGTTTCCTGTTTTTAAGAAAAGACTATGGTTTGTTTTATTTTAAGCTTTTACGTGTGAACAGATCCTCAGGGCTCAGGAACTCATGACTATCACTATAACGTGAAATTCCTCTATTAGATGCAATGAAACATAACAGAAAAATTGCAGTGTCCTCCCTCAACTGTTACGTGACATCTGAATAAAAGCACAAGACGGTGTTGAGGAGAAGGCTCTGGGGAGTGGCAGAGGCTCACTTATTGGAAATGCAGCCCAGCGATGCCAGCAATTAGGAATGGTGACCAAGCACAAGGGAAAACGCCAGGTCAAAACCTGTTTACTCAAAAATAGTCACAAATTGTCCAAGTTAAGTCTACAAGTCCAAAAGTCCACTGTATATAATTTATTATTAAGGCCAAGATAAATTAGAACCCCATATACCTCCAGTCTGTCTGCCATTGCGAGCAAAGACCACAGTTTGCATCTCTATAACCCCAACCATAATGCCTGGCACGCAGTGGGTTTCCAAGAACGATTTGTTGACTGAATTCATGGAACGTAACTATCAACTTGAAAATTCCTTGGCTTAAGGTTATTCCATATTAGACGGCAGTGACAAGGTCCAGAATGTGCCACTGTGGCATAAAAATCATTTTGAGCTGCAGGCATTTGAGAAGAGGCTTTTTTTCCTGAACTCCCTTACCTGCCTAAAAGCAGAGCTTTTCAAAAGAACTGAATTGTCATAAATGCCTCTCCAGGAAGATGACTCTTACCACCTGAGACTAGAAGCCTGCACTGCACCTAAATAGACCTCGTCATGAACTATCGTATCTCCAGCTATTCCCCTAAGAACCCACTGGTCTTTCCTAAAAGTCATTTGTTTTTCCATAGGTGCCCTTCTTCCCCTCCCCTTCCCTTGTTAAGGTGATACAGAAGTCCCAAATTCTAACCGCCTCCTTGAAGCACATTTTTCTGTGAACTTGCACTGAATGTACATGAATTTTAAAAATCTATCTTTTCTCTTGTGAATCTGTCTTTTGTCAGTTTAATTTGTGGGCCCCCAAAAACTAAACATAAGAGGTTAGAGGAAAAATTTTTCTTTCCCGACAGCAACGTCAAGGAAACCTTGAATCCTGACCACCTCTGTCAGACACTGAAGGCATGCAGTCCAGATAAATGAGGGAGAAAACAAGCAGTGGAAGTGGAAAGCATGCAAAACTCAAGTATGAAAACTGAAAGAAGGCAAGTCCCAGATTCTGTAAAATTCAGTGAAAGGATTACTAACACACACTACCTTCAATAAAGCCAAAGCCCTATTTAGTATCAAGTGGTTTCAAATTAATCTTTGAGATGGTTTTATTTTCTTCCTCTGATTAGTGCAAAGAGTAACTTTGTAATCAGTAAATAGCCACTGAAGGAAATCACAGAATTATACACTCTTACAGCTGGAACATGGAACTTATTAACACAAGAATGTTCAAAGCTCAGCCTTACAAGCAATTAAAGAAATGCTTGTTTAAAAACATTAAGAAATTCTATGTTTTTCCTACTAAATTTGCATAGATTTTTAAAAAGTAAATATCCACAATTAGCTAGGACGCAGTGAGATGGGAATTAGGATGTATTGCTGGGAGGGGGGCATAAATTGAAGGGCAATCTGGATGTATGCGTTAGACTCCTTTAGGATGGATCTAACACTCACTGGCCCAGGCATTTCACCCTGAGAGGTGATTTCTACGTCAATCATGAGGAATCTGAGTGATAAATTACGTCACAACATTGTTATGCGCAAGCCAAAAAAGCTGGAAGCCACCAAAATGTCCAACACGAACAAGATGAGAGTGGAGCTGTTAACAGTTGGGGAAACACAGGATGAAAAATGGGTCGGGCACTTGAAGAGAAGGATAAACTTGGGCACTTGAAGTTTGAGGCGCCTGTGGGACATTCATTGTCAGATGGGCAGAAATGGAAGCCTGACGCAGAAGAGATACAAGACCAGAGAGAAAGATCTGGGACTCAGCCTCGGAGAAGTCAACAGGCCACAGAAATCACGTGCTCTGACAGCAGTGAAGGCCGTGGGTGAAAGGTTTAACGAACAAGGCTGATTCCAAAGTGTATGCACCATTTAGTAGAAGGAAAAATGTTTATACGTGCCCCCAAAAAGAAAAATCTGAAAGGAAAATGTTAAAAGCAAAACGTTGAAATTATAGATGATTTAGATATTATTTTTCTTTATACTCTTCTGTATTTTCCTTTTTTTTTTTAAAAAAAAAGCAGTGTCTTCATTCAACTATGTATAAGTGAATATAATGCTCCAGCATTTTCCTGAATGATAAATATATGTATTTTTCATTACTTAAAAACAAAAATTTAATCCGAGATGCTCTAACTATTGCCTTGTTTTACAGATATGGAAATGCTGACAACACCAGTAGAGGAAGTGACTTGCCCAAGGTCATGCAGTCAGCAAGCACAGCTTCTGAAAACCATCCTGGAGCTCCAGCAAGAAACGGAAAAAGGGATTTGGTTTGTAACCAAGCTCTCTGAATCACAGCTCTTCTACCAGGTGAGGAAGCTCTATAAATACAACCATAAATATGTGCTTAATCATATACCTTCCACTGACTTATTGTAAGTAATCACCTCCATGGCATTTTACCAAAATGTTCCAGAGCAAAGTATAATCTTCTCTCTCGATAATTTTGAGGACTTTTTGTCCTTCACAAAAAAAGTGTTCTGCATTTTCTCAATTAAAAAAAAAAAAAGATCCTTTTGCCAGCTACTGATGCTGTCAGGTTTTTAATGTGAGTCCACCCACTCCAAGCTGTATCTATGTCTGAATACAAATACATATATTTGAAGACTGGCCAAGTTCTTTTAATTCATTCTCTTATCACAGGATGTAGTAAAAGCAAAGTCATATTTCCTTCAAGTTTATCTCATTTTCAATACCCATTTGAATAAAAAAATCCCATTGTCTTTCACGATGGATACTGAATTACTGGAAGACCACTGTACATCTCGTCTAGACCAACAAAATGAAATATGATTTCTTTAAAGCAGAATGCTATTTCCATTACTTACATCAGATGGAAAGCTTTTACCTGTAATTAATAAATCAATTATAAGCTTTAAACCTACCTCTGACATGAATTAGATTTCCAAAATATGTAACCTTTGGTTGAACTATATTTCATTTTTAAAACTGGGGTCCATCACAATCTAGTGATCAATACATAGAACACCACAAATAGTATCCCTTGTGTTTGTCAGATATTATAAATGGTTAGCATTATGCTTGCAGGAAGCACACAGCTGTTGGTCTAACCTTTTGGGGCCCATCTCCTGAAAGCATGATATATCGTTCTTACTTTATAGCTTTCCATACTTAAGGTACCCATTTCTGTAGCCTTAGGGATGATGTGGCTATAAATGCATGTATAAATGTCTCACAAACCCACACGGTGAGATGTGTATTTATTTTGACAAACTTAACTGCCTACAGTGTTGGGAAGGTAAAGAAGGGCTAGTATATTTCTGAAAGATGACTTTGCTCTGTCTTTGACAAAAGACATCTCACAGTAACACACACCTTACATTCACAGCTTTTTCATCTACCTACTGCCATTCTGACGAATCTAAACATTAGACTTTTTTCAATCATCATTTCAGAAAGGAAGAGAACCTAGTAGGTAAGAGCTCTAGGGATGGCAGGCAGTCCTGAATTTGAAGAGCCACTCTGCCACTTACCAGGTGTGCGACCTTGGGCAAGTGACTTAAGTTTCAGTTTCTTCAACTGCAAAGAGTAGACAATGGCACCTGGGATTGTTGGAAGACAATGCACAGCTTAGCACAGTGTCTAGTACATAGCACGGACTTGATAAAGTAAATGTTACTTAACAGTATTCATAAGATGCTTTTCATCTTATGAGGAGCATTTACAAAAGACTTCTGTGTCCTTGTTTCCCCAAACCAGAAACTCCATCAACATTGCCTTGGGAATTATCGTGAAGACTCTAGAAAAGAGGACAAAAGAACTCCACAATGCCCTTCTTTCAGAACTCAGGCCAATACTTTAACGCTCATGTCTATCTGTATTTACCTGGCTGGTTCCATTTTACGGAGCCTCATCTGTTTGTGGCGTGGGGATGTCCTGGGATTCAACCAACCAATTCTGCAGTAGACTTTTGCAACTTTGCCCTTTTGTGAGTACTGTTTCATGTTCCACGTGAATTTAGTCTTTGCTAAATCTTTGACCTTATCTCGGACCATATCATTTTCTGCTTGTGATCCTAAGCTCATGAAAAACATGTTTTCCTTTAATGTTTTGACAACCTTTAAGTACAGAAACGCCTAGAGAATCAACTGGTAAGTTCTTTCAGATGGTGAGAACAGACTATACATAATACGCTACAAAAGCCTGCCTTCTAAGTATGGAATCGTAAATCTCTCCACACTGGAATCCCAGAATGGCCGAGAACAGATAGAAAACTAAGAACCCCCTCCCAGGGTCTTGGGGCACGCACAGATAAGCTTGAGGATGAGAAGGAATGTCCTGCCCTGGCAACACTCTAACCCCGCTTCTTGGCTGTTTCTGATCTAGAACCCTGATCAGAGAAAGGGAAATAATGAGGGGGAATAATGCTAGTGGGCCTGCTGACTGATGGTCAGCCACAGCAGCAGGTCCCCTGCCATCAGCAATGCACTTAGTGAATGACGAGTCTGTGATAACAGAAAGTGCATGTACTATAACTGAATACAACAGGTTACAAAACTTTTATAATACAGGTACACACATTCATACACACATGCACAATACAACCTCAATTATGTAAAATAAAGCACATGAAAACCATAAAGACAATACACCGAAACACTGGTTGTCACTGAGTGGGAATTATGGGTAATACTTTTCCTCTTTCTACTTTCTTATTATTTTTTTCCAATTGTCTATAATCGTGTATAGCTTGGATATCTAAAAAACGTATTTTAAATGTCGACATAAATTCATTGAAATTTAGCAAATTTCACGTTTTAGCAAGAGAGAAAAATGAATACTCTTCACAACAGATAACAATCCTTCCTACAAACGACTTTGACCATTGTCCTGATGGTAAAGGTTGATAATTAGTAACTAGGAGGACGCTTTGCAAATATTGGCGCCAGCAGCCTGCCCCAGACCCCTCTCTCTGGGTCAGATGGTTCTTTTTTGTGTGAAACATTCTGGTCTATCCTAGAGGACTGGGGAACGTGGAGGGAGAGAGGTGTAGGGAGAGTGAAACTGTTAGAAATCGGTTGGGTAACGGATATATCCTCAAAACTGCTCTGAAAGTGTTTGCAGCCTGTACCTGCACTAAACAGACCGATCTGTTTCACACACACCAGGGCGTGGCCCACCAGGAAAAACCCGCGCATCCGTGAGTGACAGCTTAGACCTTAAGGATATCGATACTTCCACTTTGCAAGGAGCCGTTTCTCCCACCACATCCCCAAACGCAAGCCTCAAGGAGGGTGTAGGTTTGGCTCCAGCCAAAGTGCTGCGGGCAGTTTTAACTTTATGTTCCTGTAAGGCTGCCCTGTGCATCTCCTTTGGTTTCGGGAGCTCTGAAGATCCGTTTAAGGTTCTGTTCATAGACTGAGCCTCCAAGCCTTTGTGTCTAGAGAAACCCAAGCCTCCCTCACCTGGGGACCTGTGATCTGATCCTCCTACACCATCAGTAAAGATGCAGGTGCTCAAACAGCAAGAATCAGGGTCTGTGTTTAATGTCCCTGGGGCAAGCACGTCGGAGAAGTGGTGGGGACAGGTCAAGTGTGAGTGCTGGGAGACCATTTCTGCAACAGTTCTCTTGGAAACCCTTGTCCACGTCGTACTTTTTCGGCTGGGGGGTGGAGGCAAAGACTGTGGACGCGTGGGCTCTTCACTATCACCCTCCGCGCACTGCCAACGTGTGAGTGACGCCAGTAACTTCTAGGTGAGTGGATTTTTCACTCGGTTTGGGCTGGGGATGGATGATGGGGACAAACGGCTAGGAGTGTCGACTTAAAAGAGTCTATCGATTTTATGGAGGCCTTGTGGACTTCCACAGAACACCCAGTGAAAAAGAGAGGTTCTGGGGGAGGGGTGCAGAGAAACGAGGGTGCGGGAATAGGCTGCCATAAACCTGCCAATTACCCAAAGAGAGAAGGGGGCGGCTTTGGCTGATGCCACCGAGGAGGGCCACCTAGAAGAAGGAAGCTCAGCGTGGGCGCCTTGACCCTCCGCGGCTCGCTCACGCCCCCTCAAACCCCCGCGCGGCGCGAGCCCGCCCAGCCAGGCCCCGGGGGCGCAGCCTCAGAGGCGGCCGAGGGCTCGGCGGGCGTCCCGGCGTGCAGGGCGCGGCGAGGCGTGTACCTTGGTGCCCTGGTAGAAGTCGTCCACGGACCGCGAGCCCATGAAGGGGAACTGCATGTGCGTGTGCGTGTCGATGCCGCCGGGCAAGACCAGCTTGCCGGCGGCGTCTAGGACCCGCAGCCCGGCCGGCGCGTCCCCGGGCGGCAGCAGGTCGCGCCCCAGCGCCCGCACCACGCCGTCCTCCACCAGCACGTCGGCCACCTGCGAGGAGTCGTCGTTGACCACGCGCCCCCCGCGTATCAGGAGCCGCGACGGCGCCGCCATGGCGAGCGTCGCACGCGCTGCGGGCCGCCCTCCTTCCGGGGGCACGGGGAGGGCGCCCGGGGCCGGGCTCCGGGTTTATCAAGGACCCGCTGCGAGGGGGCGGGGGAGGAGAGGCTCCACCCCCGGGGGGCTGGGCCTGCGCGAAAGGCTGGGGCGGACCCCGAGGTCAGCGGGCTTCAGACCTGAAAGTTCTGCCGCCCTGAATCCAGGTGTACGTCCAGACGCTAGATGTACACCGAGATTTTTCCCTTCCAGTCATTGGAAGGGAAAAGTCTTGGAGGTAGTTTTAAAGACGAGGGACGTTTGTTTTCCTTTCTAAGAAAAGGCACTTTGGGGAAAAAATCTACCTCATTTCTTCCCTTTATAAAGAGTGTGTCTGTACCAAAACGCAGAGAGACAGGCAGAGAGAGAGAGGAAGGGAGGGAGACAGACAGACAGACACCACCAGCAACAATGAAAACACCCACGCCCCGAAGAACCACTTGATCTGGATTTCCTTTTAAATATTCTTAACTGTGCGAGGAGCAAAGATAAATGACATTCTCGTCCTCAAGGAGCTAAGAGCCAACAGTGACACACATACATATTTCAATGGATAACAATATATAAACCAGAAAATTCTGCCTTCGAGAGAGGCTAAAGATACGAGTTTAGAAGAAAGGGGGAGTTTATTTCTGCCTTGAAGGAAATCAGATATGGAAGATTCACAAAGAGGTATTGGAACTAGGACAAAGAGGACATGGACATGGAGAGATAAGGGCTGGGAAGAGGGATGATGTTCTGGGCGAGGGAACAGGCTGGATAAAGGCACAGAGAAGGTGATGGCAAGTTGAGTGTGACCTCCACGTGGTTAAGCTGAGGGGATAGGGTTGGACAGTTGTGGACCACCCCTTTCCTCCCAGGGGAGAAGGATGAAGAGTAGACAGAGCAGTGAGAGAGAAGGGAGCTCGGGGAGCCCTGCGTGAGGGACGACAGCAGTGCGGGGTTTCAGGAGCACCAAGATCGAATGCCATAGGAAGGGTGGGGAGTGTGGTGGACGTGTGCTGTTCCATCGTCTATTCTCATCCTCATTCTGCCAACAGTCACTGGAGTTTCTCTGGCAGGAAATCCTCCCCGTGCATTCTCAGAACACTCACCTCGGTGGAACTGATGGGACCTCCGGCTCTGGGACCGATCTGCTTATCTAAGCACTGCCAGTCACAGCAGGAAGTCCTCACGGCCACGGTGATGTGTTCAGGGATGACACGGGTCCCAAGAAGACTAACCGTGCTCAGTGAGAGCTGATGCTAACTTGTGTTAGGTTGAGCAGATGAAGAGCTTTCTCTTTCCTGCTGGACTTGAATCCTGGAGGGAGTAAAAGACAACAAGGGAATAGTCCTGTGAACAGAGCCAACACAGAGAACAGGAAGGAGAGATGGAGAGGGACTGCGTTCTCATGACACCGTTGGTGCTCCTGAAACCAACCATGCCTGATGTCCCCTCTTTCAGACTCTCCAGTGTTTGCTTCAGCTGGTTTACTTTGGTTCTTTTGTCATTTTCAACCGTCAACTGACAGAGGATGGGAAGGTACTTCGAGTTTGGGGAGTAGGTGGTCACATGTCACCTCGGAGAGATGACATTTTTAATAGTGGAATGCAAGGTGTTATTATTATCAAATTTCCTCAAGTCTCAGATCACACAAACCTCAAAATGATTAAAAATTAGGAAACATCAATAAAGTGCCATAGATTTGGCTGTCAAGCCAGGAACAAGAAGCCCAAGAAGGTTATGCAATTATTGTCAAAAGACCATTGCGTAAAGGTGAAAAGAATACTAATACATATGCAACTCCGCCGAGCTCCACACATAACAGCCCTCTAGGAAAGTAAGATTGGGTCTCAGGGTGGCTGTGACATCCTTTCTGAAGCTCAGATGATGATTTCAAAGGTTTTTTTAATCTCAGACACTTTATATCACAAAAAGCCCTGTAACACAATGCAGCGTAAACTCTCCACGTTTAACTCAAACTTGATCAGAAAAGGGGATTTGTAGAATGTCACTGAAGCAGGAGGAAATAGCTCATCGAGATTCACTGACCGCACAGAAGAGAGTGTTGGGTAAGTTTAAGGAGAAAAGCCAGCTTCGCAGAAGGCGTCTTCCCCCTCTCTGGCCACCACTGTCCAGACACCAGGCATGTCTAGATGCCGGATGTCATCCACCAGCTTGCCGGGTGGGAGGCGAGCAAACGTGCTCAGAGGGGAAGCTTGTCCTCAGAAACCCCTCACCTCCCTTTACTCTGCCCTACTCAGCCACCTCTGTACCTAGACACACGCGCCCTCAGTGGGCGTGAAACAAGTAATCCCAGACACGATGATCTTGGCACTGGAGGCAGGAAGCAAGACTCCTGCTGTTTTGCCTTCTTCTTGCTGGAGAAAGAATCAGTTTGATTGACTAACATACCAAAGTGTGTCTGAGGACCCATTACTCCTTAGAGGACTCTTTTTTTTTTTTTTTTTTTCCGGTACGAGGGCCTCTCACTACTGTGGCCTCTCCCGTTGCGGAGCACAGGCTCCGGACGCGCAGGCTCAGCAGCCATGGCTCACGGGTCCAGCCGCTCTGCGGCATGTAGGATCTTCCCGGACTGGGGCATGAACCCGTGTCCCCTGCATCGGCAGGCGGGCTCTCAACCACTGAGCCATCAGGGAAGCCCTAGAGGACTCTTTTTAAAGGAGGCCTACAAAGGTTGTGAAAGCTTAACCCACAGAAACATACCTACTTTGAAGTGTAGGTGAGAGCAATTCGAAAGGAAGGCCTTCCCAGCCCTGACTGATGGTGTAAAGGGATAGAAAGGCAGAGCAGAAAAGGGTAACTTCCTTCACTGAGCGGCTCAGGGTTTTGGGGAAACAAATCCACCAGGCCCAGGTGTATTTAAGTCCTCCGCAGCCCTGGAGTCACTGAGTTTGCTTTCCCTACTCTCCAAACACACCCCTACTCCTACTCTAGGCCCCTGTGGCTATGAGGGGATTTCAGGGTATTGTTTCCCCTGGAGGAAAAGCTGTCCGTGAGGCAGAAAGAGCAGACAACGAGGGTGTGTGAGCCAGAGGGAGCAAGGAGAGAGGCGGCAGGGCCGGGCGTCTCCAATACGCCCCAGCTGGGGGCCGTGGGCAGGCCCAGTCCTCTGGCCCTCGCTGGGATGAGGTTATACCTGAATCAGCAATAGAAGAGGCGGGTAGGCAGCATGGATGGGAATTAGGAGTCTAATCCCGGCTCTGATGCAAAACTTCTGCTGTGAGTCCGGGCAAGGCACTTACTCTTAGGGCCTCTTATCTCAACTGAAAAACGAGGAGCTAAGTTGACAAGAGCTTGTAAGACCCAGCCTTTGCACTTTTAAAAGTCTTGTGATTCTGTGAACAGGGACAAGACGCCCATCCACAGAGTGCCTGGCATAGTCCTAGAGTTAAACTCTTCTCAGGTCTAGATAAGTGGACTGGAGACCAAGAAGGACTTGCCTTCTAGATTTGGGGCTCTTTTATTTCTGGTCCCTCCACTGAGGCAGAGGGGACGTGCTTGGAAAGGGTGGCAAGCACAGAGTGTAAATCCAGATGTAGGTCTTTGGGGGATGAAGCTCGGTGGGAACTTTCGTTCATGAGCAGGGACAACATCTTTCTCTCTGGCAGCCGGAAGTGGTCTCTGTAGGACCAGAGAGAGAAAGCTGGCCACTGCACAACTCCAGAGGGCAGTCTTCCCTTAACCTCCCAGGCAGAACGAGGAAATAATAGCCCTGAATAACAATACCAGCAGCGGGAGCTAAGGTTTATTGAGTACTTGAATCAAGTCAGTACTGGGCCAAATGCTTCACATGCCTTACTTTACTTCGTCCTCCACAACACCGCTTTGAGCTAAATACTATTTCCCTGTTTAACAGATGAGCCTTTTGAGGTGAAATGACCTGCTCAAGGTCACCTAACAGTAAACGCTGGAGGTAAGCCTTTCACTCTGGAACCTGTAATTTACGCATTATGTGAGTCCAAACTCTAAAGCCAGGTTCAAATCCTGGCTGCATTTGGACCTCAGGTTACGTAAATGGATGAGCATAATCCCAGAATGAGCTCCTACATCCATCACGCTTTATACCTCTAGCACTTCTGACATGGGGCTGCAAAGCTGCTTCAGATTGTTATCTAAATATTGGGGAGCTGGTCTATGTGTTTGCTCAGATAACTAATGTCATGAGGGTTTAAAAAAAGTGCTCCATCCTGTAACAAATTAACAAATTTAGTGAGTCCAGATCTAACATACCAATACTGACCTGCCTTGGGGGAAAACTTTCAGGACATGCCACCTAGATAATTCAGGATGATCTCTTCATAAATCCTTAACTTTGCCACATCTGCAAAGTCCCTTTTGCCATGTAAGGTAACATTCCCAGGTCCCAGGGACTAGAAAGATATCTGGGTATCTTCGGGCCCCGTAACTCAGCCTATGACAGTGCCTATCATTGTCCCCCTTGAACAAAAAGATGCTGCTTTCTCAAGGGATGGCCTAGGAGCACCAGGCTCGGCTCAGAGGTTTCTTCTGCCCTGTCAGCAGCACTAACGTATGCTTCCAGAAACTCTCTTGCCCCTTGACCTCATTCGTACTGTGCCACGGTTTCCAAGTTCTTTTGAACTTTCCTAGCAAAATATATTTCAGCAGTAAAGTAATACTTAAGGAAACAGAGGAAGTGCCCTCTTGATTAGAAAGAAGGTAATAAAGTAAAATTAAAAAGCTTGTACTTTGGAGCCAGATTTGAGCTCTGGTTTTATCACCTATCATCTGTGGATTCTTTTTTTTTTTGGCTGTGTTGGGTTTTCGTTGCTGTGCGCAGGCTTTCTCTAGTTGCGGTGAGTCGGGGCTACTCTTCGTCGCAGTGCATGGGCTTCTCATTGCGGTGGCTTCTCTTGTTGTGGAGCACGGGCTCTAGGTGTGTGGGCTTCAGTAGTTGCAGCACGCGGGCTCAGAAGTTGCGGCATGCAGGCCCTAGAGCACGCAGGCTTCAGTAGTTGTGGTGCGTGGGCTCAGTAGTTGTGGTGCGTGGGCTTAGTTGCTCTGCAGCATGTGGGATGTTCCTGGCCCAGGGATTGAACCCATGTCCTCTGCATTGGCAGGCGGATTCTTAACCTCTGCGCCACCAGGGAAGTCCACATCTGTGGATTTTTGGTTAAGTTTCTTAATGGTTCTAAGCCTCTTGGTTTTTTTTTTTTTTTTTGGGTTTGTTGTTTTCTTTTGTCTGTTTTGTTTTGTCGTTCGTTTTTTGAATAGTGGTAGCAACCCATTAAGAGCTGTACACTTTAAATGAGATAATTCATGTAAAGCCCATAGCATAGTGCTTGTTAGATATTATTTTTAGCAAAACCAACTGTTTCATTTCTCTATTCTAGCATTTTCTTCTTATTAATAGTTTCACTTTTTAAAATGTAAGATCCACAAGCTTATGAAATTATTTTACTGATCTTGAGAAGAATTTTTTCCAGCTTTATGGAGATGTAATTGACATATAACACTGTGTAAGTTTAAGGGGTACATGTAACAATTTGATATATGCATATATTGTGAAACGTTTACCACAATAAGGTGAGTTAACACGTCCATCACCTCACATAGTTACAACTTTGTGTACTGTGTGTGGTGAGAATATTTAAAATTTACTCTTTCAGCAACTTTCAAGTACGCAACACAGTATTGTTAACTCTAGTCACCAAGCTGTATGTTAAGTCCCCAGAACTTATTCATCTTATAATTGGAAGTTTGTATCTTTTGACCACCTTCACTCATTTAGAGCCCTGCCCATGACAATCACTAATCTGTTCTCTGTTTCTGAGTCTGGTTTTGTTAGATTCCACATGTGAGTGAGATCATGTGGTATTTGTCTTTCTCTGACCTATTTCACTATGAGCATAATATCCTCACCGTCCATCCATGCTGTTGCAAATGGCAGGATTTCCTTCTTTTTTTCTGAATAATATTCCATTTGTTGACCTGAAACAAATAGACTGCCAGATATTTCTCCAGCAAAGATGGGTTTATTTGGGATCAGCAAAGGATTGCAGTTTGGGGTCTCCAGCCATGGCAAGCCACAGGGCAAGGGAAGGAGCAGGCTTTAATAGAGGGAAAAAGAAGCTGCGAGGGCTACAGTAAACAGAGTCCATGGCTTTTCATTGGCTGAGTCCTTGCCAGGAATGAGGGGGAGTCATTATTCCTGCGGGGCTCTGCTATGGGTGCAGGAGGTGAGAGCTCCTCCTCTCGTTTCCCAGCTCTATTTGATTGAGGTTTCTGTTTATTAATACACACACACACACACACACACACACACACACTATATATATATATATATGCCACATTTTTATCCATTCATGTGTTAATGGACACTTTTATGTCTTGGCTATTGGAAACAATGCTGCAGTGAACATGAGAGTGCAGAAACCACCATCTCTGAGATTTCATTTTGAGAAAGTTTTATTTTTTTAAGAGTCAAGAGTAAATCATTAAAAAAAATTACTTGGACTTTGCTACGTAGACCAAAGAGGGTTTGAATATGCATTTTATATATTTAAATTCTTAACAAAAAGTAAAGCACATAGGGCTTCCCTGGTGGCGCAGTGGTTGAGAATCTGCCTGCCAATGCAGGGGACACGGGTTCGAGCCCTGGTCTGGGAGGATCCCACATGCCACGGAGCAACTGGGCCCGTGAGCCACAACTACTGAGCCTGTGCTCCGCAACAAGAGAGGCCGCGATAGTGAGAGGCCCGCGCACTGCGATGAAGAGTGGCCCCCGCTTGCCACAACTCGGGAAAGCCCTCGCACAGAAACGAAGACCCAACACAGCAAAAGTAAATAAATTAATAAACTCCTACCCCCAACATCTTCTTTAAAAAACAAACAACAAAAAAAGTAAAGCACATAGAGCAAAATCCATCTTTTCAAGTGTACACAGTACCATGAATTCTGACAGAAACATGCAGTCATGTGACCACCACCACAATCAAGATAGGAAATATTTCCATCACTCTGAAAAGTTTCCGGGTGCCCCTTTGCAGTCAGTCCTCTTCCCCCAGCCCTGGCCCCTGGCAATCACTGATCTACTTTTGTATTTTGTTGACCTGAGACATGGAAACAAAGTAAGTTGCAGGGTATCTTCTGGAGAGTTCAACTTCGGTTCTACAACTTAGTAAAACTCTTCCTACGCCCTGCTGTTGATGCTGTCAAGGTCTAAAGCTAAAAAGATTCAGAGGCGGACCTTATTAGGATTTACCTCAACTTTTCCAGGAATCCTGGGAGGTCCTGGGCGTGACCACAGTTGGGGCTGAAGCAGAGACAGCAGGTGCCTGTTCTGGAGCCCTCATGACACTGTTTACAGTTATGTAGACAGGACAGTGTCGAGACTGATGCCCCAGATGTTGGAGGCATCAGTGTAAAAGGAAGACCGTAAGATACAGAGAGACAGTAGTCAAGGTGCTGCCCCTTTTACCTGCACTCGTCCCACCCGGGCCCACACCCTCTGAATTAGAACCTTTCTGTCTCTGCACTGTCTGTGCCATCTCATTTTACACTTTATTTCTCTAATATAACTGGAGGGGACTAGATTTGTATATCTTCCTTCTTTATTAAAACTTTTGTTCATCTTAAACAAATACGTCTTGGGAGAAACTTACTGTTCTGCTTGCTGTGAGAGGTATTTAGTATTAGACAAGGCAAGTACAGTGAAAATGTGATTTAAGGTCAAGGATAATTCCAACTACCCGTCTGTTGTGTAATTGTACTTAAGGGCACTAATCTGTGAGCTTCTGGAAAATGAAAACTGCATGGTATTTATTTTTGTATTCAAAGACCTATCACAGGCCATGGTGACGTCTAAGAAGAGCTCACTGTGTATCTGATGTACTTCATTTCTAATCCTCAGGACAAATCTGTGGGGTAGGTCTTATCCTCTCAAACATCAGCAGAAGCTTCAGGAAGTGCCTTTCTCATTGGAATTGGAAGCAGTATGACTCTTTGCTGTATTATATTTTCACATTGCAAAGATGTGGAGAGATTGAAACCCTCATACATTGCTGGTAGGAATGAAATGGTGCAGTTACAGTGGAAATTGGTTTGGCAGTGCCTCAAAAGTTAAATAGAGTTACCCTATGACCCAGAAATTCTACTCCTAGGTATATACCCAGAAACTTGTACATGAATGTTTGTAGTAGCATTATTCTTAATAGTCAGAAAGTAGAAATAACTCAAACATACATCATTTGATAAATGGGTAAACAAAGTGTGATATATCTAGTACTGTGGTCGGTTCTCAGGAAGTACTCAAAACATGGATGTTTCTTTTCACTCCAAATCTAGGAAAAGGTTACGAAGAATTGCTTTGTGCACTTGGCTAACATCTCTCATGGCAACTCATGAGCTAGAGAAATGGAAGTTATGTTGTATGGTGAAATCTCCATTGAAAACAGCAATGATGTAAGTTCCAACCCAAGGAAAGTCATAAGAACCCAGTGACGTTGAAATTCACACAATGCACAATAACAAAGTCTATATTTAAGGTAAGTAAAGACTAAATCTAAAAGCCAAATTAGTTAAGGAATTTCTATGTTCTTGAAATCAGAGCTCAGCAGATGAGAGAAATATAGATATTCAAGTGAAATTGGATACTGTAGTGAAATTGAGAAAAGTTTTTGAATACTGTTTATGTTACTCTAATTTTTTAATAGAAATAACTTCTCTGTATTTCTTTTATTTATACTTGCTCAACATATGTTACGAAGTCCATAGCGTGTAGCCACATCTTTCTTGGTCTGGGGCGCTATGGAAGTTCACAATTTTGGCCTTTTTATAATAAAATAAAGACGTCTGTACCAAGATGCCACTCTACCTTGGTTTAGTGAATCTACTTTTCATTGAGACACAGCCATAAGTTGCCCTGTAATCAAGAAAACAGGACAATGATTACTATAAGAAATATGCTCTTAAAGCTCTACTAATATACAAAATGCATAACACTCAGCGGAGGGGAGCTCGGAAAAAAGGTCATTTTTATTTGAAAATGAGTCTGTAATAATCACAATTAAAATTTATTTCAACCTCTTCTTTCTTTCTTTAGTTTAATCCTTACAGTAACCCTTAAGCCTGGATGTTAGCCCATTTTTCAGATGACACAACAAGGCTTAGTGAGATCAAGTGATTTATTGTTATAAAACTCCTAAAGTAGCAGAGCCAGGAGTCAAACTGTGATGTGTCTGACTTCAAAGTCCATGCTTTCCCACCACACTCTGTTATTTCTCCGTAGTAAAGCTTACATGTCTCTTTTTTGGAGGATATTAAGCTTCTTTGGGCTTTAGCCTCCCTCCAGCATGTGGGAAAATCCACTCCAACTGACATCTTGGTATTGTTACTTGAAATCACCCTGTGAATTCTTTTCAAGGTACTTCACGATCAGTAAACCATATGTGCCCTAGATTAGCATAGGGCAACTTAGTCTTGTCACGTTCTAGCACTGGTTTCTAAATTTTATTAACTCTCAAAACCCTTTGTTCAAATGAAATCTTATAGGAAAGCCCAAGACATAAACAGAGCTGCTGCTGGAAGAGAGAAGGGTGAGCAGTGCATTGATAACCTGACCATCATCAACTGTAGCCACATTTATGGTTTACCGAGCACTCACGCTGCACTTAACTGTCACTATTTTAACTCACTAATCCTCATTAACTCTCATTTAATCCTCCCAACCACTGTTGTTATTCCCAACCTAAGAACCCGCCCATGAGTTAGGCATGTCTTACTCCGTGGGTGACGGAGAAGCCTACCACCCTTGCTTCATGGAACTGGGAAGTTGAGGGTGCCAGGCCAAGTCTGGTGCAGTTGCTCAGAGACATCAGGCTTCTTTTATCCTTTCCTCAAACCCTTAAAATGAGGCTTCTCTCCCTCTGGATGTTGAGGATGCACATTTGCTACAATGGAAGAACTAAGTGATCTAAAAATTACTAGGTTCTAGGAGACCCGTGAAGACTTTTCTCCAGATTCAGTCACTGTGGTGATTTCCTCAGGCCCCAAGCGCAGCACGATCTTGTTTCCTGGGTCTTGGAGCTCCCTTCAGCTCATCACAAGTGGGCTGCTACTGTTTTTTCTCCCCCTTTTCTTGCTCCCCTTTTGGCTTTGAGCTGCCGGTTCACTTCCATGATGATCCAAGGGGAAGTGACCGCATTCAGAAGCACCTGGGAAGCACATCTTCATGATCTTTGGAAACCATGAATCATTTTGGACTTTTCACATACAAGATCTGATTTAATTCAAGCGTCAGAGATGTTCTCTGTTTAACATTCAGACAATGACAATAATAGCAAAGATGTAGTCCTTACAGTGAGCCAGGCACTGCTCCAAGAGCTTTACATACATTAATTTAATCTTCCAAGAGCCCTATTATCCCCATTTATAGATGAAGAACTTAAGTACAAAGTGATTAAGGGACTTGTTGAAGATTGCATGATAGGAAGAAGCAGGACAGGCAATGTGGCTCCATTGTTTTTATCCACGATGTTGCCTCCAATAAATTAAAAAATATTTTACAGGTGGGCTTCTCCGGTGGCACAGTGGTTGAGAGTCCGCCTGTCGATGCAGGGGACACAGGTTCGTGCCCCGGTCCGGGAGGATCCCACATGCCACGGAGCGGCCGGACCCGTGAGCCATGGCCGCTGAGCCTGCGTGTCCGGAGCCAGTGCTCCACAGCGGGAGAGGCCACAACAGTGAGAGGCCCGCATACCGAAAAAAAAAAAAAAAATTTACAGGTTATGATAACATGTTGAAATAAACTTAGTTGAAAAATAACTGCTAATTGTTAACATTCATCAAATGCCTAAACATGCTTATCTAAATTTGCATCAATGCTATGATTTCTCATTCAAATATGCTACGGCAAATTGTTACACTATTGTATTTCTAATCAACTAAGATATGAACAATTAATGTACGTGACGTGACAGAGGAGCTAATTTGATAACCTTTTAGCAAATGAGCTTCTTACTGGGACTGTAGCACTGTTTTTCTGCTTAAAATATTAATTCTGGCAACTTGGTGTTTCTTATATATCAGGTACTGTCCTGGGGTCGATTACAGATGTCACAAATTCTTTGCTCCATCTACCATGGAGAGTGGAGTCTGTTTCTCTTTCTGTGGAATCTGGGTTGGCCTTAGTGATTCGTTTGACCAACAGAACGTGGCACAAGTGACATTTTGGGCCTTCGGAGACTAGCTCGTAAGAAGCTTCTGCAGAGATGTCTATCAATTTTTAAACAAGGGCCCACTTGAGTAAAATGAGTCCCATCAAGTTGCTGTCATCTTCTGCCTGGAATTCAGCAGGGTGAGAGGGAATGGCCAAGCAGCTTGAATGGAGAGCAGCAGGCAGGTCACTGCTGTCAGCATTACTGGGTCTGTGGTACGGACTCGATAAACACCTTGTGAATTCAATCTGCTTGTTCTTCCTTTATTCTTTTAACCTGTCGTATGCATTTATTTCCAGCTTAACGGTGGATGCCGGTGGTAAGCAGTAGTGGCAGCCAAAACCCCAACAGCTTGTTGGAAGACTCCCCTCATCACGTGCTTATGTTCTCAGTCCTAGCGAGTGACACGAGCTGAGGCAGGGTTGTTGCCCCCAGAGCTCGTCTGACACAGCCCCTTGGTTCCCCCCACTTCCTTTATACCAACACTGGAGGTCTGACAGACAGACGGATAAGACAAGACAAAGTACAGGAGGGAAGATCTAAATGACACATGATAAATCTGAGTAATATCTATTAAAATCTATATCCTGTAAACAGAGAATATACTTTTTTAAAGTGATCCTGGAAGATTTTAAAATTAAGAAAAGACAATAAACTCCCCACAGTAAATATAATACACATAACATTCTCTGATCCTGATGCTAAAACATAACAACTAATAAAAGAATCGGAAAACAAAACCACTACCCACACCAAACTGCCATTATCTGGGGGAAAAAAAACAGCAAAGAAAAAGGGAAAAAGCCTTCTTTCATACAACTTGTTGGTTAAGGAGGAAATAAAAACTGAAACTTCAGAACACCTAGAATATAATAGTAATGACAACACTAGTTCACCTAAGTGATTCAGCTTAAGCAGTACTCAAGTCCACACCTTAAATCTCATATTAATAATTAAGAAAAATAAAAATGATTAAACTGAATGCTAACTCACGGAGTTAGAAAAAAACAACAGAATAGACTAAAAAAAGCAAAAAGTAGGAAATTTAAGGAAATCAATTAATTGGAAAACAGAAAAATAACAGAAGAGATGTTCAAAGCATACCACTTGGGGGAAACAAGCAAACAACAACAAAATAGGTCAACCATTAGCTATCTTAATTAAGAAAACAAGGGAGCAAGCATAATACATAATAAGGGGGAAAGAGCCATAGGCAGAAAAGAGGAGGGTAACTTTGCTCACCTCTAGGCAAATGAACTTGAAAACATGGACAAAATGGATGGTTGATGATCCTAGCTAAGACATAAAAACTACACAGACCAATTACCGTAACAGATACTAAAAGAGCTGTCAAAGAGCTATTGCTGAACATCCACCAACACCAGATAATTTCACTGAAATTTTAAGGAAGAGAAAATTCCAATGCTGTGCAAACTGTTCCAGAACTCAGGAAAAGGAAAAACATTTCCAATTTACCAGCATAAAATTAATAACAAAACTTCTTAAAGATAGCGTGCACGTGAACACACACACACACACGACTAACTGCACTGATGAATACAGATACAAATATATTAAATAAAATAGGAAACATAATCTGGAAATATATTAAAAGAATAATACATATGGTCAAGTAGAGTTTATTTCAGGAACGCAAGGATGGTTCAAAATGACAAAATATATTAAAAGGTCAAAGGAGAAAAATTGTATGATCATCTCCATAGAAAATGAAAAGGCATGTGATAAAATTCAACATGCATTCTTGACTAATTTATTTTAAAATAGGGATCAATGGATACTCCTTAACGTGATTAAATGTATAGATCTCAACCCAGTTCATTATAGCCAATATATTTTAACATTATTCTGGAAGTACTAGACAATGCAATCAAGACATAAAGAGGTATGCAAATTGGAAGACATGACTGTATAACTGGAAAACACAAAAGAATTAACTGAAGTACTACTACATACCATAAGAAAATGGAAGTCTGGTAGCTGGGTAGAAAACTAACATAAATAAGTCATTAGCTTTCATATATACTAAAATCAGACTAAATTATAAACAGAAAGGACTTCCTTAATAATGGTAACAAAAATAATAAAATTTCTAAGAACACTTGAAAAACATGTACAAGATCTCTGTAAAGTAAAATGCAAAGCATCTGTGAAGGAAACAACAAAAAAGACTTGAACAAATTGGGAATCATTTTTGGATAGGGCACCATGGTTTAGATAGAAGCTTTAACATGATAATGATGTCAAATTTCCCCAAGTTGACCTATAAAAGTAAAACTGTCCAAAAAAAAAAAAATGTACAATGGATTTGTTTTGTGGAACACAAAGGGTTGATACTAAAGTTCAAATGGAAAAATAAGCAAGAATATTTGAACATTTAAAAATTACTGTTATTAAAACAGTGTAGGACTGGTACAAAATAAGAAAGGCAAGTCAATTGAACAGAATGGAATTAGAGTCTAGAAATATATCCACATAATATGAAAATCTGCAATATGATAAAAGGGCCATTTCCAATAGCAAGGAAAGGACAGATTTAATAAACAGCCTTGCAGGAACTAGGTAGTTACCTAGGAAGAAAAACTGGAGCCTTAAATTCAGGATAGATCAAATTTTTAAATGTGAAAAGTCAAATAACAGAAATACCCAACTGTACTTTTAACATTCAACCAGTAGCAGATACACTTTTTCCCTTGAAAAAAAGTGCAGAAAAGGAATGCATAGTATGTTACAATTTGTATTACATCATATAGCATTTATACATATAGATACATTTATGTATCTATATGGTATTTCTGGAGGGTATACAAGAATTTGGTCTTGGTACCTATTTCTTTGAAAGGGAACTAGAAGATGGCTGTCAGGGATAGGAGAGAGACTTAATTTTTTTACCATTTGAACCAAGAAGATGTATTAGTTAATTAAACAAAGAAATTAAAATATATGCCAGAAAACAAAACAAAAAACCTATACATAATAGTATATAATTAGTAGGATCTAAACAAGGTTAATTTGGTAACCCAAATTCTGCCAGTAAAATATTGTATAGGGGTCTAAAATGTATCTGAAAATAATATAAAAAGAGAACTGATAGAGTTACTGACTCTTATAAGACACATCAATTAAAAGGCAGGTTTTTCAACGGCAAAATAATGTCCAGGTCCTTAGGGATTTCTTTACGCTTGAGAACTGGTGTAAGCTACTACTTTACTATAAGGGAGTTAAGAAAGACATCCCCTCTTTAATTTTTCTTCTAGACACACTGCGTATTTCATGGCCTGAATCTGTATATGCACCAAATGAACAAAAATAAAGAGAAACTTTGATTTCAAGTACCTCAAGGCAATACAAAAAAAGAAGTCATTTTAATTTTTGATACATATTAAAACATTTCAGTCAGTTCTTCCTGACAGCATAACACGACAAATACACAAGACCTCAAACATGCTTTAAAATGACATTCAGCAAAGTATTTAAAATGTAATAAATAGCAATAATCGCACACAAATACATTTTTCATACTCAAACATTAAGCTACTAAACAGACAGCTAAAGAATAAATAAACGGGAACTGACAATAAAAAAATACGCGGGGTTTTGCAATTCACTTTACTTAAAAAAGGGAGGTGATCTGAATGATTTCTTAATTTGCTTTTCAACATGTAGCATGATCCTCCCCTTATGAATAAAATATATTGAAAAAATCACTTTCTTACTATAATGCAGTTTTTAAATACAACAAATAAATATAAAACCAGCAAAGCAACCTCAAGTTGTAATAAAAATGCCCCCTCACGCTCCCCCTGTAAGCTATGGAAATATATAGTCATTATGATAGCAAATAATAGTATTTAAAGTGATAGTGCTTCTGCACTAAACTCATCTGAGACCTTGATATGATTTTAGTGCAAATCCCTAGGGTCCAATACAAGCATAACCCTGTATCAGGGAAAGACATTACCAGTTGGAACTTATCTTGTACAATTTTTGTACATATTTTATAAAGTTCAAGATTTAATGCATAGTAGAATATCTTCATCCGCTTAACTCTGTCCTTAAATAGAGATAAAAAAAGAAATGACTTGGGCTTTTTACCATTTGGTTTGTACCATATTAGAGTATTAAAGTCAACATTAGAAAATTTATAAAAGAGTTTTGTTTTTGCCATTAATTTATCTAACGCTATCTAAATTTCACATCATTGCATGTTAAACATAAGAGAAAAAATTTTAGACAAAGGTTTTTTCCCTTTGACAAGCTCATATTATGAAATCTAATAATGTTTAGACAGATGTTATACAAATAAAAACAGGTGAGAATAAGGACTTTTTCTCTTTTTATATTAACAACCTTAACATCTAGTATATTAAGTTACAAGATGTATTGGCAAAAGCATAAAGGGTTCAATTAAAAGAAGGTATTATTTTGAACAAAGAAACGTTTTAACATAGGATAGATAGAAACTGACAGTCAAATGAGTTTCAGCAGCCATATCTCTACTGCGAACTACAGTACCGGGATGAAAACAATTAGAAACAAATGGAAGAACATTACTGAACAATCTGAATACATAATGCATTTTTAGCTGCTAAAATAGTAAACTCTAACGTTTATAGAGTTACAGGTGTTTAATTTAACCATGCAGGCTAACATATGATAGTAAGAAATCACCCTGCATCTTTTCTCTTTTTAAATTAAAACTAGTTTAATTGTAAAGTTACAAAACAATGAATGGATATTGCTCCAACTTGTATCCAATCTCCCTGATGGGATTCTTGTACCTAACAAAGTAACAAAGCTTCATCATCACTTGTTTCATTTTTCAGCGTTGCTTCTAAGCAAGAGTCTGGTATCTGGGCAGTGTGGACAATACCGCAGCGCTCACAGGGGCCATCGCGATTACTTGGTCTTGCTCCAGGGTCTGCTGCACTATATGGTTGTCTGAACCTTTGCCCTTGATCGGAGGCAAGATCAAGAAGAGGTCTGGAGCAATCATTCACATCAAAGTCTGAAGCTCCTTCAGAAACTGGAATTAGCATTTCGACATCATCATCTTCTTCTCTTCCACTTACCCCATTATCAAGTTGTCTCAAAGGGCTCTGGTTCTGACTTACGGAGCTTGATCGCCCTAATGTAAAACGTACCCAACGTAGCCCCTGAGTCATACGACTTAGCGCACTCGTGAGCTGGTGACGCGCCGGACTCACACTTGGGGGTTCCGCGCTTGTCACATCCCGTCCGGTCTCTGTGTGACCACCTCGGGTATTCTGAGTGGAGGAACTTCCACTTGCTCCCACTGTTGCTTCTACAGCTGTCGTGGGAGGGACTTTTTGAGGCAAAGGAGCTGCAACCCCGCCAGATGCTCCTACCGTATCTCTTCTCTCATTTTCTGTGTCTGTGTCGTCAGATTCCACAGAAAACAAACTTCTGTGAGTATGATTTCTTTCAGGTTCTCTGCTGGTACTCTGACTAGGGGCAACCTCATCCCCATCTGCTGAGACCAGAGCCAATGACCCTGAATGGCGTGATCTTGCAAAATTAAAAATACGATTCCAGATGTTGCTGGATCTGCCTGCCATAGGAAGTCTGATTGAAGTAAATCCGAGCTGAGACCGTACAGCCAGCCTCAGGTTTTCCAAAAAAAAACCCTAAAAAAAAAAAAAAAAAGAAAGAAAGAAAGAAAAGATCTTAAGACAGCTAACAACAAGGTATTAGGATGGAAAACACCCTTCTATTCAGCATGTGTTGTGGATGAAAGTTCTATTACTCATTTTATGGTCTATGGAGGATGAATTAAATTCTCTCGATACAGGTTCACCTCACTCCAGAATCTAACCTATAACTTGAACCACTGTTCACTGTGTTTAAGATTTTCTTGATACCTCATTTTATATATGAACTTTAAAATGATGTTTAATGCCAATTACAACTGCAATTTTGTTTCAAAACTTCACATGGTAATCCAATCCTAGAAATGCACCAAAGACGGAAAATAAAATTATATGATACTTCTTTAGCTCGGAGGATAGAAGAATCTCTACAATAATTCTCCAAATGACCTAAAGGAGTGTGAAAACCAGGCTGTTTGTTTGTTTTTTTGTTTTAACACAGAACAAGTTAGACTTGATCTACAAGGTTGAAACCTTCCAAAACATGTAAAAATTATATCTCACAGTTGGTTCTCAAGGATTTGTTGAATGAGTGGATACTGAGGATTTATTTCCATTGTCATAAACAAAGGAATTACTGTATCTGGAATGCAGCACAGGAAACAAAAAGCCAAAGAAATTAACTTGTTTATAGCACTATTCAATGGCATCTGAGACATTTGGGTTCCTTCTCAATCTTAAAGATTTAAGTCTTATTTTCTACAGCTTCATGTTAAACATAAATTATAACCTTATTCTTTGAGAATTGGTGATTTTTAATTAGTGCATATGGGAAGTGACCATATTGCCCAACTGAAAGAAAAATCATCTAGATTTTCTTTTTTCTAGGAATGACTACTGGATTTAAAAAAACAAAACAAAACACTACAGTATTTACAAAAACAGTCTTTAAGCTCCACCTAGTGGTTATAAAAAGGAGTAATCAAACTTGGACCAAACACAGCTTTCATCAATCTGGCATTTAGTATTTAAAATACAGTATTTCCAAGAAACAATGGTGAATTGATATACTCCCTTTCAAACGGTGATACAGTTTCCCTCTGCCAAATGAATGGCTCTTGCCTTTCCCCCCACAGAAAAAAAGAAGGGAAGAGAATAAGAAGATGTGATAACATATGTTTTCCATCTCTGTTTATGACTGGTATTGAAGTAAATCCAAGCTGATACCGTACAGCTAGCCTCAGGTTTTCCATATAGATTTGTGATTTCCATATACACCCTTTGAACACAATCCCTGGAATATAACTCACAGAAAGCTAAGAAGCTACTATCACAGGAATCTTTCATAGTCTAGCCTTAGTAAATAACAGATCGTCAATAAGAAATCTGAATATCAGCACATAAAATTTACTATATGAATGAGTAAGGTTTTTCACCAATTGGGAATGTAACTATAAACTAACTGAAAAAAAAAAAAAAAGTGGCTCACATCTCTTTGAACTCCATAGATTTGGTCCTCCTCATTTGGCATTCATGTTCTAAGGCTTTGTGTGAGCACTACTGTCATTAAATCCAGAAATGAATACAAGGCTCTTCAGATATCCTCCCCTCTTATGCAGCTGCCACCCACCATGCCTTCAGCACACTTCAAAGCCATCTTTAACAGTACAGTCTGTCAGTGAGATGAAGCTCTCTACTGGCTTCAAAGTCTGTTTAATTAAATGATTGCCAATTTAACATTAGATTCTACAAGGGGATCTCATGATTGTTTTAGGAATAATTTTATGTACTTCTTCAGTTTATGAAGCAGAAGAAAGGCATTCTTCAGAAAGGATTGCTATTTTGAATGAGTTGGTAATCAGAAGGTTATTTTTCTTTTTTTTTTTTTTTTTTTTTGGCGGTACGCGGGCCTCTCACTGCTGTGGCCTCTCCCATTGCGGAGCACAAGCTCCGGACGCGCAGGCTCAGCGGCCATGGCCCACGGACCCAGCAGCTCCGTGGCATGTGGTATCTTTCCGGACTGGGGCACGAACCCGTGTCCCCTGCATCGGAAGGCGGACTCTCAACCACTGCGCCACCAGGGAAGCCCTATTTTTCTTTTTAAAAACAAATAAGGAAATTTGATAATTTATTACCAAAAGTTTCAAACATAAGAGTGTAATCTCATTAACTGAATAAAATCTAGTTTCCCATTTACAAACATATTTTATTTTAAAACTTTGTTGAAGCAGAATTCCCTCACAAGGGTAAAGTATAACCCTACAAAAATGCTGTACTAGGTAGTAAAGAATTGAAACCTTACCCAAAGTGAGGTCTGACCTTTGCCCTTTACTTCTGGGATGAGACCTCAGACCTTGGAATGTCATCTTTGACAGGAGTGTCATTGCGTGGAGACTTGGGCCAGCCAGAGAGTAGCACTGCGTTTTAGGTGGAGGCTCTGAGCCACACCAATGTGATGTAGCGTGGGAGTGCTGAGTCAGCAGAATCAGTCAACCTCTGGAGAGGCTGGAGACTGGGATCAGCCACGTGTGCCATTAATCATGCCTATGTGATGGAGCTCCAATAAAAACCCTGGACACCGAGTTTGGGTGAGCGTCCCTAGTTGGCAATGTTTTGTGCATATTGTCACACAACCGTGTCGAGAGAATAACACTGTCCTGACTTTATGGAGAGAAGACAATTGGAAGGGTCGTGTTTGGTACCCTGCTGAACCCTGTCCTATGCGTCTCTTCCTTTGGCTGATTTAATCTGGATCCTTTCCCAGCAATAATAGTTACACCAGATTATACTATTAAGTAAAACAGCTTTCAATGAGTTCTCAGTCCTTCCAGTGAATTATCAAACCTGAGGATGGTTTGGGAGCCCCTGAACTTAAAATTGGTTTTAGAAGTAAGGGCTGTCTTGTGTGGACTGTGCTCCCTCGAACTTCACAGTTGACTAACCTCTTGAAGGTAGCCTCAGGGTATAGAGGTGGGGTGATAGATGGTGGAGTGGGTGGATGGAATTAACCATCCTCTGAATTCCTACCTAAAAAGAACCCTTCCCCATGGCAGGGACTACAATACATAAAAACCACAATGTAGGGTTTTCCTATGTTGCAGACAAAATTCCAACCAGTGGAAGTTCTGAATTACTTACTTAGCAAATTACATCAAATTCTCACAAAGATTTCCTAAAAGACTCGAATAAGATGACCGACTGTAATTGGAAACCTATTTACCAGAAAGGAAATGGTCTTTCATCTTGAACAGAATTAAATTACTGGGAAAACAATGTTCATCAATTTTTCTTAATTCTGATACTGGGAACAATTTTTAGAAATGTTTCTGGATAAATTTACATTCTAAATGTAGAAACCTTAATGCCCTTAAGAACCCTGGCACAACTGTAAGCATTGAAAAAGAAATTTAAAAAGAAATTGCAGGGAACTATATTCGGTATCTTATAATAATCTATTATGGAAAAGAATCTGAAGAAGAATATATATATATATATGTATAACTGGATCACTTTACTGTACACTTGAAGTAGAAAATTGCTCACAAAAATTTAAAGAATTCAGAAACATTAATAAAGAATGAGTTACTATTTAAAGAAAATGATATGAATTTTTAAGCGCTGTAAAATCCAGCTGTGAAGAAGTTTTCTCTCAAGTCAGGTAGAAATGTTAACTTAATTTCAACAACTTTTATTTTAATCTAGCACGTTACTAGTCTATTACTAAGCATATCAACTTTAGTATTTCTTTTTAAATCCTTGAAATAGTTCAAGTAGAAAATAAGTTGTCAAACTTTACTTTTGAATTTTAACACACTAAATTATCCTAAACAGTAAAACGCTTAAGAATCACCTAACCAAATCAGAAGTAAAGAGTGAAAAGTATACTTCTGAATTTGTTAAAATACAATGAAACAATCAGAGTTGACCCTTGAACAACATGGGCTTGAAATGCACGGGACCACTTATACGTGGATTTTTTTCAACAGCAAATTCTATAGTACTACATGATACATGGTTGGTTGAATTTATGGATGTTGAGCCCCAGACACAGAGGCCCGACTACAAAGTTACATGTGAATTTTCACCTGCACAGAGGGTGGGTGTCCCTAGCCCCCTCGTTGTTCAGGGGTCAACTGTATAATTTCAAATCCTCCATATATTTAATTCTTAACGTGACTGCAAAAATTCTGACCCAGTCAAGGATACTTTACCATTATATACAAGTATAGATTTCATTTTAAGAGGTACGGAAAGAGAAATAATAAATTGTAACATACTTGGTTAGGTGGACAAACAGGAAAATCTTCAACTGGTGGAATTAAACCCTGAGCAATCAACTGTCCATAAGAGGGAGGAGCTTCTCTTCTTAACAATTCTGCTTCCACTCTGGACAACTGTGTTTCAAATGATCTTTGAGAGAAACAGGGGGATGAAAAGGGTTAAAAAAAAAGGCAAGCCAAAACAGTAATTTTAAAATTATCAACAATTAAAACAATTTGAATTTTAATATACTTGCTCATTTGTATAAAGCTTATTTAGCCAGCATTCCTACACTGAGAACACAAAGATGAAGTGGACAGTTTAGCCTCATGCGGTTTTACACTAGGGGCCTGGATCACTAAGTTTTAATAAGTTAGATATCCCCGTAAAAGATAAAAGTACTAGATCTTTAAACCCCTAAGAACATAGGGGCTTGAGACTTTAGGTGAAAGTATTTGAAAATTCTTAGAAGACACTTTATTCAGCAAGTCCAACACATTTACTTTTCAGGTAAGGAAAAGAGTGAAATGAGTCACCAAAACCCTTTCTGGAATAACTTGTTCTTAAACTCAAGGCCTCTGGTCTTCATTGTACTCTTATGTTGCAATGTAGTAAAACATTTTCTGGCCATTTATACTGAACCAAAGATAAGATGCACTTGGTTATTGTGATACTGTGCATCTATTCTTAGCTGTCTGGTATGTGACTTCTTTGTTGTATCTATCATTTGTAATTCTCCTGGGACTGACGGTCATGGTCTCCACAGGAGCTTTCTAGAAGGCCTCTCTGCCATCAAATTCTCCCAGGTCCAGTCTCTCCTCTACAAGAAAGACAGCTCTCCCTGAAGGCCACTCTTTAACGCTGAACCACTTCTTACTTAACTGAGATCCTTCGACTTTAATACCACTTTATTTTATAGCTCTTACAATATTTATATTTTTTGCCATCTAATTCTACCCACCAATTCCTTCCTTCTAACTGTAAACTGCCCATGAGATTACTCCTACCCATTTCTCTATTCACCTGTATAATGCTTTCAACATAGAAGGTTCTCAAATGATCTGGAATTGTTGAATTAATATTTATAAAAACCGAGGTTAAAGAGCAACAACCGAGAATTACAGCTTGCAAAATTCCTGTAAGACAGATTAACCTGAAAACAGGAACTGATAAACACAGATTGGCTTTTTTCACCTCATAACTCTTAGTATTTATTTGTTTTTTAATATTCTTATTAGGCTTTTGAGTCATAGGCTTTTCATAGTCATTTTATAAATCATAAGAAGTATTTATTTCTCAACAATTTAACAAAAATATATTGCTAATCTCATTAAGAAATGTGTTGTAAATATTTGGGCCATGCTTTTACTGTAGAGAGCATAAGCAATATAGTTTCGTCTCGATACTGACCTTCGTTCAAACATTCTCAGAGAATAGAGCTTACAAGTACATCCCAAGGCAATGACCAGTAACAGGCCACAGATGAGGCTCCCTATGACGGCTGCAGTTATGACTCGGGTAGGCACGATTACCGGGCAATTCTCCTCATCGCTGCCATCGCCACAGTCGTCCTGAGAGTCACACACCCAGCTTTCAAACACACAACGATTGTTTTTGCAATGAAAATTTCCTGGCTGGCAAAAAAAGCAGTTTTTTTCATCGGAGCCATTTGGGCAATGATTCTGGTAGTTGCAGCGATCAGAACGAGGGTAACAGACGCCGTTCCGGGAACATGGGAACTCTTCCTTTTGGCACATGGTACAATTGATTTCATCCCTTCCGTTTGGGCAATGCCAATACCCATCGCAGCGCTGCTGCTCCGTATAACACCCCCAGTTCCCTCCGCAGGGTATTTCCCATGGCAAACAGAAGCCGTCTACTTGGTAAGTAGCGTTAAATCCCCTGGCAGCGTTGACTTTATCGGCACAGAAGTGTACCCTTATCTGTCCAGAAGAAGACACGACAGTGAGAGGCGCATGAGAATCAAAAGCAGTTAACACACGCAAGAGCTTGTGTGGATTCTCCTCTAATCCATCGTATATTTTGACATAATCACCATAACCAGTACCATCAAGTTTAAAGTCAGTGAAGCGTAAGATGACTTTACGATGATCACCAGTGTCTATTAACCAGGTGCAATTGCTTCCGGGAGGATAAAAGTCTGGATAATTGGGAGAATTAAAAGTACCATAAAAATATTTTAACCACTGCCCACAGGTTGGCACATCACAGTCTATCTCATCTCCAAGGTCAAGGCAGTCAATGTTCCCATCACATTTTAAAGATTCGGGGAGGCAAGTGTAAACTTTGGTAAACCGAGATAGACACTGGAACTGGTTGTAAGCACAGGGTTGGAAAGAGGCAGATGTTGGAGGATTCACTTCTTTGGCACAGATCTCTTCATCAGAACTATCTCCACATTCGTCCATGTTATTGCATTTCCAGGCTGCTGGTATACACTTTCCATTACCACAACGAAACTGGTCACAAGCACAGTTTGGTTCCTCAGATTTCCCTGGGAGGACATTGGGAGGACGGAGATGGAGAGATAAGGAGAAAAACAACATACTCTTTAAAGGCAAGTGGCATTTTTATCGTAAATGTTGATTAGCCCAAATGATAGTTGGGCTTGATCAAAAAACAGGTTAAACTCTAATGGCAAATTAATATTGGCTTACTGATTACTCAACTATTTATTAAACACTTATGATTTGTTCCATGAAGATCTCTACAGCGGATCTAAAGAGAAAAGACCAATCCTGTTTTTGCAGAAGCTATTTTACTGCAGAACATTTAGTAAAGTGATGTAAGATACGTAAGTCAGTAGGATGTATTGCCTAAGAATTTCAAATACTCTATTGTATAAACATTTTGCAATGAAGAAAAACTCCTCTATAATAATCACTTTTTCAAATCCAGTTTTAGTATTCTTTTTGAGTTGTTTATATATATATATTATATATATATACACAAACACATACACACAATATTTTGCTATGTGTATCATAGCGTATTTTGCAAGCCCATTATTTAGACTCAAATTTTTGCTAAGATTACCATAAGTTAACTTTATTCTATTTCTAACATTTCATGTAACCACAACATGGTACTTCCATTTTATAACTGTTTTAATACAACTGCAAAATATTTTATGAATCTGAGCTAAAGGTATACATTTACTCAACAAAGCAGTAGGGGGAAGAAGAGAGAAAAGAATGGAAATGTTTATAGAATTCTGATTATCTTAGTGGACTATCTTAAATATATAACAATGACGTAGGGAAAGAAAACCAAACATTAGATTCCTACAGTCCACACTGATGATGTCGGCCAATGCTTACCTCTCCATTAACAACTTTTATTTACTGGCAAATAGGTGACAGAAAATGTGCTTCAGAACCTAAGTAAATATTACAAAGACTGTGCTTTTAATAAAAAAGAGAAAAAGCAGCATATGTTGCTAAAGGAGACCATGTCATTTCAGAAAATGTAGAATGATTTTCAGCAAAAATTTACATAACTCTAATGCTCTGAGTTCTTCATATTTGTATGATCTGCTCACTCTTTTTGGATAAAGTTTAAGAACTAGCAAAAGAAGATTTCTGATACTACAAACTACGAAAGTGAAATTGATTATGTCTTTTCTTTGAAGGTGTAAAGACAAGGGTAATGCACACACACAAAAATACATTCTGAAGTAACTTGCAGGATACTGGTAAACACTTGAGGGGAAAAAGTTCCTTTTAAAATAAACGTATTCAAAATATTTAAAAAGAAAACTGACCTTAGTTTGTAAAATTAATCATTTTATTAGGATTATACAAAATGCCTTTTGGAAACCTGGATCTATGGTACCTGAACCTTTAGCCTCTAATTCCTCAATCTCAGCTACCTTGAGGATTGAGTCACAATTAAACGGACATTGTTTAAAAGGCGAGTCCCAAAGTGACTGAGCAGTAAATACTATAGAATTCTGTTCCATATCTTTCTTCTTATTTAAAAACACACCTGAAAAGTATGCCAGTCTGAAACCCTTCCTAGAGATACTGTCATCGGAATGGAACCTGATCCAGACGTGGTCTTGTGAAGAAATATATGGTGGTGGGATTGTAGAACCACAGGCTCTGTAGCTTTCAATATTCTTGTATGTTTCTATCGTCAACCAGTCCAAACTGCATCTTCTGGACCCTTGAATATCAAAATCCTGAAAACTACAAATAAAAAGTCAGAAAAGGTTACTGAAAAGGACATTCTGGAAAAAAATTTCATTAATAACACAAAGTACCTGGGGAATTTATTACAAGCCTCCATATATTCAATGATTCTCCTGGATCTTCTAGGCCCACGACTATATCATCAGCAATAATAATACTGCTTCTGTGTTCCTAACATTTATATCTCTTTCCCAGATTCCAGAACAATACTTCTTCATAAGTAACACGAAATTCCAAAATAACGCTAAAAAACAGGAGACGGTTGGCACCTTTTTTCTTTTTCTTCTCCCTGTGTGTGTTTAGGAAGGACCACTTCTAATTCTTAGCACCCTAAGTTGTTCTGTTTGAACGACTCCATAATTCGATGAACTGAAGGACACAGAGGAAGTCTGCCTTCTCTAGATTAGACTGGTTCATCTGCTGGCTTAATGGGTTGATAGCTCACATTTCGGGAGGGCAAACAGCGCAAACCTGAGCCAAGTAAAAAAGTTAAAAATGAACAAACCAAAAGCTTCTTCAGTGAAAAGCCCCTGAGTTTGGGAATCCTTTTCTACATAAATGGTTTATAACCAAACGTTAGCTTGTAGTTCATAAAATACGGGCATGAATAAAGGGCAGAAAAGTCAAATAAGGACCACACACAAAATTAGCCACTGCTATGAAAAAAGAAAAAACAAAACAGCATTTTCTACTAACATGTCTCACCGAAAAGTGAGATTCCTGCCTTACGCCAAGTGATGGTAAAGTTAATTATCCAGGGATTATTATACCAGGGTATTTCCTCTTTAAATATTCTGAGTAACTACAACAAAGGCTGACAATTTGACTGCTTCCAGTTTTTCACTATTATGAACAAGGCTGGAATCCTTATACATGTTCTCTCCACACACACATGAGTAAGTATTTCTCTAGGACAAATTTTTCTACAAGTAGAACTGCTAGGTCAAAAGACACAATTCCACTTTAAATTTGATAGCAACACTGAGAAAAATGTTTATACCAATTCACAATTCCACCAAGTGTGTATGAAAAAGCACCTTATATCCCACAACTCTGGCAAAATGAAACATTTTATTTCTAAAGATTTGTTGCCAGTTAGGTGGATAAAATAGATTTATCATTGTTCTAGTTTGCATTTCCTTATTTACTGAAATTGAAACACTTTTTCCTGTGTTTATTAGCTATTTCTATTTCTGTGAATCACCTTATTATATCCTTCATACCTTACAATTTGTTCTTATTTAAGAGCTCTTCATATAGTATAAACATGTCTCTATTTGGGGCATGTATGTTACGCAAGATATATGTAGAGCCACTCAAACCCTCATTCTCTCCAACAGCTGGTGCTGTCAGTCTTTCTTAATGGTATCTTTTACTGAGGAGTTTTTTTTTTTTTTTGAAGTATAGCTGACTTACAATATTATATTAGTTTCAGGTGTACAACACAGTGATTCGATATTTTTACACCTTATACACCATATAAAGTTATTATTACATATTGGCTACATTCCCCTGTGCTGCACATTACATCCTTGTAACTTATTTATTTTATACATAGTAGTCTGTACCTCTTAATACCCCTCACCTATCTTGTCCCTCTCCTTGATGTCTGTATCTGTGAGTCTGTTTCTGTTTTGTTATATTCGTTAATGTATTTTATTTTTCAGATTCCATATAAACTGAAAACATACAGTATTTGCCTCTGTCTGACTTATTTCACTAAGCGTAATAACGTGTAGGTCCATCCATGTTGTTGCAAATGGCAAAATTTCACTCTTTTATAGCTGAGAAATATTATATTATATCACAGCTTCTTTACCCACTTATCTGTTGATGGATACTTAGGTTGCTTTCATGTCTTGGCTACTATACGTAATGCTGCTATGAACACTGGGATGCATATATCTTTTCAAATTATTTTTTTAAATTTTCTTTGGATATGAAGAGTGGAACTGCTGGATCGTCTGGTAATTCTATTTTTAATTTTTTGAGGAACTTGCATACTGTTTTCCATAGTGGCTGTGCTGAATGGGAGAATATATTTGCAAATGATAGGTCCAATAACAGGTTAATAATCTAAAATATATAAAGAACTCATACAATTCAATATCAAAAAAACAAACATCCCAATTAAAACATGCACAGAGGATCTAACATTTTTCCAAAGAAGACACACATGCCAATAGGCACATGAAAAGATGCTCAGCATTGCTAATCATCAGGGAAATACAACTCAAAACCACAATGAGACATCACCTTACATCTGTCAGAATGGTTATTGTCAAAGCCATGTTGGCAAGGATGTGGAGAAAAGGGAACCTTTGTGCACTGTTGGTGGAGATGTAAACTGGTGTAGCCACTATGGAAAACAGTACGGAGATTCCTCAAAAAATTAAAAATAGAACTACCATATGATCCAGCAATTCCACTCCTAGCTATTTACTGGAAGAAAAAAACACTAATTAGAAAAGATACATGCACCCCAAATTTCATTGCAGCATTATTTACAATAGCCAAAATATGGAAGTAATCAAAGTGTCCTTTAATATACTTTTTTTTTTTTTTCGCTGCACCTTTTGGCTTTGTGGGATCACAGTTCCCTGACCAGGGACTGAAACAGGGCCATGCCAGTGAAAGCCCAGAATCCTAACCACCAGGCCACCAGGGAACTCCCAACTTTTAATCAACTAAGATTCATGAAATCAGGGACCTGATCCAGAACAAAAGAAATAATCAATAAATATCTCTTCACATATACACTACTAGGGGTTTGGTTTGCTAATATTCATTTAGGATGTTTAAAATACATTTACAAGTGAAAGTAGTTTTCAGTTTTTCTTTTTTTATGCTTCAGAATAGTTTATGTAACAAAGACACTGTTTACAAACCTGTGCCTTGTGCCTCTTCAGAGTACAGATGATTTAGGGTAGAGATTTTCAATTTCTTCATGCTTTTTGGTTTAATCAGCTTTCCTAAACTCATTAAGTCAGTTTTGATAATTTAAGTTTTCTTAGAAATTATCATTTTATCTTGAAAGTAAAATTTATCATTGCAAAGCTTTACATAGTACTTTCATACAACTGGTTAAATTTTCATATCTGTGGTCTTTAAATTTGTTTGGATTTTCTATGTAGGTAAGTGTAGTATTGGCAAATAAGGAAAGTTTCACCTCTTCCTTTTCATTTTTTTATACCACTAACCTCTATTTGTTGGAACGTTGTATTGACTGAGGTTCAAGTACAAGCAGTGAAAGCATGTGTCCTTGTCTTGGTCCTTAGTGCTAAAATTAACTTCAATATTAAGTTTGATTTTTAAATTTTTTAAACAGATAACTTATCAGGTTAAGGAAATTGCTTCTCTATTCATTTGGCAAAACTTGCCTGTAAAACTATCTGGGTGTAGAATCTTATTTTGAGTGTTGATTTAATTTCTTTAATAGCTATTGCATTCATTAGTTTTCTAATTCTTCTTGAATCAATTTTGGTAACACACGTAGAAAATGATTCATTTCTTCTAATTGTATAAAAGTATCAGTATAAACCATTCATGATATTCCTTTACGACTTCTAAAGTCTCTATTATTGTATTTATAACTATAGACACTTTTTTTAAAAATTTTTATTTGTACCTTTCCTCTTTTTTCTTCACTCTTGCCTTGAGATCTGTCTTTGTCTATTTTCCTCACTCTTTCAGAAAACCAGTTTTTGGTTATTTTTTCTATTTAATTATTTTCTGATCTTAACTTTATTTTTTCTACTAAAGATTTACCCTGTAGTTTTTCTTCTAAACTCTTGAGAAAATGCTGAGCTTATTTATTTTCCATCTTACTAATTTTTAAATCAATGCATTAAAGCTGTAAAAATTTTCTAAGTACTCTTTCAATGTATTCCAACAGTTTTAATATCTAATACTTTCATTATGGCTACTTAAAAATATTTTGAGTTTCATTGTGATTTCCATCTTTAATGCAGAAGTTATTTAGGAATACGTTTCTGAACATATGGGGTTTTTTAAATTGTGGGTTTCTAATTTAACTGCATTATGATCAGAGGAAATCTGAATGATGTAAAGTCTGGAAATACATTCAGAATTCCTTTATTTAATACATAATCAATTTTTAAATAAACGTCACATATGTCTTTGAAAGGAATGTGCATTCTCTATTCACTGAAATAGGTATAAACATTACACACCTATGTAATACATGCGTTACTGAATCAAGTTTGTTAGTTTTATCAAATCTTCTCCATTTTTACTGTTTTCCTGTTTAATGTATTAACTTCAGATTAAAACATATGTTTAGAAACTTCCACTGAATTCTGCACTAGTCAAACCTGGTCAAACTTGGTAACTCCCCCCACAGTCTGCTTTGCTTATGTTTTATGCTGTGTTATTAGGTACACAATGTTGAACCAGGATTTTATCTTCCTAGTGGATTATTCCATTTGTTACTAATACTTTGTGTCTTAAGGTTAATTACGACTGATGTTAACCTTCCTGCACTAGCTCTCTCCTGATATGTACTTCCATAGCTTATCTTTTCCTATCCTCATTTTTTTTTTTTTTTTTTTTGCGGTATGCGGGCCTCTCACTGTTGTGGCCTCTCCCGTTGCAGAGCACAGGCTCCGGAAGCGCAGGCTCCGCGGCATGTGGGATCTTCCCGGACCGGGGCACGAACCCGCGTCCCCTGCATCGGCAGGCGGACTCTCAACCACTGTGCCGCCAGGGAAGCCCTCCTATCTTCATGTTTTAGACTTTCTGTTGGTGCTGTTTTAGGTATGTTCTTATTAAGCCCATCGGAGAGGAATCATATCAATCAACCAACCAATAAACCTGATTGGATAGTCTATCTTTTAAAGGTTAAGTGAGTTTTTTTGATTGAATAGCTTTTCTCTTTGGGGTGGGGAGCGGGGTTCTCATTTTCCTCCTTTCCTGTATTCTTCTGTATTAATAGGTTTTTGAAGGTTTTTTAAAAAAGTTTCTTTCCCTCTGCTTTGGTTTAATAAAGTCCAAGTAAGAGTATTCAGTGTTTCTATTCTCTCAAATTCTCAAATTCAGTAGAAAAATTTACAACTTTATTTTCACCCATCTGTAACTGAAATTTAACATTTCCTTCACTTATGAATATGAACAACAAACCATGAATAGTTTTTTTTTTTTTAAATAAATTTATTTATTTATTTTTGGCTGCGTTGGGTCTTTGTTGCTGCATGTGGGCTTTCTCTACTTGCGGTGAGGGGGGGCTACCCTTCATTGTGGTGCGCGGGCTTCTTATTGCGGTGGCTTCTTGTTGCAGACAATGGGCTCTAGGCATGCGGGCTTCAGTAGTTGTGGCACATGGGCTCAGCAGTTGTGGCTCTCAGGCTCTAGAGCGCAGGCTCAGTAGTTGTGGCGCACGGGCTTAGTTGCTCCGCAGCATGTGGGATCTTCCTGGACCAGGGATCGAACCCGTGTCCCCTGCATTGGCAGGTGGGTTCTTACCACTGCACCACCAGGGAAGTCCCATGAATAGTTTTTATAGTACCTCTCACACTGTCACCAATAGAAATCACAGATAATTTCATCTTATATTTCAGTTTTAATAGAGATCTAGAATAACTATTTACACTCAAAACCACTTTGAAATTATAATTGTTAAAAGCATGGCTTGCTCACTAATACGTTAATAAATAAGCATATATGTACTATCATATTATAAATTTGTAAAAATACCTGATAGCTATACTTCAGGAATAATTGGTTCCCTTTGTAATGCTATGTGTTTTGTTTTATAAATTTGAAAACATTCTGAGAAAGGATCTATAGGTTTCACCAAACTACCAAAGTGTTCATGGCATAAAAAAGGTTAAGAAAAAGACCCCAATATATTAAACTGTACAACACCTGTAGTAAATCTGTTCCAACTTGATTTTGTTGGCTGTTTTGGTTAGTATTAAAGTTTTTCAAACATTCTAGAAATTTGGGTTGCACACTTTTGTGAAAGATTTTTGGTGCTGTTTTTGTTTTGTTTTTAAAATTTTATCTTCTCCTACGTTCCCCCACGGCATGTTTTGTAGCTACCTCCACTTACGTCTCCATCCCAAAACCAGTCCTAAGATGGTGGTTCAGAGTAGTAGTGTAGACCCGGTTACAGAGTCAGTGGGGACTTAGTTAAATTCCTACTTATTATGGTATGTCTCCTACCTTTCTAAGCTCTCAGCCCCATGAAAGTTCAAGCAGTGGTTAGTAGAAGTTTTTTTCAGCCTCCTTTCTTGAGCAAAATATCCTGACCCTACTCCTTGGCTTCAAGCAGGGAACCAGAATCCAATCCTCTACCTCCTGTGGATAAGGTGGCCTTTGTGGATTTGGGAAGATTTAAAGGGAAGGGATAAAAATGTTTATATATCACCATCTTTAACCAGTTTTATACGGAGAGGTCTAAATATTGTTTGTTCATAGTCGGTAATTTTAGTTTCTCTCTTTTATCTAGATTTTCATTATTTTAAACTCAGGAATGAATCTTGATTTTGTTTTTACCAAAAAGTTTTAAAACATCTGTCTAGTCTAGGTAATCATATACCTTTTCTGTGACTTGTTAATATGGTAAATTAATATTTCCTAATATTGACTCAATTGTGTGTCTAAATGAGCTGAATTTGATTATGGTATAAATTTCTTTTGAACAATATATTTAAGATATTACACCAATGTTCACAAGTGAAACCTGACTTTCTTTGTGTATTATGTGGGTGTGTCATCTTTTTAAAATTTGGTATTACCATGTTAATGGTTTCAATAAGAACTAGGACGATTACTAAAATTACTTTCTGATTTTATGAGGCTAGCTGTGTAAATCCAAATTTGTTAACTCCATCCAGAATTTAGGAACTCTTCCCTTAGATGTGGAGCTCACCTCCAATATTGTTCTGCATTTCACTATTTTGCTTGGTTTTTAGCGTAGCTTTGTGAAATCTCAAGGATCCAACACATGATCAGAACCAGATGGCAGGATTCCATGTCACCTCCTTTGTGCTGGCAAGAATTTCCAAGTTTTACATAACTGAGCTGGTACGCTGCAAATTTAATTTGGGGTTGGATTTTTAGGTTAAAAGAAAAAAAATCTCCAAAAAGTCTAGTTTTATGTTTAAAAAATATTTGGAATCCTTATGGTAAAATATTACTTTGTAAACACATTTGTGCTTAGTCATGTTATAAGTAACAGAAAATAGGCATATTGTTCAGATTCCAACACTGGTACTGCTGCAGAAGGATAACCTTAATGGTACATCCTACCCATCCATCAAGCAAGGGATCATACTTCCCACAGAGGAGTGTTACAGCTTCCACAGAAGCTCAGCTCCAGTGTTCCAAAAGATGTGGCTTGGGGCAGAGAGGAACCAAAGAAAAACATACCATATGTCCCTGTTTTACGGCTGCCACAGAAAAAAGGGGATAGACTACAGTTGTGTTCCTCAAGAGACTGGTTTTCTCATTAGTTAATGAATATAAAAAAGGAGCATGGAAAGATTCAAAAATAGGCTAAATTTACAATCTCATTTGTAAAAAATTGTGAAACTAAGGGATATGTCTATGATCTGCAAGGTCTCTTCCAAATCTAAAATTCCATGATCCTTACCTATAAAAATGTAATTAATGAAAGAATGTCAAAGATGCCTTTGCACTGTCTGTGACAGGAATGGCATTCTTAACTGTGTCATGGTTCTTTGTTTAGGTACACTATTTTTTTTTCTCCCCTTCAGGCAAATTTTTTTTTTTCCTAATAGCTTTGATATAATTTCCTTAAGCAAGCAATATCTAGTTCCACTGAATGTTTCCTCCTTAACATCTTACTCCCACAGTTTTTCTCTGCAATTTTAAATGTCTGTAAAATAATCTTAATTTTCCTGATTTATATCATACTTATTCTTAGGATCTTAAACTTATGGTTATTTCCCCTAGGAGTATCTTTCATTTTGTATTCTTAACAAATGTTCTATTGTCTCAGTGCCATGAAAGAAAGATTTTTCTAGACACAGTATTTATCCATCATCAGCTTGTTTCAAGTTTTATACACAGACGTAGCCTACAATCATGTTTTAACTCCTTATGGTAGAGGACTCTACTAACAAGACCAAGATTATGGGTTAGATCTCCAAGTGGATTACTGAGTCCTGTTTATTTGTCTCATGGCCAAAGATTACACTGTTGATCCTAATAAGCTGTTTTGCAAATGTGTACCTTTTGTTAAAAAATTGCCTAGAAGAATACGGATGGCTCAGTGCAAATTCATTACCGCCATTAGAAAATATTCAAAACACATGCCCTAATAAAAGAGGAAGAACGGGTTGCTATTCCTACCCTCAAGATGGTACTGATAAATATAATTTACTATATTTTCTGAAAAATCATCTACTGCATGTTGAGCAATGATACTTGGAAACTGAATTTATACTTTGTAATAAAATATCATACAATAATACAGGAAGGTATCTGAATTACCTTATAGTAATAATTTCCCCTGGGTTTGCCCTTATGAACCAGCTACAGTTGATTTTGGCAGGATATTCAGAAGGCCAGCCTGGGCTCGTGATTATACCACTTGGTACTTGAATTTGTTCTGGAGTTTCTCCACAAGCTGGAAGATAGTCAAAGCAGTCTTAGCTAATTATTATCCTTTAAAACAAAGCATTAAGTAAATCAGTATTTATTTAAAAAGAAAACTTCAGACATCAAATCATATACAATAAAATATAGTATTGCCGACCTTAAAAAGCTTTTATTATTCTAATGAAATTATTTTATTTTCTTCCCTTTTAGTCAAAGTATCTTATTCTAATTAAATACAACGTTTTAGGGAGGTGTGGAAGTTTTCAAATTGGATCTCTGAATAACATTAAAATTGTTAAGTTGCTAGCGTTAGCCATGGAGATCAGTTGATCCATCTATCTTTTTTCAAAATTCACTTTTAAATTTATTTTATTATAAACCAGCTAAAGTTCAACTTTACTGAACTACTTTTTGGACACTTTAAATTTAAAAAAATCAGATAAATAGTATTCTGAACACAATAATTAAAGGAAAGCACGTATAAACGTAACAGTAAGATGCTGGGTTGTTAAGAAGTTAGTGGATGATTGGATAAAGGCAGCAAAACATTACTTCAAAATTACTTCAAAGCAGTTCTTTAATTCATTCCATGAATACTTCGAAACTTTATTACAGGGTCATAAATGATTCCTAAATTATTTTAAAAATAAAGGCTTGAAATAGTCAGTGATTAAAGTAGCATGATGTGGTTAGACATCTAAATATCCTAGAATAGAGAATAAATTTAAACTACTACCAACACTTTCCCTGTATTCTTCTCCTTTCATTATCTTGAACTCTCACAGTTCACATTTTACCAATCCAGAATTCTGCTGATAATCTGACAATTTATTCTCCCTTAATTTGTAAAAGAGTCACTGGTTACAAGAAAATGCAATGAATGTTTAAACCTTCAGGAAAATGTAAAATCTTGGAACCTCTTGTCTGATACAATTTTGACAAACTGGATTAGCTTATTTTTAAAGTAAGAGCAGATTAGAAGGAGCAAATTAGAAGTGGGGAGAGCAGCTGCCTAAACGACCACTGTGTGTGTGTGTGTGTGTGCGTGTGTGTGTGTGTGTGTGCGTGCGTGCGTGTGTGTGTGCGTGCGTGTGTGTGTGTAATAGAGGTTACAGTCTGCTCAACTTAGGGTAATTATGCTAGGAAGTGATTTTACAAAGTTTGTATCCGTAATGATCAAAATAAAAGCAAGCTATATTGCTCAAAGAGTCAACACTTATTTCTATAGAATAACCCACTCCCTGAAAAAAACATGCAGTCGAGGTTTTAAACCTCTGCAGGCTCACGCCTAAAATGTGTCTAGTCTGGAATCAGGGTATACCGCCAAAGGGATCTTGATTTTAATCACTTTTCAGACACAGAGATTCATGGCATAAAACACAAGGATATAATATATCAAGAGCCTAAGCATACATCTTATTGCCCACACACAAAGCTTCCGATTTTTTTTTGTTAAATTTCATTAAGAGTAAAATTTCCCTTACAAAAAAGTGTAATTTGATACTTTAGAAAAAGACTAAATTTATCCAAATGTGATTCTATTTTGGGCTTATTAACACTGAAGTGCCAGAGTTTTGCTTCCAACCTTGTTCTAATGAGTTATTATCACAATAATTAATGAAAAGATGCCTAAATCATTTATAAGACCTTTTTTCTTTCTTTACCTCCTCTTGCCATTTTGTAGCAGCATACTGAACAAATTCTTAAGTTCATGAAGATACAAACATACAAATAAACTGGCAAAAACTATTATCGTCTCTCCCCCAGGATGTAAAACACTGTTCATTTTCATTAAAAGATTCATTTACATTAAAGAGAATAATACAATTTTGAGTTAAACTGTTTAACTTACAAGTATAACACTGTAAATGGCATATAAGTACTGAAATACTTATTAGCTGATCTAACAGCAGTGAGACACATCCAAAAACTGGGTGGGAATAATCTATGACAAAGCAAACAACTCTTAACCTTTAAATAAATGGAGATGGAGAGACTAATTATAGGGAAAAACTAGAAATAATTTTATTATGTTTTGCTTAAATTTTTTTCCCCAAACATCTGAGAAACCCATAGGTGGTGCTCTTATACCAAAGACTAAAGAAATTATGATCTGGTTTGGATGCTCAAAAATACTGTTGTGAATATTTTCACACAATTGCCAAAGGATAAGACATACCACTCGTAAAAAAGAGTGGTTATTTTAAGATTCAGTATTTTACATTTCTAATTCACTTAGTACTTTTATAACATTATTTAAAAATATTAATGATTCTCACCAATCAAAAACAAAATTATTTTCTCTTAACGGGTTATGAATACATATTTTGCTTAAATTTTGCAACATGACTGAGTTTGGCATTTTGTTTTAGATCCAGCCAGTGGCTTTTTATCAACATTTTTATACGTACAATATTAATACATTGGGCATGTAGATTAATATACTCTAGCAGAACCATAACTTATTCCCTTTTATATATGAGAAAGAATAAATCCAAATGCTCAGTGTGATCAACATTAAAAATCATAAAAAAATTTCCCTCCCTTTTGAGCTTAGAGTTTGCCTACATATACTGGCAGATTTGGAATCAGGAGACCTAGATGCCATCTGTTCTATCTGCCACTATTAGCTTTGCCACAGAATAAACGACTAAACCTTTTTAAGACTTGGTTTCCTCATGTGTTAAAATAAGGAGTTGCTGTTTGGATATCTCTAAGGTCTATTTCAGCCCTAAATTATGGCCCCCCTCATCATCATAATATATTTCCACTAGATTTCTGATACTTATCAGGAAGCACTGATACATTTTCTTCGCATTTCATCACTTTGCATTTTCTCTTTGACCCACTGAGATCACACTTCCAATCCTTACCTTTACCCCTTAAGAACTGTGTTAGCAAGCAAAGGCCATCACTGAGCTCACCACCAAATCAAATGTACCCTCACTCCCAATGGTACCTGATCTCTCCAGAGCACCTGGCAGTGACTTTTTTCCTCTTGATACGGTACTACCTTGACTTTGCTGACATCACTCTTCTGGTTCTAACTCAGACTACTCAGTGTTAGTTCTCTAGCACTAGATCCTTCTTCTTCAGAGAGCTCCTGATGTACTGGTGTACATGGTTCATGCCCAAGCCTTCTACTCTTCTCACTCTCTATGGAAGATCTCATTCACTCCTACATTTCCACTATGATCTATAGTTCATGAATTGAAAAATCTTTAACCCAGAGATTTTGCACAATCAAGGGCCCACTGGACATTCCAACCTCAAATTCAACATGATCAGAACTGCGTGTTTCTCAAATCCTTCTCTTTATTCTATATTCTGAACCGTTATTATCTTAGCCATCATATTTGGCAAAAGGAATAGTCATTTCACCTAATTCAAGTAAAAAGGAAACTTACTTTAAGAATACCACAAGCAATCTCAAGGATTTTTTAAGCACAGGAAATAAAGCTCACAGCAGCTAAAACTAGAAATCTCAAAGTCAGAACCTGAGGCTGCCTTCACCACCTCTTAAATCAAGGCTTGCTTTTTCTCCTATATATCTGCCCCAATCTTCCAACTGGCTTTCTGAGTCCTCTACTTTTCCATTATTTCAGTATCTCATAATGATTTCCCATTCCCAACTTATAATAACACTTCAGCTTAAGTATCTACCATCAACTGTAATTTCACTGTTTTCTTATTTTGTTATATTTATACTATTATTCATTTCATATTATACCCTTTTCCATAAAGGATTTGAGGTGACTTATTATTGCAATCAGTTTTTTTTGTTTTTTTGCGGTACATGGGTCTCTCACTGTTGTGGCCTCTCCCGTTGCAGAGCACAGGCTCCAGACGCGCAGGCTCAGCGGCCACGGCTCACGGGCCTAGCTGCTCCGCGGCATGTGGGATCTTCCTGGACCGGGGCACGAACCCGTGTCCCCTGCATCGGCAGGGGGACTCTCAACCACTGCGCCACCAGGGAAGCCCCGCAATCAGTTTGATAATACTTAAGCATCCACTTCCTCAAAAAACTGCCTACCACATAGAGTGCTGCAAGAATTAAATACAATTATTTTGGTAAAGGAATTAGCACACTGCTTGGATTACAGCAAGTTGTTAATAAATAACGTCACAAGATATGCCAAATCAGATTGGTTGGCAGTAATGCCTGGAATGAGGTACTGAGATGATTGCTAAGGCAGTGTTCAGGCTAAATGGGAAAGAGGGCAGTGATTGTTCATTTAATACGTGCTGGGCACCATTACACTCTCGAAAGAATGGGAAATTATGCCACAATTAACTGGTTATCTGACATGGGTTGGGATACATACTCACAAAACATTGCTTTATGGAATGAATTTCTTTTTGCTCTAAAGAAAATTTTTATTTGGTTCTGCTAGTTTGAACCTCATCTTTCTAGATTTTGACTATACTCCAATTTAGGATGTACCAAACCTGACCTTCTCTTACCTCCATTTATTCTAGCCGTATCTTCTCTATTGTTTACACATAGTTATTTTATCAATAGCTACTGTCTGGTTATTTCTTCAATAGAGTTAGTTTATATGTAATTGGCAAATAGAGGAATCTTCTCAGTATAATGCAAAGTTGTGAAAGATCTTATTCCCAGCATATTAATGATTTGAAGTAACCAGGGGCAGGAGAAAACCCCTACAGAAGCACCTTCCTTTACTGCAAGAAGTGGTTACTTTTACTGGTTTAAAGAATTACTTGACTTTCCTTTATATTAAGCTATCTTGGGAGGCTACAAGTATAGACGGAGATGTGAACACCTTTCCCCACTATCAAAATAAAATAAAACACCTTAATTGATGAAGGGTATCTCCGAATTATGTTTTTAGTTTTGATTAAACTGGTCTCCACTAGAAGCAAATATCTTCAAGGAGGAAGTATGAACTCCAGAGTACATGGCTGCAACGTATGGACTGGGTCTAGGTGTAAACGTCAGAAGATATCTGTGCTGCCATCTGGATCGATATTTTACTTGGTAGGGCTATACTTAAAAAGTTACACAGCTGGAAGCAATCTGTACCAACACTACCTTTCTCATAAGCCCTGTTAGTTTAGTGTTCACTTTTGCAGAATGTGAGATTTTCCAGGAACACACACATGGCATTATGGCAGGAATGACTATATTTTAGTCTTTGTTCATTTTGCTTCCTTAATATATCACTTAATAACCAGTATCAACTTTTTGTTCTCAGAACACAAATATCTACCAAAAAAAAATCTATTTAATTTACTTTAGTCAGTATCTTTCGATATAAACAAATGCTCATGTATTTTGGATGATGATGATGATATGTAACTCTACTTTTGATAAATTTCCCATAACTCCAGAAACAGAAGCTCCCAAATTAAAAGAGTTCTAAACATTCATTCAAAAAAGGTAGCAACTTTCAACTTGGATAGAGACTTCTTCACAGGAGAATGCAGTGATTAGGTTATCTGATTAGTCCCCAAAAGCCTATTTCATTTGTAGTGAATCTAGTGTACAGGACATTTGGAATGAAAAATAAAAGAAAATGGCATTATTACAATACTACTGGTTAAAATGCACTAAAAAGCTAAACTAAATATATACAGTTTTAAATTTACCATGTATGTTCTCAATGAAGAAAAGGAGAATTAACTGAAGAATAAATAGGTAGAGATTCTCTGATGGAGTTCTTAATAAGATTTTGACAATTTCCGGGTTTAAAACACAAAGATCCCACTGTATAGTTTAGAAAATAGGATAAAACTGATTGAGAAACACTCAAGACTTCTTCATGTTTATTCTGATACTTGTGCAATAGTCCCACAGAAAAGCAAATAACTATGGTTTTAAAACTAGATTAGTCCATCATACCTATTATCTTTAAAGCAACCATTTAAAAAATATAAACTGGTCCAACGACCTCTCCTTTAGAGGCTACATGGGAGAGAAGAGGGTAACTTCAAAGTAACGTCGAATAAACTGCCCTTCAATTTGAGATTTCATGGTTTTTAAAGCTTGAAAAAAAGAGGCACGCAAGGAAATTTATGGTTAGAAATGAGCTACTTTTAAAAGAAAAAGTACAATTTCCTGTTCCACACATGAAGAATTGGGTTTCTTTTCAAAACCGACAAGGGTTGTTGGCACTTTATGGCTAAAAGGGACCTGAAATCTTTGTGCCTTTGGTTTTAACAAACCACAAAACTGAAATGTAAGTAAAAATCAGCTATGTTTACTGACCACCTTAAGTACATAAGATACAATACGAAAAGCACAAAAGAGGGGCTAAGAGGGGCTTCCCTGGTGGCGCAGTGGTTGAGAGTCCGCCTGCCGATGCAGGGGACACGGGTTTGTGCCCCGGTCCAGGAAGATCCCACATGCTGCGGAGTGGCTGGGCCCGTGAACCATGGCCGCTGAGCCTGCGTGTCCGGAGCCTGTGCTCCACAACGGGAGAGGCCACAGCAGTGAGAGGCCTGCGTATCGCAAAAAAAAAAAAAAGGGCACAAAAGAAGAGAATGAAGAAAATTAATGCTCTCATGGACATTGAAGTTTCGTAAAAATGATTTATGCTTACTAACTGAATCCAAGAAACATAAACAGGTATGAGAACATACAAGACAATATGATCCTAAATGATATAATGCATAAAGTAATTTAAAGCAATGCATCATAGGGCATGGGGTATTATTAAACAGAAAAAATAAGTCCTACATTTGGGCCTGCATTATGTAAGTCAAGTTTACTCGACTTTTAACATAGTATTTCCTTCATTGAAAAGAAGTAAAAAGAGCACATTCCAAATTAAAAGAATTTAATGACTCAATTCTATAGATACCAGTTAAGGCAAGATAGGCTACTGCTAAAAGAAGTGATATGATACAAATATTCTGTGAAGATTACTTTGCTGTACTGTAACCTGTGGGAAGGGAAACTGGTGAGGCAAAGAGATCAGCTAAGAAGCAAATACAGAAGCTCCACTACTTGTAAAATTTTACTTTATGACAGTTTCAGTATGAAACAAAAGCACGCTCACCCTGTTCACAAGCGAAGGACAGCATTTATAGTCAACCGTGGTCACTATCATTTGGCCATCTCGTTTTTCAGAGTATAGAGTGTTTTATAAATACTAACTCCATTTTGGCTGTTAAATACAAAAGCAATTCCACATGCTGAAAATACGAATAAGAAGGGTTTGATTCCAACGGAAATAAATGAAATTAATAAAATACCATCTTCAAAATAATAAATTAGTGAGCAAATGGTGACTGTTGGACAGCCATGTGGGATGAGAGTACGAATGAGTCTGAGGGTAATAAGTGAATCGAGCAATAAATGGCAAATGCTGTGCCTATGTAAGCAATAAAAGGCACCGAGACATGGGAAAATTAAAATGTATAGTTAGATGATTAGTATGGAAAGCAGACACCAATTTAGAAGGGCACCAGTTTGAAAACTTATGGCTAAGTATGGTGCTAAGTTTGAAAACTTATGGCTAAGTATGGTGCACAGTGCTGAAGATGAGATTTTCACAAGTCAGAAGCTTATGGTTCACAAGTTCAAGGCCCACGAGTATACTCAAAATGAGGCGTGTGTGGTCAGGTCTGTGGGTCCCATGGCTGACGATAATGTTATTGCCTATCAGGCACTTCCTTTTCTTGTGTCTTTTCGCATTTAATTCTTATTATTATTAGTCCTATTTAACCAATGAGGAAAAAATGGAGGCACAGAGAAGTTATGTTCCTAAGGTCAGAAAAGTGTCACAGCTGGGATTGGACCACAGGCAGTAGGCTTCAGAGCTGCACTCTTAACCACTAAGACACACTACTGCCCACTAGGGAGCTCCCTATGACACCTGGAATAATTATCAGGGGGTGGGCGGAAAGCTGCCTCAACAGAATTTCAACAAAGATAAAAACGGTCTGTTTTGGTAAAAAATGTCTTGGTCCTATATTAATGTGGAGAGAAAAGGTATAGGATCTATGATAACACAGAGAAAGAGGGTATCCTTAGATTTAAAGCTTCTATTCCTATTTGCTACAAATCTATATGGGGACTGCAGGCAGGAAGAAACTGCTTCTTAGTCTCTTTGGAATTAAAAAAATGACTTTGTAAACAGGATTCTAAAACTTTTAAATAATAAAACGTACATATATACATTAACTATAGGTTAGCTGATTAGGGAATGGGGCAGAATAGAAGCAATAAGGGTATGCAGTGAATGCTGAGGGAGCTATTTCAAAGGAAAGAGAAACAGAGAAGAGGAAAGTAGAGAAGGCTGGGTGATTAATGAAAAGTGGTTGTGTTCTTAAAGATACTTAATACTGGACAGATTGGTCAGAGTTTACAAAGCAAGCATACTTAGTATGAAGGCCGTGGGTCACTGACAACACAGGGAAAGTACCAAGTGAGTATCAGAATCTGCAAGATGAATGACGTGGAAGTACAAGAGTGGTCCTTTGGCAGGCTGTGCCCCGTATGACACAGCTCAGCCCTCAACTCAACAGGGAACCAAAGAAGTCCTGGCCAGGAAGAAACTTCTACAGTTTGAAAATCCCCTTCTTGCAACTTGACTGGGCTTTTTTTTTTTTTTTTGGCGGTATGCAGGCCTCTCACTGTTGTGGCCTCTCCCGTTGCAGAGCACAGGCTCCGGACGCGCAGGCTCAGCGGCCATGGCTCATGGGCCCAGCCGCTCCGCGGCATGTGGGATCTTCCCGGACCCGGGCACGAACCTGCGTCCCCTGCATCGGCAGGTGGACTCTCAACCACTGCGCCACCAGGGAAGCCCTTGACTGGGTTTGTTGCTCGCACTTAGCATCTTGATTTCTTTGACTCCTTTAATAGCTGAGCTGTCATAATGGAAATGTCAGAACAGTCAACACACTAAGGATGGACTGAGCCGGAAGGAGAGAGAGGTTGGACGTGATACTATCCCTGAGAATTACTCCAAATTTCATTCTAATTTTTTCAAGAAGTCAGCAAACTGAACTTTTCTTTTTAGGGAAATAAGTAGTAGCACTCTAACAGCAATATTTACTAGTCTAAGATGAGAAAGCTTTTAATTATCATTTAAAAGGTAAGAATCAGGGGGCACCTTCAAGATGGCGGAGGAGTAAGACGTGGAGATCACCTTCCTCCCCACAAACACATCAAAACTACACCTACACGTGGAACAACTCCTACTGAAACCTACTGAACACTGACAGAAGACCTCAGACCTCCCAAAAGGCAAGAAACTCCCCACGTACCTGGGTAGGGCAAAAGAGAAAAGGAAAAAGAGAGACAAAAGAATAGGGATGAGACCTGCACCTCTGAGAGGGAGCTGTGAAGTAGGAAAAGTTTCCACACACTAGGAAGCCCCTTCATGGGCGGTGGCGGGGGGGCGTAAACTTTGGAGCCACGGAGGAGAGCACAGCAACAGGGGTGCGGAGGGCAAACTGGAGAGATTCCTGCACAGAGGATCGGTGCCGACCGGCACTCACCAGCCCGAGAGGCTTGTCTGCTCACCCACCGGGGTGGGCGGGGGCTGGGAGCTGAGGCTCGGGCTTCGGTTGGATCCCAGGGAGAGGACTGGAGTTGGTAGCGTGAACACAGCCTGAAGGGGGTTACTGCGCCACGGCTAGCCGGGAGGGAGTCCAGGAAAAAGTCTGGACCAGCCTAAGAGGCAAGAGACCATTGTTTTGGGGTGCTCGAGGAGAGGGGATTCAGAGCACCGCCTAAACGAGCTCCAGAGATGGGTGCAAGCCACAGCTTTCAGCGTGGACCCCAGAGACAGGCATGAGACGCTAAGGCTGCTGCTGCAGCCACCAAGAAGCCTGTGTGCAAGCACAGGTCACTATCCACACCTCCCCTCCCGAGAGCCTGTGCAGCCCGCCACTGCCAGGGTCCCGGGATCCAGGGACAGCTTCCCTGGGAGAACTGACTGCACTCAGGCTGTTGCAACGTCACACCAGCCTCTGCCCCGCATTCCATACCCCTTCCTCCCCTGCGGCCTGAGTGAGCCAGAGGCCCTTAATCAGCTGCTCCTGTAACCCCGTCCTGTCTGGGCGGGAACAGATGCCCTCAGGCGACCTACACACAGAGGCGGGTCCAAATCCACAGCTGAACCCCAGGAGCTGTGCGAGCAAAGAAGAGAAAGGGAAATCTCAAAGAAGAGAAAGGGAAATCTCTCAGCCTCAGGAGCAGTGGATAAAATCTCCACAATCAACTTGATGTACCTGCATCTGTGGAATACATGAATAGACAACGAATCATCCCAAAATTGAGGCAGTGGACTTTGGGAGCAACTGTAGACTTGGGGTTTGCTTTCTGTATCTAATTTGTTTCTGGTTTTACGTCTATCTTAGTTTAGTATTTAGAGCTTATTAGCATTGGTAGATTTGTTTATTGATTTGGTTGCTCTCTTCTTTTAATTTTATATTTATATACTTTTTCTTCCTTTTTCTCTTTTTGTGAGTGTGTATGTGTACACTTCTTTGTGTGATTTTGTCTGTACAGCTATGCTTTTGCCATTTGTCCTAGGGTACTGACTGTCCGTTGTTTTTTTTTTAGTGTAGTTTTTAGCATTTGTTATCATTGGTGGATCTGCTTTTTGGTTTCGCTGCTCTCTTCTTTCTCTTTTTTTAATTACTTTTTTCTTTTTACTAATTTTTTTCTATTTTAATAACTGTATTTTATTCTTTCTTTCTTTCTTTTTCTCCCTTTTCTTCTGAGTTGTGTGGCTGACAGGGTCTTGATGCTCTGGCTGGGTGTCAGACCTGAGCCTCTGAGGTGGGAGAGCCGAGTGCTGGACATTGGTCCACCAGAGACCTCCCGGCTCCACATCAAATGGCAAAAGCTCTCCCAGAGATCTGCATCTCAATGCTAAGACCCAGCTCCACTCAACGACCAGCAAGCTACAGTGCTGGACACCCTATGCCAAACAACTAGCAAGACAGGAACGCAACCCCACCCTTAGCAGAGAGGCTGCCTAAAATCATAATAAGGTCACAGACACCCCAAAACACACCACCAGACGTGGACCTGCCCACCAGAAAGACAAGACCCAGCTTCATCCACCAGAACACAGGCATCAGTCCCCTCCACCAGGAAGCCTACACAACCCACTGAACCAACCTTAGCCACTGGGGACAGACAACAAAAACAATGGGAACTACGAACCTGCAGCCTGCAAAAAGGAGACCCCAAACACAGTAAGTTAAGCAAAATGAGAAGTCAGAGAAATACACAGCAGATGAAGGAGCAAGGTAAAAACCAACCAGACCAAACAAATGAAGATGAAATAGGCAGTCTACCTGAAAAAGAATTCACAGTAATGATAGTAAAGATGATCCAAAATCTTTGAAATAGAATGGAGAAAATACAAGAAACGTTTCACAAGGACCTAGAAGAACTAAAGATGAAACAAACAATGATGAACAACACAATTAATGAAATTTAAAATTCTCTAGAAGGAATCAATAGCAGAAAAAATGAGGCAGAAGAACAGATAAGTGACCTGGAAGATAAAACAGTGGAAATAACTACCACAGAGCAGAATAAAGAAAAAAGAATGAAAAGAATTGAGGACAATCTCAGAGACCTCTGGGACAACATTAAACACACCAACATTCGAATTATAGGGGTCCCAGGAGAAAAGAAAAAAAAAGGGACTGAGAAAATATTTGAAGAGATTATAGTTGAAAACTTCCCTAATATGGGAAAGGAAATAATCAACTCCAGGAAGCACAGAGAGTCCCATACAGGATAAATCCAAGGAGAAACGCCAAGACACATATTAATCAAACTGTCAAAAATTAAATACACAGAAAAAATATTAAAAGCAGCAAGGGAAAGCAACAATTAACATACAAGTGAATCCAGATAAGGTTAACAGCTGATCTTTCAGCAGAAACTCTGCAAGCCAGAAGGGAGTGGCAGGACATATTTTAAAGTGATGAAAGGGAAAAACCTACAACCAAGATTACTCTACCCAGCAAGGATCTCATTCAGATTTGATGGAGAAATTAAAACCTTTACAGATATGCAAAAGCTAAGATAATTCAGCACCAACAAACCAGCTCTACAACAAATGCTAAAGGAACTTCTCAAGGCAGGAAACACTAGAGAAGGGAAAGACTTACAATAACAAACCCAGAACAATTAAGAAAATGGTAATAGGTACATACATATCGATAACTACCTTTAATGTAAATGGACTAAATGCTCCCACCAAAAGACACAGACTGGCTGAATGGATAAAAAACAAGACCTGTACATATGCTGTCTACAAGAGACCCACTTCAGACCTAGGGACACATATGGACTGAAAGTGAGGGGATGGAAAAAGATATTCCATGCAAATGGAAATCAAAAGAAAGCAGGAATAGCAATTCTCAATTCTCATATCAGACAAAGCAGACTTTAAAATAAAGACTATTACAAGAGACAAAGAAGGACACTATGTAATGATCAAGGGATCAATCCAAGAAGAAGACATAACAATTGTAAATATTTATGCACCCAACATAGGAGCACCTCAATACATAAGGCAAATGCTAACAGACATAAAAGGGGAAATCGACAGCAACACAATCACAGTAGGGGACTTTAACACCCACTTTCATGGATGGATGATGGACAGATCATCCAAAATGAAAATAAATAAGGAAACACAAGCTTTAAATGATACACTAAACAAGATGGACTTAATTGATATTTATAGGACATTCCATCCAAAAACAGCAGATAACACTTTCTTCTCAAGCGCTCATGGAACATTCTCCAGGATAGATCATATCTTAGGTCACAAATCAAGCCTTGGTAAATTTAAGAAAACTGAAATTGTATCAAGTATCTTTTCTGACCACAACGCTATGAGACTAGATATCAATTACAGGAAAAGATCTGTAAAAAATACAAACACATGGAGGCTAAACAATACACTACTAAATAACCAAGAGATCACTGAAGAAATCAAAGAGGAAATAAAAAAATACTAGAAACAAATGACAATGAAAACATGACGACCCAAAAAACTATGGGATTGCAGCAAAAGCAGTTCTAAGAGGGAAGTTTATAGCAATACAATCGTACCTCAAGAAACAAGACATATCTCAAATAAACAACCTAATCTTACACTAAAAGCAATTAGAGAAAGAATTTAAAAAACCCCAAAGTTAGCAGAAGGAAAGAAATCATAAAGATCTGATCAGAAATAAAAAGAAATGAAGGAAATGAGAGCAAAGATCAATAAAACTAAAAGCTGGTTCTTTGAGAAGATAAACAAAATTGATAAACCATTAGCCAGACTCATCAAGACAAAAAGGAAGACTCCAATCAATAGAATTAGAAATGAAAAAGGAGAAGTAACAACTTACAATGCAGAAATACAAAGGGTCATAAGAGATTACTACAAGCAACTCTATGCCAATAAAATGGTGGACAACCTGGAAGAAATGGACAAATTCTTAGAAAAGCACAACCTTCCGAGACTGAACCAGGAAGAAACAGAAAATATAAACAGACCAATCACAAGCACTGAAACTGAAACTGTGATTAAAACTCTTCCAACAAACAAAAGCCCAGGAACAGATGGCCTCACAGGCCAATTCTATCAAACATTTAGAGAAGAGCTAATGCCTATCCTTCCCAAACTCTTCCAAAATATAGCAGAGGGGGGAACACTCCCAAACTCATTCTATGAGGCCACCATCACCCTGATACCAAAACCAGACAAAGATGCCACAAAAAAAGAAAACTACAGGCCAATATCACTGATGAACATAGATGCAAAAATCCTCAACAAAATACTAGCAAACAGAATTCAACAGCATATTAAAAGGATCATATACCATGATTAAGTGGGGTTTATCCCAGGAATGCAAGGATTCTTCAATATATGCAATGTGATCAATGTGATAAATTAATGTGATAAACCATATTAACAAATTGAAGGAGAAAAACCATATGATCATCTCAAAAGATGCAGAAAAAGCTTTCGACAATATTCAACACCCATTTATGATAAAAACCTTCCAGAAAGTAGGCACAGAGGGAACTTACCTCAACATAATAAAGGCCATATATGAGAAACCCACAGCCAGCATCATTCTCAATGGTGAAAAACTGAAAGCAATTCCACTAAGACCAGGAAAAAGACAAGGTTGCCCACTCTCACCACTATTACTCAACATAGTTTTGGAAGTTTTTGCCATAGCAGAGAAGAAAAAGAAATAAAAGGAATCCAAATCGGAAAAGAAGAAGTAAAATTGTCACTGTTTGCAGATGACATGATACTACACATAGAGAATCCTAAAGATGCTACCAGAAAACTAGAGCTAATCAATGAATTTGGTAAAGTTTCAGGACACAAAATTAATGCACAGAACTCTCTTGCATTCCTATACACTAATGATGAAAAATCTGAAAAAGAAATTGTGGACACACTCCCATTTACCACTGTAACAAAAAGAATAAAATACCTAGGTATAAACCTACCTGAGGAGCCAAAAGACCAGTATGCAGAAAGCTATAAGACACTGATGAAAGAAATTAAAGATGATACAAACAGATGGAGAGATCCACGTTCTTGGATTGGAAGAATCAACACTGTGAAAATCATTATACTACCCAAAACGATCTACAGATTCAATGCAATCCCCATCAAACCACCAATGGCATTTTTCACAGATCTAGAACAAAAAATTTCACATTTTGTATGGAAACACAAAAGCCCCCAAATAGCCAAAGCAATCTTGAGAAAGAAAAATGGAGCTGGAGGAATCAGGCTCTCTGACTTCAGACTATACTACAAAGCTACAGTAATCAAGACAATATGGTACTGGCACAAAAACAGAAATATAGATCAATGGAACAGGACAGAAAGCCCAAAGATAAACCCACGCAAATATGGTGAACTTATCTTTGATAAAGGAGGCAGGAATGTACAGTGGAGAAAGGACAGCCTCTTCAATAAGTGGTGCTGGGAAAACTGGACAGCTACATGTAAAAGAATGAAATTAGAACACTCCCTAACACCATACACAAAAATAAACTCAAAATGGATTAAAGACCTAAATGTCAGTCCAGACAGTATAGAACTCTTAGAGGAAAACATACGCAGAACACTATATGACATAAATCACAGCAAGATCCTTTTTGACCCACCTCCTAGAGAAATGGAAATAAAAACAAAAATAAACAAATGGGACCTAATGAAACTTCAAAGCTTTTGCACAGCAAAGGAAAGCATATACAGTATTTTTTTAAATTATTTATTTTATTTATTTTTATTTTTGGCTGCACGTGGGCTCTCTCTACTTGTGACGAGCAGGGTTTACTCTTCGTTGAGGTGTGCGGGCTTCTCATGGCAGTGGCTTCTCTTTGTTGCAGAGTACAGGTTCTAGGTGCGCGGGCTTCAGTAGTTGTGGCACACAGGCTCAGTAATTGTGGCTCGCAGTCTCTAGAGCGCAGCCTCAGTAGCTGTGGCGCCCAGGCTTAGTTGCTCCACAGCATGTGGGATCTTCCCAGACCAGGGCTCAAACCCGTGTCCCCTGCATTGGCAGGCAGATTCTTAACCACTGCACCACCAGGGAAGCAAAAAGACAACCCTCAGAATGGGAGAAAATATTTGCAAACAAAGCAAGTGACAAAGGATTAATCTCCAAAATATACAAGCAGCTCATGCAGCTCAATATCAAAAAAACAAACAGCCCAATCCAAAAAAGGGCAGAAGACCTAAACAGACATTTCTCCAAAGATATACAGATTGCCAGCAAACACATGAAAGGATGCTCAACATCAGTAATCATTAAAGAAATGCAAATCAAAACCACAATGAGGTATCACCTCACATCAGTCAGAATGGCCATCATCAAGGAAACTACAGAGCTTCCCTGGTGGCGCAGTGGTTGAGAGTCCACCTGCCGATGCAGGGGACACGGGTTCGTGCCCCGGTCCAGGAAGATCCCATATGCCACGGAGCGGCTGGGCCCGTGAGCCATGGCCACTAAGTCTGCACGTCCGGAGCCTGTGCTCTGCAATGGGAGAGGCCGCAACAGTGAGAGGTCCGCATACCGCCAAAAAAAAAAAAAAAAAAAAAAAAAATCTACAAACAATAAATGTTGGAGAGCGTGTGGAAAAGAGGGAACCCTCTTGCACTGTTGGTGTTGAAGGTAAATTGATACAGCCACTATGAACAGTATGGAGGTTCTTCAGAAAACTAAAAATAGAACTACCATACGACCCAGCAATCCCACTACTGGGTATATATCTTGAGAAAACCATAATTCAAAAAGAGTCATGTCCCACAATGTTCATTGCAGCTCTATTTACAATAGCCAGGACATGGAAGCAAGGTAAGTGTCCATCGACAGATGAATGGATAAAGAAGATGTGGCACATATATACAATGGAATATTATTCAGCCATAAAAAGAAACGAAATTGAGTTATTTGTAGTGAGGTGGATGGAATTTGTCATACATAGTGAAGTTAGTCAGAAAGAGAAAAACAAATACCATATGCTAACACATATATATGGAATATAAAAAGAAAATGGTTCTGAAGAACCTAGGGGCAGGACAGGAATAAAGACACAGACGTAGAGAATGGACTTGAGGACACGGGGAGGGGAAGGGTCAGCTGGGACGAAGTGAGTGACATGGACATATATACACTACCAAACGTAAAATAGATAGCTAGTAGGAAGCAGCCGCATAGCACAGGGAGATCAGCCTGGTGCTTTGTGTCCACCTAGAAGGGTGGGATAGGGAGGGTGGGAGGGAGACGCAAGAGGGAGGAGATATGGGGATGTATGTATATGTATAGCTGATTCACTTTGTTATACAGCAGAAACTAACACACCATTGTAAAGCAATTATACTCCAATAAAGATGTTAAAAAATTTTTTTAAATTAAAAACTAAATAAAAGTTAAAAATCAGTGCAAGCAGAAAACTTTATATTAATTTATCACTCACACTCTGCAGACTCTTTCATTACTTGCAGACTTATTTCCAGAAATCATACATTTCTATGGCAAGCAGGATATCCTATATCCAGAATGAATATTAAATGGATATTCATTCCTCTGTATTAGTACAGATACTTAAGAATGAACACAGCAATATCTTTATTGCTATTATTTTTAGTGATTTTTTTAAGGACCAAAATATTCACTTGGTCCTCAACTCTATTCAAGGCAGGTAATTCCTTGCTTTCTTAAAGCTCACTAATGTCCAGAACAAACAAATAATAATCAGAGGCTACCTGGCAGTAAAATAATATATATTTTAAAAAGTCAAGATAGGTACAAAATATGGAAAAAGATAGAAGGAAAAATAGAAAAAACAGTTTTAGTTCTAACAGGGTCACAGCACAATATGAATAAGATCAGAAGAGTACTCTTAGTGGAACTAGCTAACTAGCTTTATCCTAAAATTTCTAAGGGCAAGAATAATTTTGAATTTTGCTAGCAAAGCATAAGATAAAATGAATACAGAAGATTCAACCTTTTCTATCTTTTTTTAAAAGGACATAAAAGGGCAATTTTTTTCCTGGAAGAGCATAAAAACGATTGATATGTTACTTACATTTTCTAAATTTAAGCACTCCAGGTGAACGAAATGCTAAGCAAACTATGACTTCTATCTCCTGAATGGGAAAAACTATTAATTTCTAAAGTTTACTGTGATTCTAGCTGGAAACATAGTAAGGCAGAATCAGCACATGAGCAAAGATAAATTGGCCTTGGAGTTCACAATTTTCTCAGTCATTTCTATCAGCCTTGATATAGTTTTTGGTATACTCACATCTTCTTCTGAGAGTGTTCCAGTCTTGGTGTCTTCTGTCAAGAGTGATACCCAGAAACAAACCTAATATCAGACTGTGTTAGGGAGGAGTAAAGAACTATGATGGACTTTGTTCTGGATACTGTATCTCTATCACTGCAACTTAAGATCAAATCACCCCCTAACTTGTATTGGTCTGTTAGTCAACTTGAAAACCAAACTTCAGTTTGCCTACCTGCTAAGTGACTGGCTTTTGCACAATAGATGCATAGTATCTTTAAATCTATGCCTTAGCAAAAGTACAAAAAATTAACATGATCTCACACTGAAGAATTATTCTCAAAGTGAAAAAAGGTTTATTCTCGAAGTTAAAGAATGGAAAAGAAAATGTCAAATGTTTGAATGCAACTTGTTTTTTACCTTCAATGGATCTGGCCCACTCACTTGAGCAGATAAACTTCACTTCTACCATCTAAGCATCGCACACTTCTGTCACATTACAACCTGTTCTGTCTATGGTCCTGGTACATTTAATGTTCTGCTGTTGGGTTTATTTATTGTTTATTATAGTAATAAACAATTATAAGATATAACAATCTTGCTATAAATATGTAATTGTTCAGTAAATATGTGACAACATATGAAATGTTATGGCTATGTAAATGCTTCACATAAAATATATTATTGTATAATAAAATGTTATAAACAATATTTAATTATATAGCATATAATGTTACATATAAAAGTATAATACATAACATTTATAATATATAAACATTATAATACTATATACTATAGTACTATATAATACTACCATTACTTTCTTTTCTAAAAATTACAGGGAATGCTTTACTCCAAAAGCTGAAGTGTCTCAAAAATAAACTCTGAAGGCAGGCAATGCCTTTAAAAGTTAATAGTTCCCTAAACTAATGTGTTGCTGGTTTCTTAAAAAAATGTACTGTCTTGTATTCTCCACTCACTTTCTTCATTTGAAGGACAGTTTCTTGGGTTCACAATAAGTTCTATTTTTATATTCTAAAATCCTAAAAACCCTAAAACATATAAGCTTTCTTTTTTTTCTCTCCATTTGAAACATGGATAAAAGACACTGTATTGGACAAAAGAACTGGTGAAATTCTTTTTCATAAGCGTAGCAAGAGGTCCAGGTATTTAACTGAATAATTGAAAATAACATTAAAATAACAGGAAAGGTACAAAGGGCCACTTGCACCTGCTGCTTTATTCATGCAACTTTTCTATATTAAAAAAAAGCTGTAAACTGCTATCAAATAATTATAGTTTAAGCTTCATTTCCTTTCAGACTTTTTGTTTGGAAGATCTGAAAATTCTAGGATAATAAAAGTATTACCAGACTAGATGTTCTTCCACAGAAAGTTCAAATGACCGTACGATTATTTAACTGTGGTTAAAACAAAAGCCATTTTACTATAGTGCTCCACACTTCCGTAAAATGTTGCTAAACAATCTGTAAGCAAACTACTGCAATTTAGAAAATAATATCTCCTACTTTAAAAGGCCACAACTAAATTATTAGTTTAAAAAGGCTTATAGGACCAGCAGTGTGCTAGGCCTTTGAGTACTAGAATAGGAACTATAAAATGAAAAAACGCAAAAGCAAGAAAGGGTGATTTTGATGAAATAAAAATTCTGACAGAACATAGGAAGAACAACGCCTAACAACTACTATTTTCTATACTCTGTTAATTCAGTTAATACGAACAAGGATTAAGAAAGAAACTTCCCAAGCAGATAACTCTCTTTCTCCACACTCAGAAATTTCAGCCTTGCCTGACAAAAGATTTGAAGTCAAATGTAAAGTAGACTCAAGATCAGGCTAACCTCAGGTAGAGCTTTTAGCTGCGGATGTTATGAGGTACGAACATTTAGCAGCTGTATCACTGGTGAATTGGGAATAATGTGTTAAACTTCACACATAAACACTTTCTAGTCGAGAAAGCACATGCCCCAACACCTGTTCCTACTAGCAACCAGAAAATCTTTTTTAAATTTCAGGGTAGTTTTTGCCTAACCATGAAAGCCAATCCTATTCTTTTATTCTTTGCAATGTCACAACTCCAGGCCCTGAATCAAAAAGAGAAATAAACAGTTACATTTCTGAACAGTCTGGGGAAAATAAATGGTTGGGACTTTAATAGAAACATAGTAAGAAAACAGTTAAACCGGAAAAACATGATTATATGCAGTGTAAGTGCTCTCATACCTTGCAGACAGCTGTGTAGATCAATACAATCCTTTTTGAAGGCAATTTGACAAAAGGTTTCTAGAGTCACTACATTATTTATGACGTTTGATACAGTAATTCCAATTCTAGAAATCTATGCTAAAGAAATAATCTCAGAGATTAAAAAAGGGCTATAATCTCAGAAATTAAAAAAGGGCTAAATATATATTAATATGTTCCTTGCAACATGATCCAGACTAGGGAGAACCCATTGGAAAAGAATCCATTGATACGTTTAAGAACATTACAATATAGCCACAGGATGGAAATTTTATACAGGCATTAAAATAACTATGTAAAAAATATATTCTATAAAATGTTAAGTAGAAAAGGCAGGAGATAAAATTAGTTACAATCCAAATGCATATACAATTACCTTTAAGGTATGCACAGAAAAAGTACAAATGAAGTAATTATAATATTATTAATTATACTAAGAATGCAGGGCTAATGGGTGATTTTCGTAATCTTTTTGCTCTTTTTCCAATTTTTCTAAACATTTAATGAAACTTGTATAATGCATAAACAGAATCTGTAAAAACAAGTAAAAAACTGATTTGGAAGTAATCAAGAGTAATGAGGAAATAATCAAATTATATCTAGAATTACACTTTTTTTTTTTTTTTTTTTTGCGGTACACAGGCCTCTCACTGTTGTGGCCTCTCCCGTTGTGGAGCACAGGCTCCGGACGCGCAGGCTCAGCGGCCATGGCTCACGGACCCAGCCGCTCCGCGGCATGTGGGATCTTCCCGGACCGAGGCACGAACCCGTGTCCCCTGCATCGGCAGGCGGACTCTCAACCACTGCGCCACCAGGGAAGCCCTAGAATTACACTTTTTTAAAAAAATTGAAGTATAGCTGATTTACAATGTTGTGTTAGTTTCAGGTATCCAGCAGAGTGATTCAGTTATACATGTGTATATATGAATATATCTATTCTTTTTCAGATTCTTTTCCATTATAGGTTATTACATCTAGAATTACTCTGACCCAAATATAGATTATAGAGAAAATTCAATTAAAGTGGATACATATTAAAAATCAAAAATATTTGTTCAATGTCTGATCTAAAAAAGTTTCATTCTATGTAGCAGATGAGCAATACATTAGCTATTTTACATATTTAGACATTTAACAAAGAACATGAGGCATTTAATCTAGACATTTTTAAAAAGAACATTAAAATAGCCTTCCTATTGTCTCATATATACAATTATATTACTTGCAGTTTCTATGATATAATTTCATGATTTTCACATATTATTAGATTTACAAAAATACCATTTGTCTTTTCTCCTTTCTCTATTTTATAAATGAAAGCAGATTTTAATTTCCAAACCATGAAAAGTTCTAAAGAAAAAATATATAAAAAAGAATACTTTATCCAATCATTCTTTTCCATTATACAACCACTAGATGTATACTTTTTGATAATTTACATTGTCTTATGACAATTCCTATAGCATAAGAACCAGCAAAAGGACAAAAACATATCTCTAAGCAAAGATTTGAGGAGGAGGATGAAAATGACTAGAACGTTAGAAATAGAAACATATTACCCTAAGCGTAAGAACCCAAACTATACTATCGAGCAAAAATTGTTAATTCCCATAAAAATTACATGAATAAACAAAACTAAGTACTTAGTACTACTCACAATTAAATAAAGTAAGAAAAATACGAAGTCATTTACTACACACCAGACATTGTAACGAGGCCTTTTAAATAAATTCATGATCCAACTTAACGTGGCCATTATTTACCATACGATTTACTACATTAAGGCCACATTACAGGGGCACTTTTCACATGTCTACTTTCTCCATTAAATGGTAAGTTCCTGTGGCAGTACTATTTTACTTACTGCTAACTCCCACCCTTCTTGGCACAAGGTTCACATCAGGTGTTTAATACATGCTGAATGAATTTAATTTGCTACAGATAGGGTGGCTCTGCCTCCCAAACTGTCCAGGATAGCTCTGGTTTTGCCTGTGGTATCAGCATTACTAAAAACAGTATACCCTTTTGCTTTCAAAATGTCCTGATTTGGACCACAAATTATCTGAAAATACTACTGCATGTAAGTTAAAATTCTTTCTAAAATGTCATTAAAATTTCCAGAATGCAAAGAATGAATGAGCTAAGGCACTGAGCACTGTCAAATAAAGTAGCAGAGGCACTCGTGTTGCTCGCTGGTCTCAAGAGAAAGCAAGTCCTACGTTTAGAGATTCTTCCAAAAGCTAATTTTCCATTTATACTAGCACTGAAAGGACTCTCTCATTTCAACTGGGGATGCAAGGAATTCAGAAGGCTTATACTGTATCAAGCATTGCACCTTCTACAGTTCCACATTGACTAAATAAAGAAAAATTGCAATGAATCTGTATATCCAAAAGCACCTTTTGAGAGAGCATGCATTTATATTTTTAATGGTACGACTGGAATAGACTTCATGTTATTCTTCTCTCTCCACAGAAGAAAGATTTTATAAGACCAACCTTCAGAAAAACAGTAAGGCATAAATAAGGTTTAACTGAGCTCTGAAATTAAGTAATTTATTGACACATAAATACATTTAATTAAAACACTCATTTTGTTACGGGCTGAAATGTGTCAACCCCAATACTCCTATGTTAAAGTCCTAACTGCCAGTACCTCAGAATGTGACTGGATTTGGAGACAGGATCTTTAAAGAGCTAACTAAATTACAGTGAGGTCATATGGGTGAGCCCTAATCCAATATGCCTGGTGTCCTAATGAGGAGAGATCAGGACGCAGATACACACAGAGGGAAGACCATGTGAAGATAACAGGTAGAAGACTGCCATCTACAAGCCAAAGAAAGGTGCCTCAGAAGAAACCAACCCTGCTAACACCCTGATCTTAGACTCCTAGCCTCCAGAACTATGAGAAAATAAACCTGTAAATCCACGTAATTCAGCAAACCAATATTTTCAAATAACTAATTCATATTACGAAATGATGCATGGTGAAAAAAATACCCATTTAAAGGGCAAGAAAGGCCACTGGATTTTTGTAAAACAGAGAACAAAATGTTCACTGATATGGTTTCAGATCCTACTTGCAACTAACCTTTAAGAAACCACCACTTGCTGAGCTTTGGTACAGTATCAAAGAAGAATATTCACAATTATCTGAAAATGGCTATGGAAATACTCCTCTCTTTTCAAATTACACAACCGTGTGAGGCTGAATTGTCTTCATATTGTCAAACAAAGCAATATGTTACAAAAGGCTGAGTGTAGAAACAGATGTGAGAATCCAGGTACCTCCTTTTAAGCCAATCTTTAAAAGGTTTGCAAAATTATAAAACAATACCATTCTTCTTATTGATGTTTTTGTTTTGGAAAATACATTTTTAATAAAATTATGTTATTGATGTAAGCATGCAATAGACACTACTTTCATTAGCAAATGAATTAAGAAGTTTTTAAACAACTTCTCAGTTTTAATTTCTAATACAGTAATTATCAGTAGCTATAACCTACATAAACAAAAACTCTTTGAAGTCCTTGTTAGGAGCTGAATTGTGTCCTCCCCACACTCATTTGTTGAAGGCCTAATCCTCAATGTGACTGTATTTGGAAGCTAGGGACTTTAAGGAGGTAACTCATAAGGATGGGGCCCTACTCCTGTAGGACTGGGGTCCTTGCAAGAAGAGGAAGAGACACCACAGGCCTCTCTCCCTGAGTGCACATAGAGGAAAGGTCATGTGAGGACACAGCGAGAAGGCACCATCTGCGAGTCAGGAAGAAAGGTCTTCAGACCAGAAACCAATCCCACCAGCGCCTTGACCTTGGAGGTCTAGCCTCTAGAACTGTGAGAAAATAAGTATCTATTATTTAAGCCACTCAGACTTTGGTATTTTGTTATGGCAGCCTGAGCAGTCCCTGATATTGTTAAAAGCTTAAAAGGGGTCCTGAGAACAAAAAATCTGAAAATCACTGAATTAGACAGTAACTATTCAGCTGTGTAAATTAAATGTTTCTACACAACTTCTTACTTCATAATTACAACTTGGAAAAGTAATCATAATTTTCATTAGCTATCCAAAGTAGAAAAAGGGAGAAAATTAAGATCAACTCTAAACGAACCTTTTTTAACTTGACGTACACAACTGTATGCCATTTGAAAGCATATGAAAATGGGGAAACACACTGTAAAAGAATTAACGCAGGCTGCAAAAGCGCCTGCTTTTCATTTTCAGGAAACCAGGATCGTCAATCTGTTTGGCCTAGCACAGACTAACTCTTCGAGTACTTGTTAAGTCTATTCACTTTCTGAATATAAAATGAGACATAAAACAAAAGAGAAAAACATTCAGTTTTCCTTCATGAGAAAAAAATAACCAAAAAATTCCAAGAAGACATGAAGAAATCAATCAATAAATTGACAAATATACCAAGTGCAATTATTTTAATCACACAAAACTTATCAAGAATATAGAGAAATAATAAAATAATAGTAAGAAACTCAATTTCCATATAGGCAAAAAATTCAAGATTCTGCTCTCCTAGTAATTGTAGTTGATAATGCAAAATTGGTATCAAAGTTGTGGAAGTCGCCCAAGAATGAAAAAAAAATTTTTTTTTATTGAAGTGTAGTTGATTTAAAATGTTTTGTTAGTTTCAGGTACACAGCAAAGTGATTCAATTATGTGTGTGTGTGTGTGTGTGTGTGTGTGTGTGTGTGTGTATACATGTATATATATTCTTTTTCAGATTCTTTTCCATTACAGTTTATTACAAGATATTGAATATATTTCCCCATGCTATATAGTAGTTCCTTGTTTTTTATTTTACATATTTAAGAATGAACATTTTAATAGTTATGGGCCCTTAAATCATTATTAAGTTATAAAAGCTTAGATGAGTGGAAAAAATGCATTTACCTCAACAAGTTTCTGAATTTCATGCACACAAATATGTTGTTGGGTTGCTTTTTAATAACATATAAATTGTGCACTCAAGTACTACAGTTTTATGCATAGTAGTATTTTTAATCTAAAAAATCAAGCAAAATGCTTAATTTCTAAGGCTCTAATGCTAGGAATAGCATTCAAAATTACATTTTAATAAATTTCATTTCATATAACTTTGTATGTAAAGAAAACACTAATTCAACTTGAGCTAACTTTTCTCTTGGCTCAGTGTTTGTATGGAAAAATAATTATGCAGTCCGTTTGGAAAAATATAATCAATCCATGGGCATGCAAGTATCAATTTTATCTTATGAGAATTTCTCCATGTTCCAGTTACTTCATTCCTTATTACATGCTGCAAAAAGCAGTAATAATTTTTATAGCCAAATATCACTTCATAAGATACCAGGTGGCTGTCAATATTTACCACAGAAGTCATGCATGAAATTTAAACATTACAAAAAATGACTTACCAGTTGACACTCCTGAAATATGCACATTTTCAGAATGTTCTGCAAGAGCACCATTTCCTAAAATTAAACATAATGAATAAACTAATTTCCAAGATAAAATTAAAAAAAAATTTCAGATTCTCCCTCTAATAGAAAAACAGGTGCATAGAGCTACTTGTAATATCCAGAAATGAAATTAAAGTCTCTTACAATAATCTTCAAAACAGTACTATGCAGCCCAAAATTATAATAGTAGTAGGGAAATCAAAATGTTTTGGAAATCACAGCAATGTAGTGTAATATAAAGGCCAAATATATAGATCTGATTAATACCAGAAAGAATTTTCTATCAAGTTAATAGTGAAAAGATAACTTAGTACTATTACCAGAAAAGAGACAATCACATACTTTTTAAAAACAGCATTCCTCTAAAAGCATGCTTAATTAGCCCAGAATGTGCTTACTGCTGGGGTCACACATGGTGTCCCATGTCCTATGTTCTGCATTACCTTCTAAATCCTTCAACATCTTCTCATCAACAACTCTAACAGTCTTTCGAGTAGGGACATGATTATACCCTATTTTGGTAGCCCCTGATTTTCTACACCTCCTACCACAAAGTTGGGCAAATGGAAGCATTCAAGTAACTTACTGAAATGAGTTACTAAGTGTCACCTAGTAAAATAAAAGTGGTTTTAAAAAGACTCCCATTTAAAGTAGACATTATTTACTCCTTTAAATTAGTAAAGTGTCCCTCAGCTGTTCTTTTTAAAAATTTAATTTAGTTTTATGATAAATTATTTCCATCTACCTCTGTTCTTTTTCTTTCTACAAAGCTGCTCATCTTTACTTCTAAAGTTTTCTCTCTCTCTATGCATTAGGTCAATTTGGCAACAAAACAGTTCAGGAATCCAGCTGACAGAGAAAGAATTCTCCCTGGAGTGGGGCAGGGGAGGAAGCCAGGTGGGAGAAACTTAGATGGCAAAAGCAGAATTCTCTTGATGGTTCAAAGAGTAGAGACAATAGCAAATATTATAATTAATAACTTATCTTTTACAACCATCACACTTCTATGGTTGCTTGATTACTGTATAGCATCCCCCAATGCGCTAAGTTCTAGGACAGCAGAATCTGTGTAAACTTGCCGCATCACTGTATGCACGGTTCCTAGAACAGAGCAGGTGCTCAAAGAGCTAACAAATGATGAATAAATGAGGGAGTTCATGATGATTAAATGAAATCATGCCAATTAAGCACTTGATATAGTGCCTGACAGACAGCACTGAAGAGGAATTCCTTTTTGTAACTGTGTAAAATATATTTTTACTATTACTAAAGAATAAAATAAGTGATAAAACAACCTTCGTAGTTCAACTACAGCTACAGCCTTCAAAATGAAAAGAAATGTTGTTTCCCTCCATTAAAAATGATACAGTGGAGGGCTTCCCTGGTGGCGCAGTGGTTGAGAGTCCGCCTGCCAATGCAGGGGACGCGGGTTCGTGCCCCGGTCCGGGAGGATCCCACATGCCGCGGAGCGGCTGGGCCCGTGAGCCATGGCCGCTGAGCCTGCACGTCCAGAGCCTGTGCTCCGCAACGGGAGAGGCCACAACAGTGAGAGGCCCGCATACCGCAAAAAAATTTAAAAATGATACAGTGGAAATGGTGACAAAGGTGTGTAAGCTATATTTATTACACAAATAAATCTGATTACAGTTATTTATTTAAGTACTGTGCATTAGTACCACAGAGGCCACAACTTATTTTTCCTAACAATGTTAAATGCTACAGACATAGAAATGAAACTACTAGAAAGCTCCCACATTATTTCTTTAATGTGTACAACCTATGAAAATTGGTATCCTAAACAAAATGGTATAAGAAACTGATTCAATAAAACAACTAACAAGATTTGCCAAAGGTCAGTATAAGTTGCCTAAACCTTTGCTACTTACAAGTATATCAGTAGTACTGGCATTACTGGGAGCTTATTAGAAATGCAGAGTCTCAGGCCGTACCCCAGATTATTGAATCAGAATTTACATTTTAACAAGATCATCCCCCACTCCCAGTGATTTGTATGCACATTAACATTTGCGAGCCAATGGCTTAAACCTTCTTACTTCTATAGTAGATACAACTCCAAATTAAAGCTGTGTAATTTGTGACCCAAAGGTTTCCAATACCCTTAAGGCAGCATATTAAATTATCCTCAGGAGAGTTTTAATATTAGATATATTTTATACATTAAATTTTTATTCTAATTCAGTAAACAGAGTAAAGATGGGCAGAAGGAAAACAATAACATAATGCAGTATCTAAGACTGTGGATTCTGGACTAGATTGCTAGGATTCTAACACCAGCTTCACTTCTTACTTGCTGTGCAATTTAGGGCAAGTTACATAACCTCTTTGTGTCTTACTTTCATCTCAAAAACAGAGCAGATAATACCTATCTTATAAGGCTTAGTAGAATTCTTTATAATAGAAAAAAATAGAACTTAATCTACATCTCCGTCAGCATGTAAATGAATAAACTAAAAACAGCCTTACAATAAAATATTCAAAAAACTGAATTAAGTAATTCTACATGTACTCATTGAGTTAAGTATGTTTCAGAGTAACATTAGCATATGCTCTAACTTTAACTTTTAAGTGATGTCTGTATAGTTACTGTGCACGTTACATAGGCATATGATATATGTATGTACATGCATTTGCACACACACACAGAAGAGTCTAACGGTGTATACAAACTGAAATTAGAGAGGAAGTCCTCCTTTGTATACTCCAGCACCGACCGAATTTGCTACAACAGGCACAGAGTTCTTTAAAAGATTTATTCATATTATCAAAAAAAACAGGCGAAGAGACTATAGTTCATTCCCTGTCATTCTAAATAAAGAGGTCTGATAAATACTGTGTGAAATAAAATATTATAATTTCATAAGTATTATTCATGATTTAAAAAACTGAAATAACAGTACTTTAAGACATAAAACACGATACTATTGCTAATTTCCCACACATTTACTCTAATTTAAAAACAATCCGATTTAGAAGTTAAAAAATCAATGATAATTTCTAATAACATCAAATAACTATTCCTTTCTTTGAGATTACATTATTAGATATTTCTTATTCTAAGTATCACATGAAGTAAGTGGGCTACTTAATTTAGGTGTTCTGCCATTTTTACAAAAATGCCACTTACAAAATACAATTATTTCTATGTTATAATCAGAGAGCACCGCCCCAAACTGCTTTGTTGATATAAAGCTCACTATATTTTCCCTAATGTCCCACCCCGAACTCCTGAGAGAAGAAAACCCCACACATATGAGGACGTACACACATCACCTCCCGACTTTAACTACATTGCAGCCATGCTAGACATTCTCATAGAAGTCCCCCTTTAAAGGTGCCATATACTGGAAAAATATAGTCTGATAAAACATTACTTCTATAACTATGCATTAGCAGCTGACTAGTTAGTACACCAGCTAATTAACTAGCACTCCTAGAAAACAAGAAAAAGTTTCATTATCACCTAAATCAGGAAATAATTTTTTACGACTTAACTCTTTTTTTAGTCCTACTAACCAAATACCAAAGGTAATCAATTGTCCCCATTTATTATTCTTCTTGCCAAGCTGAAACATGGTTTTGTAGTTTTTTTACTGCAATACAAGAGAGAATCTTCTAAAAGAGATATGTGCTGTTTTAGGAAAAGAGGCCATAGGGTAGTGAGTTTGAGCTCTGGAACCAGACTCTGTGGAATCAAACCTCAGCTCTACTGTTTAGTTAGTCATGAGTCTTAACTGAATGATTTCTCCCAAGATTTAGTTTGCTCACCTGCATAATCAGAATATCATCATTAACAGGATGTCTAAATCTATGGTCTCTGCATCCCTGTTGCTTTGTATCTTTCTTTGTTTATTGTTGTTCTTTTTATTTAAGAACTAAAGTTCTTAAAGAAGAGCTGATAAATACAGCTAAGATGTGATAGATACGTGCCAGCCAAATCCTAAGTGCCTCACAAGGCTTTCCTCAGCTCATCCTTAAAACAGTTCACTTTACAGGTGAGAAAACCAGCTTATAGCAACGTAGTAAGTTTTTCAAAGAGCTAGTAATTGGATGGATTAAAAATTCAAATTCACTAAGAAATTTGTGTTCCTTACTTTTTTTTAAAAAAAGAATTTAGACGTGAATATACTTCTTGCTTGTAAAAGAAACAGTACTTAACTTTCAGAGTTAAAACCCACCTGCCACCAGCTATTCCAATTTGTTATGGGGAAGACCTGGTTTAAAAGTTAATGAGCAGCAGTTCCAAGTAACTTATATGCTCAGCATCCTACAATCTCATTTTCACTGTGCAATAAGAACAGGTATCAAACATCAAAATATGTACACACATATATACACCCCCAACATCGTTCCTATTTTACTTTACTTAAAGAAAAAGTCCAAAATCCTAATAAGGCTTACCAAACTCTCCACCCTTCGAGTCTTCCCAACTACTCCAAAAGCTTCATCTTTTGTGATTCACCTTCCCACTCTATTTTCCTCTCCAGAAATATTAGATTTCTTTCAGAAAAGGGTCAGCTGTCTCTCTTGCCTTTGGACCTTTCTTTAATATATTCTTTATTTAGGAAGGCATCTCCTGATTCCCCCATACTAGGTTACGTCATTCTGTTGTAGGTTCCTAGAGTATCTAATACTATCACTTTTTGAAAATTTATCACACTTCTGTTATCTGTGTAAAGTCTATATTCCCCACCAGATCTTAATCTTGGTGGGGCAAGGTGGGGTGGAGAAGTGTGATGTGGGGCTGGGACATAGCTGGGTTTGTTTTGTTTTGTAACCCAGTGACTAGCAGAGAAGATACTCCATATCTGCTCAAACACATGAATGAATGGTAGGTTGATACATAAGTAAGAGGCATAGTCCCTGCCATCAAAGAGCTGGTAATCTATTGAGAAAATAATTTAAAACATCTGGGGCAGAAGCAAACAATATAAAACCAAACTAAAATTAGCAAGCTTCTTACTCAAGTAGGAGGCTTTTCTACTAAAAATGGGAATGGAAGATAGGAGTGCCCACCATGATATTAGCTAGGGCAATTAGATAAGAAAAGACAATTATAGGCATAAGGATTGAAAAAGAAGAGGTAAAAAAAGAAGAGGTAAAACTACATCTATCTGTAGATGATATGATTGTGTATCTATTTTAAAAACCCAAGACAGTCAAAAGAAAAAGTTATAAACAATATGAAAATTAGTAAAGTAGCAGGATATAAAATAAGCATACAAAAAATCAAAAGCCTTTGTAAATACAAACAATGGCCAGTCAGAAGATACAGAAGACACAATTCTTAGTAGCAACAAAAAGATTTTTAAAAACTCAAACACAGAACTCCTGCTGATGGTCATGAGGGAACAATGGGTAATGGACCAGCTTTCTCCAGGTAGAAAGCTAGTGCAATAAAAGAACTCATTCTGATTTGTTTCCCTTTTCTCAGAGATCACAGTCTTACACTGCCTGTTGTCCCGTGTCTGAAAAAGTGGGAAAAAACATGTTAAAAAAAAAATTCAGACACAGGACAACAGGCAGTCCTAACCAAGAAGAATAGAAAGAAATCCACAGTGGACTTACTGTTGCCATTTTGTTCATTGTTTTCTGGCTTTTTTATAATTCCTTTGTTCCTTTTTTCTTCTCTTGCTCTCTTCATTTGTGATTTGATGATCTTCTGTGGTGGTCTGATGAGATTTCTTTCTCTCTTTTGTGCATCTACTATAGATTTTTGCTTCGTGGTTCTCATGAGGCTTAAATATCTTATGTTTATAACAGTCTATTTTAAGCTGTTAACATTGAATGCATACTAAAGCTCTACCTTTTTAAGCCCCCCCATTTTATGTTTTTGATGTCACAATTTATATCTTTTCACCCTGAGTATTCGTAACAAATGTAGTCACAGTTACTTTTAATACTTTTATCTTTTAACCTTCATACTAGACTTACAAGTGATTTACTCACCCCCAACACATTAGAGTATTCTGAATTTAACTATACATTTACCTTTTCCAGTGAGATTTATACTTTATGTTTTCTTGTTACTAATTAGCACCCTTTCATTTCAACTTGAAGTCCTTTTAACATTTCTTGTGAGGCGGTATGGTGGTGAACTCCTTCATCTTTTGCTTGTCGGGAAAACTCTTTATCCCTCCTTCAATTCCGAAGGACAATTTTGCTGGGTAAACTATTCTTGGTTGGCAGTTTTTTTCTTTCAGCACTTTGAATGTATCATGCAACTCCCTTTTGGCCTACAAAGTTTCTGCTAAAAAATCTGCTAATAGTCTTATGGGGATTCCCTTGCATGTAACAAGTTTTCTCTGGCCACTTTTAAAATTCTCTCTTTAACTTTTTATAATTTAATTATAATGCATACAGCTGTCCGCTTGATGTTGTCCCATAAGTCCCTTAAACTATCTTCATTCCTTTTCATTCAAATTCCTTTTTTGTGTGTGTTATTCATTAAAGGATGCAAAATGCTGACCACAGGAATTTTAAAAAGTAGTCATTTCTGGTTAGGATGGTTATTGTATTAGATGTTGTTCTAGTATGCAGACCAAATTTTTCTAAATTGTGCAAAGGGTATAAGAGAATTTGTTAGACCCCTGTAGAAGCTACTAAGCATTTGCCTCTGACATTTCTACTATCAATCTGTAAAGGAAATAAGGTTTGCTAACATTGTTCTAACCAAATTCATATGGCTGTACATTTATTTCCTTTCCTAGGTATTCATAAACCATTTCTTCTCTTTTGTATAATCTTCCCTAGAGTGATTATCACTAATTGCTGGTTTGTGGGATTCTCATCCCTCCTGCCCCAGTTTGGAAAATCAAAATTGCATTTCCTGTTTCCAGTCATCTGATCTTTCTTTCCTTCTCTCATTCCTTGGAAGTCTTAGCACCTAAGTCAGAACTCTTTTAAGTTATTTAGAATACCTGAATGAACTCCTATAATCTTTGCACATATGTCCTTCAAGAAGGTTTTCAGATATAGTTACTCTTACCCTTTCGGTTTGAAGAGCATATTTGACAGAGGGGACATAAACATCACCAGTGTTACACCATCTGCCCAAGCAACAGCCCTATAAACATTTGTTATTCTTTATTTTACAAAGACATGTTTATAAGACCATTTTGTTGCCCTTGGTATTTTTGCTGAACTCAATCTTGCATTTTCTCTATATTAGTAATACTTACAATTTATTCTTGGTTAAATATCCTTTTTATCTTGGGGATATGTTCTTAATTAGTCTGAAGTCATTGAGGAACCACTAATTTCCTTAGATTTTTTTTGCCATTCATTCCTTTTTGGGATTGTTTGTGATTTTAATAACCAGAAGTCATTTTTGAGAACTTAATAACATCCCTGGACTTTCCAGATTTTCATATTGTGGAGGCATATTAATTTTTTTTTCTAAATTACTTTAGAATCTATAGGTTTTTTTAAATATCTTTATTGGAGTGTAATTGCTTTACAATGGTGTGTTAGTTTCTGCTGTATAACAAAGTGAATCAGCTATATGTATACATCTATCCCCATATCCCCTCCCTCTTGCACCTCCCTCCCACCCTCCTTATCCCACCCCTCTAGGTGGTCACAAAGCACCAAGGTGATCTCCCTGTGCTATGCAGCTGCTTCCCACTAGCCATCTATTTTACATTTGGTATTGTATATATGTCAATGCTACTCTCTCACTTTGTCCCAGCTTACCCTTCCCCCTCCCCACATCCTCAAGTCCATTCTCTACATCTGTCTGCACCTTTATTCCTGTCCTGCCCCTAGGCTCATCAGAACCATTAGATTCCATACATATGTGTTAGCATACAGTATTTGTTTTTCTTTCTGACTTACTTCACTCTGTATGACAGACTCTAGGTCCATCCACCTCACTACAAATAACTTTCATTTCTTTTTATGGCTGAGTAATATTCCATTGTATATACGTGCCACATCTTCTTTATCCATTCATTTGTCGATGGACACTTAGGTTGCTTCCATGTCCTGGCTATTGCAAATAGAGCGGCAATGAACACTGTGGTACATGTTTTTTTTTTGATTATGGTTTTCTCAGGGTATATGCCCAGTAGTGGGATTGCTGCGTCATATGGTAGCTCTATTTTGAGTTTTTTAAGGAACCTCCATACTGTTCTCCATAGTGGCTATATCAGCTTACACAGAATCTATAGGTCTTAAGCTCTGATTGTGCCCAATCTCATTTTTTTAAAAGTGATTATAATATAGTTATTTCTACCTGGTCAAATAAGGTATAAAGTAGTACACTGTTAGGGAGTGAATTGTGTCACCCAAAATTAGTATGTTGAAGCCCAAATGCCCAATGTGACTATACTTGGAGATAGGGCCTTCAAGGGGATAATTAACATTAAAGGAAGTCATAAGGGTGAGGACCTAATCCGATAAGACTGGTTTCCTTAAGAAGAGATATCAGATATCTCTCTCTCCATCTGCACATAGAGAATAGGCCATGTGAGGACACAGTGAGAAGGACACTGCAAGCCAGGAAGAGGAACCTCATCAGAAACCAACCCTGACAGCACCCTGACCTTGGACTTCTAGCCTCCAGAACTGCAAAAAATAAATTTATGTTGTTTAAGCCACCCAGTCTGTGGTATTTTGTTATGGCAGCCCAAGCAGACTAATGTACACACTTTCCCCAGGTCATAGCTGAACTAATAAGATGTCTGCAAATGCCTTGAGAGTGTATGAAAAATTCAGTACATACTTCTGAAAACAGGCTTCATAGTGTCTAACAAATACCTATAATGAGACGTTTCATGCAAAGAAAGGTTAAGAAGTCCCTTGGAGACAGAGTTTATTTTCCTACTTTATTTAATTACTGGTATTCTAAAAGTATTACTTCCACAGCTTTTTAACTGCAGGTATTAATTTTGGATTTAATAGACTTTTATGAACTGGCCTGAACCGACCTGCCACTTAAAATAATAATGATCATTTACAATATTACTTTTTATGGAAATAAACATTCTAATTTTCAAACCACATTCTACTTTTTTTTTTTTTTTTTTCCCCTGCGGTACGCGGGCCTCTCACCGCTGTGGCCTCTCCCGTTGCGGAGCACAGGCTCTGGACGCGCAGGCTCAGTGGCCATGGCTCATGGGCCCAGCCACTCCGCGGCATGTGGGATCCTCCTGGACCGGGGCACGAACCCGTGTCCCCTGCATCGGCAGGTGGACTCTCAACCACTGTGCCACCAGGGAAGCCCAAACCACATTCTTAAAAGACATTTGGGAGTTCAATGTTCTTATGTTTAGACTTCCTATATTATGTTAGTAAGATTTTACATTGGAAATGTCTTCAAATAAGGGCATGATGACAATGAACTATTAGTCAAAGTACAAATACTAAACAAACACAAGTTCCCAGTATTCAGAGAATTAATCATATCCCTGAAAGGACATGCAAGACAGTTATGAATCCCACTGGTGAGTATCTCAGTGACAATGTTCATGCAGATGGAAATAATTTTCTTTATTCTAAAACAGTGTGAATCACTGATGTAAGAACCCACAAAACAAACTAGAAAGGGGCTCAGCTAAAGACTATTTGGGTTCAAAGGTTCCTACCTGTGACTTCGGTGGTTCACAAGAGTAAATATGAAGGTTTGAAGGGATTCAGAAATCCAGAAAAAAACAGAATTACATTCCTATATTTCCAGTGAGATTTACTGACATATACCTCACACATAAAACTCACCTTTTAAAGTGTGCAATCCAGTTTTTTAGTATGTTCAGAAAGTTGTGCAACCATTGTCACTATCTCTTGTCTGAATGCTTTCATCACCCGCCCCCAAAAAGTGTACCTATTAGCAGTTATTCCTCTTTTTGTTCTCCTCCAGCCCCTAGCAACAACTAATCTAGTTTCTGTCTCTATGGGGTTTTCCTATTCTGGACATTTCATATAAATGGAATCATACAATATCCGATCTTATGTGTCTGGCTTCTTTCACCTTGCATAATGTTTACATGGTTCATCCATGTTGTACCACGAATCAGTACTTCACTCCTTTTCATGGACAAATAGTATTCCATTGTATGGATAAACCACCTTTTGTTTATCGATTCATCAGCTGACAGACATCTGGGTTGTTTCTACTTTTTTGTGAATACTGCTGTGAATATCTGTGTATACAAGTTTTTGTGTGGACATATTTTCAATTCTCTTGAGGATACTCATAGAGTAGAATTGCTGGGTCTTTTGATAACGCTATGCTTATCTTTCTGAGCAAATGCCAAACTGTCTTCCAAATGGCTGTACAATTCTACATTCCCAACAGCCATGTGTAAGGGTTCCAATTTCCCCATATCCTCACCAACATGTTACTGTCCACCTTTTTATTACAGCTAGTGGGTGTGAAGTAGTATCTCACTGTGGTTTTATTTACATTCCCCTAATGAGTAACGATGTTGAGGTTCCTTTCGTGTGTGTATTGGGAACTTATGTATATTCTTTGGAGAAATATCTATTCAAATCCTTTGCCCATTTCTTAATTGGTTGAATTGCCTTTTTGTTGTTGTTGAGTTGTGAGTTTTTACATATTGTAAAAACTTATCAGATATATGATTCACAAATATTTTCTCCCATTCTGTAGTTTAATTTTTCACTTCTTGATGTAAAGGTGTTTTCTGATGTTGAAATAAGTGTTTGAGATACAGGTGTTGTCTGATTTTGAGACAATCCAATTAACCTATTTTTGTTGTTGTTGCTTATACTTTGGTGTCATATCTAAGAATCCATTTCCTAATCCAAGGTCACAAAGTTACCTCTATGTTTTCTTCTAAGAGTGTTATAGTTTTAGCACTTACATTTGGTCTCTGGCCATTTTGAGTTAATTGCTGTGTACAGTGTGAGATAAGGGTCAAATTCACTCCTTCACATGTGGATAACCCGTTGTCTCACCATAACTTGATGAAAAGATTATTTTTCCCCACTGAATTATCCTCACACTTTTCTGAAAATCAATTGATCATAAATGTATTATTTCTGGACTTTCAATTCTACACCATTGATCTATAATGTGTATCCTTATGCTAGTACCACACACTCTTGATTACTAGAGCTTAATATCATACTGATATTGATATTGTAGCTTCAGAAATTGGGAAGTATGAGTACTCCAAGTTTGTTCTTCTTTTTTGATATTATTTTGGCTATTCTGAATCACTTCAATTTCTAAACGAATTTTATTTTATTTATCTATTTTTTGGCCATGCCACACGGCTTGCAGGATCTTAGTTCCCCGACCAGGGACTGAACCCAGGCCCTCTGCAGTGAAAGCGCGGAGTCCTAACCATTGGACCACCAGGGAATTCCCTCTAAATGAATTTTAAAATCAGCTTGTCCATTTCTGCAACGACAGCTGAAATTCTGATTTGGATTGTGATGAATCTGTAGATCAACTTGGGGGGTATAAACAATACTAATTCTTAACAATATTAATTCTTCAGATACATAAATATGATGCAATGTCTTTCCATTTATTAGGTATTCTTTAACTTTTTCTCACAATATTTTATAGTTTCTGAGTAGTAGTTTCACATTTCGTTATATTTATTCATTTTATTCTTTTTGATGCTATTGTTAACGGAATTGTTTTCTTAACTTGATTTTCAGTTGTTCATTGCTAGTATATAAGAATACATTTCTTCTTGTATTCTGCAACCTTGCTGAATTTATTAGCTCTCATAGGTATTTATGAATTTCTTAGGATTTTTTTATATACATGTCATGTTTATAAACAGAGATAGTTTTACTTCTTCCCTTCTAATTAAGATGCCTTTTTTCCTTGTCTATTTGCCCTGCCTAGACCCTCCAATACAATAGTGAATAGAAGTAGTGAGAGCAGACGGACATCCTTGTCTTGCTACTGGTCTTAGAGAGAAAGCTTTCAGTCCTTTACCATTAAGTATGTTAGCTGTGGGTTTTTCGCAGGTGCTCTTTATGAGGCTGACGAAGTTCTCTTTTATTTTTTGAGTGTTTTTATTATGAAATGGTATTGGCTATTGTCAAATGTTTGTGTCTACCCTGTGATTTTTGTCCTTTATTCTATCAATATGGCGTATCACACTGACTGTCCTATGTTGAACCTTACATTCCTGGGAAGAATTCCATTTGGTCATAGTTTACAATCCTATTTATATACTGCTGGATTTGGTTCACCAGTATTTTGTTAAGAGGATTTTTGCATCTACATAAGTAAGGGAAGGTGGTCTGTAGTTTTCTTTTTCTGGTATCAGGGTAGTACTGGCCTCAAAGAATGACTTGGGGTGAGTCTGTGAAGTATATATATCCATCCATATATACACACAAATACACACATACACACACACACACACACACACACACACACACACTGTGCTGCTACTTATGTATTTTACTCTCATTTAAGGAAATACCAAGTATGTTGCTTTTGCTTCTAATTTTCTTCTTGGTTGATTAAATTTCATAGTTTATTACTGAACTGTAGGTTATTAGTTTGCTGATTACATTATAACATTTCTGGAAAGTGACTAGTGACCTGTTTTACTCAAATGATGTATCAGGCACAGTACCTACATGGTCAGCTTAGTACAGGAACAAAGTGTAACAAATAAAGGTGGTTTTCATTTCTTTCTTCCTTGGTTTCCCAACAGGCAAAATCTTTTGCAGTGTATGGGTGGTCTGTGACTGGGGTTGGGAGAGACAGCAGGAGAAGCCAGATGATAAAAAATGTTGGATTTTTTTATATCAACTCTATTTTATATATTATTATTTTTTTTTTTGTGGTACATGGGCCTCTCACTGTTGTTGCCTCTCCCGTTGCGGAGCACAGGCTCCGGATGCGCAGGCCCAGCGGCCATGGCTCACGGGCACAGCCGCTCTGCGGCGGCACGTGGGATCTTCCCGGACCGGGGCACGAACCCGTGTCCCCTGCATCAGCAGGAGGACTCTCAACCACTGCGCCACCAGGGAAGCCCTCAACTCTATTTTAATAGTTGATGAAGCTGAAGTACAGAGAGAAGGGAAAGGCAGTTACCTTTTTAAAAACTGCCTTTAAAGAAAGGCAGTTACCTTTGTTGATGTATAATTTACATGCAAAAAGTTCACTAATTCCAAAATGTACAGTTTGATGGGTTCTAACAAGCACGTGTGGTACTGCAATCACTACTACAATCAACACATACATTTCCAGCACCCAAACAAGCTCTCTGGGTCCCTTTGCAGTCAATCCCCTTCCCATACTCCTAAAACCAGACAACTAATGGTTATAGGCAGTCATCATTTATCAGCATTAGGCATTACATTGAACCCATGATATACTATTTAATCCTCCTCCTAAAGTCTTAAGAATAGATAGTTATCCCCACAATATGGATGAGGAAACTGACTCAGACCAAGTAAATCATGCAAGCTAGTAAACGGTTAGGGACAGGCTCAAATCCAGATCTACCTAATTCCAATGTTAAAAATTGAGTTTTAATTAAAAGATACGGAATTTCTTGACTTCCCTTGAAAAAAATTTTGTAACTGTCTACAAGTATTTGTCTACGCACATCTACTGAGTTTACTTCCTTTAGGAGAAGTATGCATGTTTTTAGGTGCCCAACAGCCCCATTACCTTCTATGGTCATTTTGGCACTGAGCCAACGCCCTCTTAGCTCATTTCTGCCACTTTCCTGGTCTTTGTCAATACTTGAAATTGTGATCTGTGGTGTACTTTTTGAGTCCAAGTTATATGTGTAGGAAAATATATGAAAGGATACAAAAAACCCTGCTAAAAATGTTTACCCTACTCCCTTAACCCCATCCGCAAGGTAGGAAGAAGGGGAGACAGAAATGATTAGCTTTCATTCTTGATACATTTCTACAGTGTTTGACTTTATTAAAGTATGTATTACTTCTGTAAATTAACTCATGTGGATTGATATTATGAACTAAAATGTTACCTTCTGAAAAAAAATTATCACAACATAAAATTCTATAGCTACAGTTTCAAGTTTTTCTTTATAATAATTATAATTAAAAGTGATTACAGATGATATCTTTTTTCTTAATATTATTGACAAAATGGTACAAGAACTATCACTTAATATAAATACTAAAACATTCATTGCCATCTTGTATAGCAGCAGGTCACTTTAAAAAATATTCGTATACATGAGATCCAATGATGAGAAGACCAATTTGTGGCTGCAACTTTCATATTCTTGCTGATGTCACTAATAACACCATGGCGTTTAGGCACCGACTAAAGCACACAAATAGAAACAGTGTTGCTTCTGCAATAATAACAAAGATAAATGATTCTTAATGTATTTGTATTAGACTGCAGGAAAAGAGTTTTTTAAAGGTAAAATTATAAAGAAAGCATAATTTTAAAACCAGTAAACATCGAAATTTTTAAAGTATACTTTTAACAACATTTAAAAGAAATCACTAAACTTAAAATCATCGTCAATACCATTTGTAGACTTATGTTTTTCTTGACATTCACCCTGTTTTCTTTTTTTGCATTAAATGTCCACACTGTTGTGTTTTTCCTACCTTTATTATTTATGAAGGTTGAGATAAGTGATTTGTTTCTACTTCTAGTAATGTCCAGAGAACATGACATTGTGAATGGTTAAGTATTTTGTTGGTAGGAAAGACTGTTCTCAAGTTTATCAGAGGCTCTATCATGGGACCCAAAAACTGTAAGTCTAAAAGCACTTTGGATGCTGCAGTCTCATTAGCCCCTCTCTTTCCTTCCCTTTAAGATCTTTCCTCTCTCTGGTTCCTTTGTTTTCTCTTGACATATTAAGGTCTTTCTCACCCATAAAATAAAATCGTTTTTGCCAGTATACCTCCCTGTTTCTGCTTTCCTATCCTGGTCTTTACTTTCTCAGCCAAAAACTCTTTGAAAGAATCTACACTCACTAATGGAGCTTCCTTACCTATCATTTGCTCCTGAACTTTTACCCCCAGTGCATTTCTGAAACTCATGGGGCAACGATTACCAAAGACCTACCTATCAAACACAGTCCCCCAAAACATCAACTCTGAATCCAGTTTCCTGATATAGGAGAAAATCATGTAACTATGTGGAACTGTGTCATGATAAATTCATGGTTTCATCTTATCTGGATATTTATTACTGGAGTATAACCTTTTAATACAGCCTTATTCAGCTCTAACTCCAACTCCCTCAAAAACTACATTAGTCCTTTGAGCCTCCAAACCACTTCCTTGACCAATACTTAGTAAATTATCTCCCTTGCCAACCACTCAGAGGTCTTCTGGCATATTATCCCCTCCCTTTCTAGAAACTCTTCAGCACATACGCGAGTTTAAAGGTTTGAGTCCTCCACGTTGATATCTCTCAAATTTTTACCCATAATGAGAATCTTTCGCCTGAGGTGCAAATTCTTACTTGACACCCACGTCCCCCAACATTCACTGGGCACTTATCTTGTGCCAGTCACTGTGGTTGGTGCTTTTCATATACTATTTACTGACCTTTACAGCATCACTGTAAAATAGATACTCCCGCCACTTTACATGCAGAGAAATTTAGACTCAAAAGAGGTTAAAGTTAAAAGACCTGCTCAAAGCCACACAACTGGTAAGTGGCATTGCCAGGATTTAGGCAAATCTGTCTAGCTCAAAGTTCTTACTCTTAAAATAACAAGAGCAGCAACTAATGAGTTTGGAATATGTGCCAGATGATGGTCTAAGCAATTTCCACGCTTCAGCACATTTAATCTTCATAATCACCCTACGAAGGAGCTGCTATTATTATTTCCATCCTAAAAGTTGTCTTTTAAGTTCCTACTGAACAGGAATTCGGTATTACCTTAACATTACCTAGCTATCTCAAACTCACTACATGTGAGATGGAACTCCTTTTATCTACCCTCAATCTGCTCCTCCTCTGGTATTCCTTACCTGGGTGAATGACACCAACATCTCCCACATGTCCATAGAGAAACCTGGAAGTCATTCTTTACCATCCCCACCTTCCCCTTCGCACTATATAGTCAGTTCTCTTGATTCCTTCCAAACCTGCTATTTCCTTCCTTCATGTCACTGATATTTCAGTTTTACTGCATTAAACGTTAAGTTCCACGAGGACAGAAGTGTAGAATAACGTTTGGTTCACAGCAGACATTTGATAAATATTTGCTGAATGTATGAATGAATAAATGAATTAGCTTGCAAGCTTTGTACCTTTGGTCTTGCAGCTCTCTGATCCATTCTTCATAGCGCTACTAGAGATCTTTGTAACAGGCATATCTGATATGAATCTTCAGCTTATAAATCTGTAACTAGTTCAACTCCTTATATGTATTAAGAGCCTCTGAGACCCACTATAATCTGGCTCTTCTGTATCTCCTCGCCCCTAAATTTAATACTCCTTGTCTGCTTTTACCTCAAACACATATATTCTGGTTTCAACACAGCTAAAGTATATACAGTTTCTGAAACTGTGATGTTTTTGAACATGATGTTGTCTCTGCCTGGAACAGTCTAGCACACTGCCACCAGTTACCCGCTGAACTCCTTCAACTCAGCTCAGGAAACAGACCTTCATCCATCTCAGGATGAGTTAGGAGTCCTCCTTGATGGTCCCACAGGACATCACACTGGTACTGAGCTATAAGCATATCATTACCACAGTCCTTATCATCCTGTTTTGGGTTATTAATTTAACTGACCATCTTCCACAGCAAATTTTGAGTGTCCTAAGAGCAAAGAAAGTCTTGCCCCTCCTTTCCTTTTTTCTCTTTTTCTTTCTTTTTCACTCTCTTTCTCTCTGCCTTCCTAGTGCCCAGCAACCACATCCCAGTTTCTGACACAGAGTGAAACTTCAGTAACTGTTGAGTTAAAGAATCAAAGTTACCAGATTTTAAGAATAAGCATGGAACATCCTCCACACAATTAGCCATTTGGTTTTCATGTTATAGTTTGCTCAGAGGGTAAGAGGAAAGAAGGAAAAGGATGAAGAAATATAAAGAGGAAGATAGGCATTCTTTCATTAGTGAATGAAGTTAAAAAGCCACGAGGGGAAAGAGAGACTTTAGATCCAACTGTCCACTTGGACAACAGGCTTTAGAGAGCTATTTCTTATCGCTGTCCTTCGAAGTGTAAAATATTGGTAAATGACTATTCAGAGCTCTTGAGTAGCTTCCGTCTTTATACTGTAAGGGACTCTACTCTGCATTAGCTTTAGCAACTTGCTGGTGGACAAGAGAGGACACCAAGCCAAAGGCAAGATGCTTTTACCATTTTTGATCTTCAATGACTCCTGGGTTCTTAATAGCTTATAGCCCATCAATCTAATAAATATATGTAAAGAATTCCCTTTTCTTTCTCTGAGCAGGTAGCTAGCTTTTCACCTACCTCTACTGAAGCTCATCTCATAACTTACCTGTTCTTTCACAGAATCTTAAAACTGTATCTTGCAGTTTATCCTGTCAACTAAGCATTTTCCTACAGAAGTATCATATATGAAGTTGAGGATTATCCTTTTCACATATCTTTAAACAATTATTCAATGTAAGTGTACCTATCCTTGCTATATAGGTATGTTTCCTCAAGTGAAAAAAGAGAAAAATATTTATTTACCTGGTGTGTATTTGTTGCTATACTATGAACTTTCAAAAATTTTAATTTACTTCATCATCAGAACAAATATTTGAGGTAGGTATTGTCTCCAGTTTACAGATGAAAAAACTAAACTTTAGAAATAGTAAACTACTTGCCCAAGGTGAAACGTCTAAGAAACAGTATCCAAACTTAGGTCTGTATCATTACACAGATCATGCATTTAATTCCTTCACTGTACTTTCCGAAATATAAATGGGTCGTATTTTGAATAATGATTTTATCATTTGCAAAACACCTTCCTAATACGTATCTTTTAATCTTAAAACAATTCCAAGAGTAATTGATATTCCCATATTAAGACCCAGGAAGTTGAGACTCAGCAGTTAAATCGATAGGACTAAATCTCAGTTATTGAGAGTACAGTCAAGAATGGAACACCAGATCTTCTGCTACCAAGGCCAAAAGGTGCAGATCTAACCTTAATAGATGCTCCTCTGTTAATGATGTCTAGATACAGTGGAACAGAAGAAAACCAAGATTTGTACTTAGATTGACAAGGATTCCAAGAGATGAGCGAAGTTTAAAAAGATAGGTCAGTAGTTGTTAAAAGCAACCCAGAAGACCATACTAAAATCTATTATAGATAGTATACGACAGCATGATGACATGGTGGAAAGTATATGAGCCTTGACATCAGAGTCTTGAGTTTGACTCCTGCTTTTGGTATTTACTTACTTTCTTCTTTTCTTTTTGTGAAGCATGTTAAAGTACATGCCACATATCATTTCACCTCTATAAACTTCAATATGCATCTCTAAAAATATAAACATTCTCTTACCAACTACAATGCTCCTATTTTAACAAAATTAATAGTAATTCTTGATATCATTTAATATAGCCAGGTCATAATCAGGTTTCCCTGGTCGTCCCATAAATGACTTTTTACAATTGGCTTATTTGAAGCAGGATACAATGTCTCCACATTTCCTTTGGTGAGAGTATTTAAGTCTCTCTTAACCCACAGTGATACTCCCTTATTTTCCATGCCACTGACTTGTTACAGAAACCAGATCAGCTGTCCTGTAAGAAGCCCATATTCTGTGGTGTCACTTCCTTTTGGTGTCACTTAACTTTGTTCATCTAGCTCAAGGGTCAGCAAACTTTTTCTGTAAAAGGCCAGATAATAAATATTTTAGGCTTTGTGGGCCATATGGTCTCTGTCACAACTACTCAGCTCTGTCACTGTAACGTGAAAGGAGCCATAGACAAGACTTAAATGCAGGGGCTTCCCTGGTGGCGCAATGGTTAAGAATCCGCCTGCCAATGCAGGGGACACAATGCAAAGCCCTGGTCCAGGAAGATCCCACATGCCGCGGAGCAACTAAGCCCATGCACCACAACTACTGAGCTGCGCTCTAGAGCCTGCATGCCACAACTACTGACGCCTGCAACAAGAGAAGCCACCGCAGTGAGAAGCCCGGGCACCGCAAAGAAGAGTGGCCCCCGCTCACCGCAACTAGAGAAAGCCCGTGCACAGCAACGAAGACCCAAGGCAGCCAAAAATAAATTAATTAAATAAATAAATTTTAAAAAAAGACTTAAATGCATCAGAGTGGCTGTGTTTCAATAAAACATTATGAAAAAGACAAAACAAAAAACATGCAGTGGGCTGAATTTGGCTCAAAGGCCATAGTTTGCCAGCTCCTGCTGCAGAAGCTTGATTTCATGCAGGTTCAACATTTTTGGCTGGAATTATTCTTCAGAGCTGGTGCTGCCTGCTTTATATGTATCCCTGCAGGCTCACTATCTGCTTGCCCTACTTTTTATAAGTCTGAGATTAATCAATAGGTCCAGATAGGGCAGTCTGATCCCTTTACTGTAACTTCCCACACAACCATTTGTCTAATAGTTTCACTTATTGATGATCATAGCCTGAATAAATTATCTCATTAGGGGTGGAAAAATAATTTTCTAATCCTGCCATTCTTTATACATTCATTAGCTAAACTTCTGCAAAGAACTCTCCCTCAATAAATGTTATTTACTTACCCTGAAACACAGTTCATACAGAAAAAAGGAAGGATAAATGCTTAATTCTTTCCTTATAATTGTTTATTTTCAGAGTAGGAGTTAATGCCCTAGTTGTTACCACTGCTATCTGGTAACTTGTTGAAGTGATGTGTGTGTGTGTGTGTTTCTTATTACAAGTCTGTTGTTATGAACCAAGGAGTTTTCTATATTCAACCAGCTATCTTTATTACTCTTTCTGATACTTAAGTTCTCTCATCTTCGGCCAATGCGAGCCTCTTTATATTGGTCCCTGTGTCCTTTTGGCATGCACCACTAACTAATCTTTGAGAGTTCCTTGCTTTTTGATACAACAGAATGTCCCAGGCTCATCTTTTGGTATTTTCTGCCCCAGACTGAAATCAGTCATTCACCCATGACCCTTGGATCCTTTCAATGAGGAATGGTATTTACGATGACAGAGTTCCAGCTGTGCCTAACGCTATTGTGCTGTTATTACAACATGTCACTGATGAGGGTATAAAAAATATATAATCTTGGGACTTCCCTGGTGGCGGAGTGGTTAAGAATCCACCTGCCTATGCACGGGACACAGGATCGAGCCCTGGTCCACGAAGATCCCACATGCTGCAGAGCAACTAAGCCCGTGCTCCACAACTACTGAGCCTGAGTTCTAGAGCCCGCGAGCCACAACTACTGAGCCCACGTGCCACAACTACTGAAGCCCATGCACCTCGAGCCCATGCTCCGCAACAAAAGAAGCCACTGCAGTGAGAAGCCAGCACACGGCAACAAAGAGTAGCCCCCGCTCGCCGCAACTAGAGAATGCCCGCGTGCAGTGACGAAGACCCAAAGCAGCCAAAAATTAATTAATTAAAAATATATATATATATAGTCTTGAATTCATGGGCAGAAGTAAAGTAGTATACTCTTTCTGGAAAACAAACCCTAACTCTAACTGTGTGACCTTAAGAAATTATTTAAATTCCTCTATGGCTGAGTTTTCTGTAAACTGGAATTAAAACAGCGTCCATCTCACAGTTTTAATATAAAGATTAAATGAATTTACATATATATGGCATTAAAAGCAATGATTAGCATACGGTAAGCACTCGATAACAATCAGGTACTATTTTTATTGAGAGCTTTGAAAATACTCCAATCTCTGACCCAGTAACTCCACTTTTATGACTTAACCATAAGGAAAATAATTTAAAAGTTAAGATAAAAATTAACAAAAGCATGTCAATTACAGTATTTATAAATGTGAACAAAACTGTAAACAGTCACCATTAGGGAAACAGTTTATGAAGAAAAAGTGATATGGAAAAATGCCCAAGATATATGTCAAGTAATACTAATAAACCCATCAGCCAAAGATACCATTTCTACTAGTCAAGTATGAACGCTTATTTCATTGCGCCCTAACCATATTTTGATTTGTATGCCTTTATTGAACATTTTGAACACTTAACAGAACAGTTTGACTTTTACATATTTACTAAATTAGTATGTGGTATCTATTTGCATTTCTTTGTGAAGTTAATTTTTGTTTCTAATTTTATTAGCTATCCAATTACTATTTCTATAAATTATCTTTTGTCTATCTACTGAGAAAGAAAGAAAATTAATATTTTATATAGAAAGTATTTGCATAAGTTATTCAAAATGCTCACAACAAATCTTGAGGGTACACAGCATAAAATCAAATAATCCAGCATCTTGCCATTTAGAAATCTCAATTAATAGCAAACCAAAATTAATTCAGAAAACACTAATGATCTGGCATCTGTGGCTCATCTATCAGCATCACAAGCAGATGAGTTCTAGTAATGAATTTAAAAAAGCAAATATATCAGGAATTAATCAGTTTGCATATAAGCTGCATTGAGTTTAGGGAAGTCTCAGGGTAAAACTACAAAGCAGCATAGTGTAATGGTTAAGAGCACCAATTCTTTGTGGGTTCAAATACAAGCTCTTCCACTTACTAATTATGTGACCTTTGCTAAAATACTTAACTTCTCTGTGTCTCTGATTCCTTATATGTAAAGTGGAAATAATAATAGTATCTAAGCTGACAGGGTTGCTATGAGAAGTAAATGAGTGTGTGTGTGTATATATACATACACAAACACACAGTGATTAGAACACTGCCTAATACATAGTAACTGCTGTATGTTTGCTATTGTTACAAAAATGAGTTTATAAATTGATCCCTCCTTGTCTCCTACTACTTTGTATAGCACAGTTTACTATTCAAATACTGTATTGTTTTGTGACTATTTCAAAATATTCCTACTTTAATTAGCTATGCACAATTTGGGTGATCAAGGTACGATTCTTTTTAAAGTGCCTCTGATGACACTTCTTTTTAAAGTGCCTCTGATGACACGATTCTTTTTAAAGTGCCTCTGATGCCAGACATAATATCCTAAAAACAAACAAACAAACGATAAAGCAATCTCAAGAAAGAACAACAAAGCTGGAGGCATCATGCACCTTGATTTCAAACTATATTACAAAGCTATAGTAATTAAAACAGTGTGGTATCGGCATAAAAACAGACACATACATCAATGGAACAAAATAGCCAGAAATAAACCCACACATGTACGGTCAATTAATTTACAACAAAGGAGCCAAGAATATACAATGAGAAAAGGATAGTCTCCTCAATAAATGGTGTTTGGAAAACTGAATAGCCACAAGCAAAAAAATGAAAATGGACCTCTATCTTTACACCATACACAAAAATTAACTCAAAATGAATTAAAGACTTGAACATAAGACCTGAAACCATAAAACTCCTAAAAGACAACACAGGCAGTAAGCTCCATGACACAGGTCTTGGTGACAATTTTTGAATTTGGCAACAAAAACAAAAGCAACAAAAGCAAAAATAAAGAAGCAGGACTATATCAAACTAAAAAGTTTCCATACAGCAAAGGAAATCATCAATAGAATGAAAACGCAGTCTATTGAATGGGAGAAAATATTTGCAAATCATATATTTGATAAGAGGCCAATATCCAAAATATATAAAAAACTCAAACAACTCAATAGCAAAACAAACCAAACACTCAGATTACAAAATGGGCAGAGCATCTGAATAGACATTTTTTCAAAGAAGACATACAGATGGCCAACAGGTACATGACAAGATGCTCAACCTCATTAATCATCAGGGAAATGCAAATTAAAAACCACAATGAGATATCACCTCAAACCTGTCAGAATGGCTCTCATCAAAAAGACTAGAAATAAGTGTTGGTGAGAATGTGGAGAAAGGGAACCCTTGTGTGCTGTTGGTGGGAATGTAAATTGGTGCAGCCACTATGGAAAACAGTATGGAGGTTCCTCAAAAGATTAAAATTAGAACTACCATATGATCTATTCAATTCCACTTCTAGGCATTTATCTGAAGAAAATGAAAACACTAACACTAAAAGATACACTCACTCCCATGTTCACTGCAGCATTTACAATATTCAAGATATGGAAACAACTAAATGTCTATCAATGAATAAATGGATAAAGAAATTGTACTATATATATTACATATATATGACAGAATAATATTCAGCCATAAAAAATGAAATCTTGCCTTTTGTGACAACATGGATGGACCTGGGGGCATTATGCTAAGTGAGAGAGGTCAGACAGAGAAAGACAAACACCATATGATATCTCTCATATGTGGAATCTAAATATATATATATGCGTGTGTGTATATATATTTCCAAGCTCACAGATACAGAAAATAAAGCAATCAATATAGATCATATACACCACAACTACAAAGGTTTCTAGCCTCCCACAGCAGTCCTTCTCAAACTTGAATATGAAAGAAATCACCTGGGGATCTTGTTAAAATGGAGAGTCTAATTCAGTATCTGGGGCAGGGTCTGAGAGTCTGCATTTCTAACAAGCTTCTTAGGTAGTACCAATGCAGCTGGTTCAAGAACAGCACTATGAGGGATCATGAATGAGCTTTAAGGAGTTCTGGAATCACACATTATCACATACAACATTTTCTGTGACTGTGCATATGTGGATTAGTTTCTAAGGAAAGGACCTATGTACAGTTCTTACCATATTCTCACAAGCGGGGGAGCAAGTAGGGAAAGGGCAGGTAGAAAGTAAGAGAATTTGTGGGAGAGGTAACAAAGACACAAATCAGTTCCACTGCTAAATGAAAAAAAATTGTCATTGTAAAAAGGAAAAAGTATTTGTAAAGGCAACTATTTTACATATGTACAACAATTATAACTTATAAGACTAAGCTGAAGAATGAGACAATTCTATATTATAGACAATTATATTGTAGAAAATTACAACTTAGAAGACCAAATTGAAGAATCTTTAAATTCTAGAATAAAAAGACAAGGATATAAAACTAAGAGAGAAAAAAGATACGGCCAGGATATCTACTATTCACTTAACGGGAGTTTTAAAAGTAGAGAACATAGGATAAAAGGCATTTAAAACACATATACGTAGGTATACATACATATACACACATACACACGATATATATATATATATACCTATGTGCATATATTCACACACATATATGTACATGCACATGTATTTTAGAAAAGTATCTTTAGAACATACAACTAGATATGTTCAGATAAAATGCCCACCAAATACCACAGTAACAATGACTGAAGATACATACTAAATACACACTGGTGAAAATGGTAAACTCCAAAGATAAAAAGAAATTCATGATAAGCTTCCAAAGGAACAAAGGAATTACAATCAAAATGGGAACTTAAAGTTACAAGATGATAAAGTAACATACACAGAATTCTGAACAGAAAATATTGGAACCTGGAATTCTATACCCAGCCAAACCATTATTCAAGTGTGATGGCAAAATAAAGAAACAATTTCAACTGTGCACACCTAAGAATACATACAACCACTACATATTTCTTAAGGGGGGGGATAATATACAAGAATGTACTTCAGCAAAATAGAAATATCAATCCAATTAAAGACTTCAAGAAAACTGTCATGGGACAAAGAAAATGATAAGGGAGAGGGAGAATAAAACTTAAGGAATCAAAATAATTGCTGAGAATGAGGATGCAAATTTTACTGTAATTAATTTGGGGAAGTATTTTAACATCTTTTTTGTTTTCTATGTCTGTGTGTATATATGGTCTGTAAATAAGTTCACTTGTATCATTTTTTTAGATTCCACATATAAGTGATATCATATGATATTTGTCTTTCTCTGCCTGATTTGCTTCACTTAGTATGATAATCTCTAGGTCCATCCATGTTGCTGTAAATGGCATTATTTCATTCTTTTTTATGGCCGAGTAATATTCCATTATAAATACACGCACGCACACACACACACACACACACACACCCCACAACTTCTTTATCCATTCATCTGTTGATGGACATTTAGGCTGTTTCCATGTCGTGTATATTGTAAATAGTGCTGCTATGAATACTGGGGTGCATGTATCTTTTCAAATTAGAGTTTTTGTCTTTTCTGGAAATATGCCCAGGAGTAGGATTGCTGGATCATATGGTAACTCTGTTTTTAGTTTTTTAAGGACCTCCAGGCTGTCCTCCAGTGGCTGCACCAATTTACATTCCCACCAACAGTGTAGGAGGGTTCCCGTTTCTTCACACCCTGTCCAGCATTTATTGTTTGTAGACTTTTTGATGATGGCCATTCTGAGTGGAGTAAGGTGGCAGATACCTCATTGTAGTTTTGATTTGCATTTCTCTAATAATTAGCAACACTGAGCATCTTTTCATGTGCCTGTTGGCCATCTGTATGTTTTCTTTGGAGAAATGTTTATTTAGGTGCTCTGCCCATATTTTGATTGGGTTGTGGGGTTTTCTTGATACCAAAAATATAATTTATAAAATAAAAAATTGATAAATTGAATTTTATCAATTAAAAAAACTTCTGTTTTGCCAAGGCCACTGTCAAGAGAATAAAAAGACAAGCTATACAGCTGGGTGTGTGTGGGTGTGTTTGTGTGTGTATTGATATCTATATAGATATAAAAACTCTCAAAATTTAACAGTTAAAAAATAAACAACCAAGCCAAAAATGTGCAATGGACTTAAATACTTCATCCAAGGGGATACAAAGATGGCAAAAAAAAGTATATGAAAAGATGTCATCATTAGTCATTTTAAAAAATGCAAATTCACATCAGATGAGATACTGCTATTTACCTAACAGAATGACAAAAACAGAAAATACTGACAACACTAAGTGCTAGCAAGGATGCAGAGCCACTGGAACTTGCACACGTTGCCAGTGAGAATGCAAACTGGTACAGCCACTGTGGAAAATGGTTTGGCAGTTTCTTATAAAGTTAAGCATATGTGTATAACTTATGACCCAGCAACCCTACTCCTAATTATTTATCCTAGAGAAATAAAGCATATCTCCACAAAAACCCATATAGGAATGTTCACAGATAATTAATTAAATAGCCAAAAGGTGTTAACAACTCAAATGTCCTTCACCAGGTGAAGTGACCGACTGTGGTGCATCCATACAAAATGGCATATTGATCAGCAATAATAAACTGTTGTCCTGTGCAACAGTGTGGATGATCGCAAAGACTAAGCTGAGCAAGGGAAGCCAGTCTCAAAAGGTTACACACTGTACACTTCTATTTATTTGAAAAAGACAAAACTATAGTAATGAAAAATAAATGGGTGGTTATCTGAGATTATGGGTGGGGAGAGGATGTGACTATAAAAGATAGCAGGAGTGAGTTTTTTCGGGTGATGTATCCTGATTTGCACGGTAGCTACACAAATCTGTAATGTGTTAACATTCACAGACCTGAACACCAAAGGGAAAAAGAATTAATTCTACTGTATATCTTTAAAAATAAAAATTAAAAGATTAACAAACTAAACAATCATCTTAAAAGCTAGAAAAACAACAAAATAAACAAAAAAAAAGTGCAAAGAAATTAATCAAATAGAAAACAAGAAAATTAGTAGACCATAAAACCAAGAGCTGATTCTTTAAGAAAACCTAAAATAGAGAAAACTGTGATAAGTGTGTTCAAGAAAAGAATGACAGACAGGTATTAGGAATGACAAACGTGATATAATCACATGTAGAAAATATTTTTGAGAGCACATTACTTACAACTTTAAAGCAAATGTGGAAATAGAAATGAAATTACAATATTCTAGGAAAATATGACTTAGTATTTTTAACAAAATTGGCTCAAAGAGGTAGAAATTGAAAAGATAAAGTTATTCCCCAAAAGTACCATGCCCTTATAGTTGCAGGGTAGAGTTCTAAAAAACCTATAAAAAACCGTAACTTCTATTATTTTAAATTTTGTTGTGGCAAGCCCCCTACTTAGGTCAGGGAACAAAAGAATAAATTTTTAAAAAATACACAAAATAAAAAGCGGGGATAAATCATGTATCCTAATTCGAATTCTCTGTAACACCCACATACTTCAATCAAATCCAGCACTCAGTTCCTTACTGTAATGCAGTGGAAGAAGTAATGTGGAGTTGAATCCTATTCATACTGAATTTATGCAATTTTATCTGTGCTCACTCATAGTTTTCATATGGCCCCTAAATACAACCATTTTATCTGGTGCTCAAAAAACTTCTGTACCAACGCTAGAGAGAAAACTGGATGTTTTGTACTTAATGAAAGTATGCTGTTCAGCACTGAATATTGTAAAACATGTATACTGTACTTGAAGATGATTTCAGAGAGTTTTAAAAGAACTATACTTTAGCCTTACTCACTGACATCAGAACCTAAACTGTGTGTAGTGATTCCACTCCAGCTGCACAAATAGGAGGCTCCCCCTCTATCTCCTATCCTCTTTAACAGCGTGAATAGTCTTACGTACAAGTAATCATGTCAGTGGAAACACAAGGTCATACCTTCCATAGTACTGGGGCCATATTTTGGTTAATGCTATGGCTGCTACCTTTTGAGCAAGTAAGTGTGGTCTTAAAGTATAATCACCCCCAACAGACTAGAAGTGCCCATCTGGCAGAACACAGTGGTCCTTCCCCTGGACTTGAGCTCAGTCTTCATTTAGCATCTCCATTTTACTCCACAGATGCCTCCTTCAGACAAGAATTCTACTTCTCATACAACCAGTCCATTTCCACTAAGGTATCTTATATGCTTCTTTGGTTATAAGGCCCATTCATAAGAAGGGATTTACTTCTGACAGGCTCATCTGTATTACCTTGCTTAGTGAAACAAAATTTATCCTCACTAGGAATGAAAACATTTCTCCTGTCAGCGGGACAAGGCTGTTTATTTTTGCTTTCTTATTGTAACTGTAGCTATACAGGTCTCCTTCCCTAACCTGAAAAGGCAAAATAATCACAACTGGAACAGTAAATTTTTTTGCACTGTTCTTGACCACTGAAATCAATTTTAAAAGGTGTATGGATTATAAGTGTGTCTAAAAGAACAGATCAACAGATATGAAAATTGGGAAGAGGAGGGAGGAAATCAGGGCACAGGAGAGAGAAAGAAAAGGGGTGCAGGGAGTTAGAAAGCTGGCAGTAACTACAGACTGATTTCATAGATACAAACACAAAGTCTTAAGAAAATTAGTCAATGTATTCCAGCAGATTAAAAGATAATATATCGTGGGCTTCCCTGGTGGCGCAGTGGTTGAGAGTCCGCCTGCCGATGCAGGGGACACTGGTTCGTGCCCCGGTCTGGGAGGATCCCACATGCCGCGGAGCGGCTGGGCCCGTGAGCCATGGCCGCTGAGTCTGTGCGTCCAGAGCCTGTGCTCTGCAATGGGAGAGGCCACAACAGTGAGAGGCCCGCGTACCACAAAAAAAAAAAAAAGAAAAAAAGAAAAAAAGATAATATATCGTTACCAACTTGTTGTGGTCTATCCCATAAATGCAAAAGTAGTTCAACATAAGGAATCATATGAATGTAATTTACTCCATTCGTGGATAAACGAATTCATTTATTCAACAAACACTGTCTGGCATGATGCTAGGTATGATTCCCTCACATAATTCTGGCCCTCATAGATAACTTACGATCATCTTAGAAATGAAAACACTTATGTGTCAAAATTAAATATCTAATCTCAAAAACTTATTTTATACAGGAACTCATGTAATAGCTCCAATTTGATTAAGAATATCAGAAACCTATAGCAAACATCACACTTAAAATTTTGAAAAAAAGGGGATGGGAACCATTAAAACTAAAGGCTTAACAGATATCGACTGCAGAGTATGGACCTTATCTGGATCCTGATCCAAAGAGTTTCTAAAACTTCATGTTTATATGACAGCCAGGGCAATGTGTATATGGCTAGATATGTAATGATAATTAGGAACTGTTAACTTTTTAAGTGTGATAGTGGTATTGGACTTAAGGTTTGTTTTTTGAAGCCTTCACATCTTAGAGATACATACTGAAATATTATTAGATTAGGTACTTGGGATTTGTTTCAAAATCATTTGCATTTAGGGAGTGGGTGGAGGAGTGGATAAAACAAGGCTGGCCATATAATGATCACTTGTTGAAGCTGGATGTTGGGTATATCAGGTTAATTATACTAGTGTCTCTACTTTTGAATATGCTTGAAATTTCCGAAGTACAAAGTTTTAAAATTGTTTTTAATTATCAAACACAATGGCAAAAAATCAAGCAAAAAAGAACAAAAACTAAATGCAAACACTAGAGAGAATCTACGTTATCAGAAAACCTTCTATGGATACTATTATTCAACATTATTCTATTCTTTTTTTTCAAAAGTTATTACTTAAAAACTTTTATTTGAAATATACATACAAAAATGCACTAATTGCAAGTTTATAGTTCCATGAGTTATCACCCCCAAAACCCATATCTGTGTAAACCACCGCTCAGGTCAAGATATAGATTTGACCAGCAGTCCAGAAGCTTCCATGGTACCCATCTCAATCACTACCCCCACCCCCGCCCAACCCCAAGAGGCAACTGCTCTCCTACATTAGTCTAACTTCTAACACTGTACTCATACGGTAGCTATAATTGTGTGCCTAACATCTTTTGATCAACATGTGAAATTTACCCACCCTACCTGCAGCGGTACTTTGGGGTTTTTTTCCTTATTTTTCAAAAATTTGTTCTTTTCCATTACCTTGTAATGAGAGCACCTTGTTCTCAAAATGTGGTCAGTGGACTCTTGGGAATTCCCAACACCCTTTCAGAGTTTAATAGAATACAGAAAGCTCACTGATTTCAGATTCCACATTGCAACTAAACTTTAAAAAACTACTTGTCAAGTTCTGGTGTAGCATCAAAGAATATTCACATTTATCTGAAAAGGCTACTAAAATTCTTCTCCCTTTACAATTATCTATGTGAAGCCAGATTTCTTTCTTATACTTCAAGCAAAACATGTCACAGCAGACTGACTGCAGAAGCAGACATGAGAAATCAGCTGTCTTCTATTAAGCCAGACATTACAGTGATTTGCAAAAATGTATAGCAACGCCATCCTTCTTACGAAACTTTTTTTTTTGGAAATTTTAGTGGTCATTTTACATATTTTTAAAACGTATGCTACTTAAGGTCACACGTAATGGGGTTGGTTTCTTGTCATTTTAAGTGGGTTAATAAATATTTTAACAATCTCTCAACTTTAATTTACCATATTTAAAAACATATATATCTGTCACACAAAAAACATTCTTTGGATCCCCCAAGAACTGTGGAGCCCTGCGTCCCAAAAGTTTGAGAACTGCTGCTGTACGGTTTTCCCTTATGTGAATATACCATATACCATAATTTATTCATCTATTCTATCGCTGATGGACATATGGGCTCTTTCTAATCTGGAATTAAAACAAGCAAGGATGCTATGAATATCCTTGTATGTGTCTTCTGACGCACGTGACGTCCCCACTTCTGTTGAGTTTATACCAGGAGCAGAAATGCTGGATCACAGGGCATGTTTACACTCAGCCTTAATAGATACTGACTGTTTTCAAAGTGGCTATTAAGCATTTGAAATGTGGTTAGTCTAACTGAGATGAGCTGTAAGAATAAAACCTACACTAGAGGGCTTCCCTGGTGGCGCAGTGTTTAGGAATCCACCTGCCAATGCAGGGGACACGGGTTTGAGCCCTGGTCCGGGAAGATCCCACATGCCACAGAGCAACTAAGCCCGTGAGCCACAACTACTGAGCCTGCGCTCCAGAGCCTGAGAGCCACAACTCCTGAAGCCTGGGCGCCTAGAGCCCGTGCTCTGCAACAAGAGAAGCCACCGCAGTGAGAAGCCCGCGCACCGCAACGAGGAGTAGCCCCCACTCACCGCAACTAGAGAAAGCCCGTGCACAGCAACAAAGACCCAAGGCAGCCAAAAAAAAAAAAAAAAAAAAAAAATTTACACTGGATTTTGAAGACTTAGTATGAAAAACATAATGCAGAATATTTCATTAATAATTTTGTATTGGTTACATGTCAAAATGATAATATCTTAGATATATCAGGTTAAATACATTACTAACATTAATCTCACCTGCTTTTTTAAAATTTTTAATTCGGCTACTACAAAATTTAAAACTATGTATATGACTTACATTTGAGGCTCACAATATGTATCTGGTAGGCAGCGATGCTCCGGGGGGAATATAGAGAGGTAAAACAGGAAAATACCAAGTGTGCATACTAAGAACAGTCTGAGATGCTTAGGAGACAGGCACCTAGTTTTGAAGAACCAGAAAAGACTTCCCAAAGGAGGTAATATGTAAAGGAAAGCTGAAGGATGGCAGGAGTTAGCCTAGTGAAGAAAGTGGTGGAGGAAGGTAAAACCAGGCAGGGAGAACAGTGTGTGCAAAGGCCAGGAGACAAGAGAAACGTGTTCAGTATGGCACAAACACGGTGGAGGGGAAGGGCATGGTGGAGGGAGTGACAAGAGACAAGAAAGGGAAAAACTAGCTACATCGTGAAGGGCCTAGTGATGCTTCTATTTTAAGAATGGGGAACTATTGGTTTTAAGCAAGAAAGTTACATAATCATATCCTCACTTTAGAAGAGTCACTCTGCTGCTCCTCTGTGTGATGTGAGTGAATAAGGACTAGAGTCAAGTTGGGGCTGTTACAATAACACAAATTAAAAACTAACGAGCCTTTACATGAAGAGAACAGCAGCAGAGAGACGCAAACCTTAGGCAAAATCACTACTCTCAAAGCTTCAGTTTCTTCTAATAATACCTACCTCAGAGTTATTTTGAGGATTTAAGAAAAGCATCTTTTTGTAAAGGAGTTCTGTATTCTAACTCTTGGTAAAAGATTTTAGTATCACTAGAACAGGCAATAATAATTCCAAGAAACTGAATTCTATTTCAGAATATGCCAGGTAAAAGATTCATGTCTTCTCCAACTTATTCAAACCTATAAGATACTTTAACAATCAATGAAATTAAGTCAGATAATTACATCTGAACGGTAAATTCCAACTACGACACATCCCACTGTGCTCCATTTAACCTCGATATGAAAAGATTAACACCAAATCCCATCTCTAAAAACTGAAATTCAAGTGAATTAAAGGTAAGTATGAAGTTACTCTCATTCAATGGTAAAAACATGAATGTAAAACGATTTCACTGCTTCACCAAACTGATACTAGCAGGGCAGGGCAGTGAGTTATAAAGTATTTGAGAGAACTAGAAAACTGTTCAGTTGGCTTCATTTACTTTGAAGTTTTGGGACCTTCTAAAGTTATATATTCTGTAAATAAACTATTCAATCCAGGGAAGAAAGGTAAAAGGTCACTTTATTTTTCCAAAAATGTTTGAAGTTCTCTAATCTGCCAATGCATTCTTTTTTTTTTTTGCGGTACGCGGGCCTCTCACTGCTGTGGCCTCTCCCGTTGCGGAGCACAGGCTCCGGACGCGCAGGCCCAGCAGCCATGGCTCACGGGCCCAGCCGCTCCGTGGCATGTGGGATCCTCCCAGACCGGGGCATGAACCCGTATCCCCTGCATCGGCAGGCGGACCCTCAACCACTGCGCCACCAGGGAAACCCCGCCAATGCATTCTTGATTCTTCTAAGACATAGAGCAATCTTTAATTGATCACTTAGTAGAAAGCATTTAACTTGGGCAAAAAGTCCTTGAAATCTAACTTTTATTCCACCCTTTCCTTTTTGCCTTAAATACTCTTAAAACACTGTAGAAAGTTTTGTTCTGTACTTATTTCATCCACAAAAATGAACAGTCCTTAGAACTGAGTTCTCCACAGAACCCTTCTTAAGCCTCCCCCCTTGTAACTTAAATCCCCACTCCTTAGTGTCATATGCTATACAACTATTCACACACAATATCCCTTCTTGAACTGAGTATTCTTAACCTTCTCTTTTCTAGATTAAAATAAACAGAAACTTAACTTCCTAAGGGTCTAAACTGATTTACTGAATTATGAAAACAGAAATCACCCGCAACCTCTCAGCCCTTTTCTTCACTCTCACCTGATGATCTCATATCACTTTGAGAATTCTCCATCATCCTACTACAAAACCTACAGACCTAAGTCCACTTGAACTAATATTTTCCTCCTTAACCTCTTGTGACGAGAGAGGAAGCACCCCTTCCTTCCCTATCAAAGGGGCAATCCATACTCTTCTTTCCACCTCCACTGCTGCCACCTCAGTGTCTCTCACCTGCATTACAGCCGAAACCTATCATCCCACCTCTGCTCTTGCCTACTTCTCAACAATCCACACAGGGGCAAAAGCGACTGTTTCAAAACAAAGATCACACTACAGCATTTAAACTGTGTCAACAATTACACTTAAACCCAAACTCTTTACCATAGTTTCCAAAGCCCGGAGTCCCTGCCTAAGATTCTAGCCTCACCTTGTCACTCTTATGACCACTGTGCTCCGGCTACTGATTTTATTTGTTTACCTGCAACACACCAGCTCTTCCACATCAGCTTTTTCCTAATTCTGGGTCTTTCACATGTTGCTCCCATGTGCAAGGCTCTCTTATCCCAGTCATAACATGGTTAGCTGTCCTTCAGGTCTTTCATTCTCCTCTACAAGGAAGGCTTCCTCTAACTACTCTGTGCCTGGTATTCACTTTGCTGTCTCCTGTTTGTTTTTTGTTAAAGCACTTACTACAAGTTATTCACTAGACTGGAAGTTTCACGAGGGCAGAAACCACCTCCACCAGGCTGTCGTGCCTTACATAGTGCCAGACGTAAGCAAGCGCTCAACAAATATTTGCTAAATGAATGAAAGAGTGAAGAGAGAGACAGGATTAGGTTGTGGTCCTGGCTGTACTACTTCCTAGTGCTTTGATCTTAGATAAGTGACAACTTCTCTGAGCTTCAATTTTTCTCTTCCACAAAAAAAGGAATAAATACCTTGTAGGATTTCTAAATAAGACCTAATGAATATTAACAGACTATGAATGAAGACCAACCACAGTATCTGAACTTAATTGAGTAAATGTTAGTTTCCTTCCCTTCCTTCTATAGTTTAGACAGAATTCCCTAAGCTAATTTCATATTGAAACTAGAGATAGACAGACAGACAGACCTATCTATCTATATACACATCTACTGTTGCATCTACTTAAAAGGACTAATGACATGCATCTGAACAGACAAATTGGTAACTTGTATTTGTAGGATCTAATCCAATCCTACACCTTAGAAAATGGAGAATAAGTAGTATACATCTTACTCACCCCTCCCACAAAGGACAGGGTGGAGTGAGGAGAAAATGAAGAGAAACCAAGAAATGGGAGGGAAAGATAACCTGAGAAATTAGAAATCATTAATTCAACCTCAATTCCTAAGTTTAGAACAACCTTCATTTACCTATAAAGACCTGTAGCAGGAACAGGATTAGTACTCATTCCGAAATTCTGAAATAAAACATTTTCTATTTGCTTAAATCTACATACATCTCACCTATATTAAAGGTATATACCTCCTTTTTACCTTTCATTCTTTAAACTGTAATTTCATTGATAAGATGTAAAAAAAACACAACAAAAACCCTCCAAATACAAAAACGCCTCACATCAGAAAAACAAAAAGTTCTCATTGTTGCCTTAATTTCTTGATAAGCTTTAAATTTTCTAACCACAAAAATTAAGTCCTTTTTTCCCAAACATTTTTTTAAACTGCTGCTCACTTTTCAGCCTGACATCATTTTTATGTTTTCTTCAGAGATTATACTTTCTAGGAACGTTCTAAATCATTTACCATACATCATTCAGATCTCCTCCACATTCTCCCTGGAACACAGGTACCCCTCTGAGAGTGGTCATTTAATACTTTCTGCCTGGTAACCGCCTAGAATTTTGTGGAATGTGCTGCATGCCTTTATATTCTCCCTACGATATGGATATAATTTAGATTCTAAACCCAAGGAAGGGTTTATATTAAGCAATTAATTCAGTTTTACTCAACATATTTTATGTAATCAAGGCTGACTTTTTTAGAAGTAATTGGAATCTGGTTTAGATTTTTTTTCTCATGTTCTAGTTATTTCTACAACCTTTCTAAAATTGGAACTTCTAGCCTATCCTTAAACTGGAAATTTATAAAATCCTGCTGAAAGTTCCATAAAATTCACAGAGAAAGACTCACTCATTAGACATAAGATGCAAGAGTAAAAAGAACATGCTATGCTTCCACAACATCTAGAACAGCAGTGTGTACAGAAAGAATTTTTGACTATAATAAGCTGAAAACCACTTTAAAGATACATTTTTGTCATAAGTTCAGTCAGTACATGTCAGGGAGAGTTCTTACTGCTCCCAAAAGCTCTAGCAGCAAGTAACCGAAGACTTTACCACCTACAACTCTTCAAGGCTGCTGTAAAATGATATACAAATACAACAAACATTTAAAATTACATTTTAAGGCTTCATCTAGGGCAGTGCTTTTACAAACTAACAACTGTATTCTATAAGTGGGTCCAAAATTACTTTATTGAGTCCAAACCAGTACACGAAGAAAGGAAGCAGGAGAGAAGGGAGGTGAAATAGGTTAAAAAACATCAGAGTACATCACAGGTAGTACCAGCAAGGATTATTTCATGAATTTTGTTTTGTTCTGTATACTGGGAGTAATATAAAATGTATTTTAGGTATTTTAATCTTCTAAAAAAGATTTGAGGGCTTCCCTGGTGACGCAGTGGTTGAGAGGCCGGCTGCCGATGCAGGGGACACGGGTTCGTGCCCCGGTCCGGGAAGATCCCACATGCCGCGGAGCGGCTGGGACCGTGAGCCATGGCCGCTGAGCCTGCGCTTCCGTCCGGAGCCTGTGCTCCACAACGGGAGAGGCCACAGCAGTGAGAGGCCGGCGTACCGCAAAATAAATAAATCAATAAATAAAAATAAAAAAAGATTAGAAAACACTGATTTGGGAGACAAACAGAGTGGAAAAGGATAAAGCAATGGAACTGCCATAATTATCAAATTATGGCTTGGGAGGTGAGCAAGACTAACAGCTTCTACTGACGAGGAGATGGTTTGGAAAACCTCCACACATTTTAACAGCCAGATATCCCCGTGTGAGATATGAAGAAGCACCTTCTCCTCTTACAGCAGGCCTAACACATGCCAGCAAGGTCACAGCTGCCCCCACTAACTGTTCTTATCCCTTCAAACTTCCAATGGCAGAGGTCAACCTTTACCTTCTCCTAACTCTCAGGAACATTCGGTGCAGTTAAGCTACAGCAGCTCCTGAAAGATAATTGTTGGTCTTTGAACAACTACTCCTAGAAAACATTAACTGTATTCCATATCATAATCTAGAGTTTCAAATAAGGCTTTGGCATTCAGAAAAGTAACTTGGAAGTAAAACAGTCATACTATTCCACTAAAACAGTCACATTTATTAGTCACACAGTCCACTAAAATGGTCATGTGAAGAAACTAAGCACCAAAATAAAAAGATTACTTTTAAGGTATTTGAAATGTTTCAAAGATTCAAGGCACAACCTGGAGCCATTTAATATTACAGTTTAATAGATAAGAAAGAGTCACTCTGTGAAGGGTTGGTATTGGAACTGCCCAAATATCAGCCAATCAACCTGCATTTTTTTCACTGGGTCTAAGTTAAGGGTTACTCTGAATATTCAGTTGCATTAACAAAGGTTTCTCATTAGTTTTGAAGCCACTTTGAAAAAAACACACATTTTGCTGTATAAGGGACAGTTTCATAAATTACAGTGTATAGTTTTTCTAAAGGCTCAGAACAGGTGATGGGTACTTCTCAGGACGCATCCACTCATCACAACTACTGCATATTCAAGCAAAACAACCCCACTATTGTTATGAAAGCACACACACCCCCGCCACACACACACTATTATTATAGCTGCTTCTTCTCTAATATAAATCCACACAGGACAGAAGAGGACAAAAAGTGCAGCAATAAAGAGAATTCCCCCAAATGCAGAGCGAAGGGTTCCTTTCATCTCTGCTCACAGTTTAGTGTCCCGCCTGGCTCACTACCTCCGTTTTCTTTATACTTTAAAACTTGCTGTGTGGCTTGAGATATCAACCCTTAGCATAATCACTTGCTAGTTTTATAATGTGACCCCACACTGTTGGAAAAAGGAGCTTCAGTCTTTGCCTACTAACAATTCCTCACTAAACACAAATTCCCAAAACATAAATATCTGATAAACATCTACCAGAAAGTCATTTTGTGTACAAGTACAAAAGGATGCACCAGGACAAATTCGGGGGTTCACAGCCTCTTATCCCTAGAGGCAAAAAGAATTTTAGTTCAAACACTAATGACATAGCTCTTAATGAAAGCAGAGCTAAAAGAACCTGTTTATTTATCCAATCTGATCACACATCACTAAGACTCAACTCTGATTATAGTAGAGGACAAAGCTGGACACTCTTAATCACCCTAGATTAAAGATGCCTCTAGCTTTCTGCTCTCTCCTGGGCCATTACACCAAACCTAGAGCAGAGCTACACCCACCTTCAGGCTAGAAGAAACACATAATAGCTTATTGATCTCTGGTGCAGACCCAAACCCACAAGTCACCAAGCAAGTAGGGATCACAGCCACTTGATGCAACTAACAATCAGAAGTCATGCACTGGGTTTTCTGTTCAAATAAGCACACCACTGGCAATTACCACATCAAATGTGGACCAACTCCTCCCAAACAAAAATAAAAATATATTAATCAGGTCAGGGAGCAATACATTCTGAACCACACAGAAAAACTACTATTTCTTGATTGGCAGTAAATGTCGATCTCAGTTCATTAAATTCTTCATTTCGTGTAATTTCTCAGGTTTTAAAAGTTACCGTGACATTCAATTCCATAGATAAATGCTTTCAAAAGAGATAATACTTGCTCGTAAATTACATGTTGACTGAACTTCATCCCCACCACCATTAGTGGAATTAAGTGTTTGTGGCAAATGACTTAGACTTTTCAGAAGTAAAATTTACCAAAGAATGATAACTTCTAATTATTTTCTTCTGAAGAAATCAAAGCACCACTCCCAAAAGTAAAGGTTAACTGTGTTCTCTGAAACAACTATACAATGTTTTAAACTGATGACTAAAAACAGTCAAGCCAGAAGTGGAACTCAAAGTCTCTCAATCAATGAATGTTCTTTCCAATTAATTCCGTTTAGCTCTTGTTCTGACCCCTGTGTACTACGTAAAGCTTGGTCCTTACTCATAGCCTCAGCCATCTCTTAACCTCAAAGGAATATATGTAATACAACCCACAGACTGGAATAAAGCAACAGTGACAACATTAGCGGACAATGATGGATGAAATGCCAAACGAACTGGGAGTCAGGGCAGACATGTACGCCCTAAGAGGGAGAGACTGAGGTGGGGCTGGAAACTATTTTCTGGCCTTCTCCCGCGTGCTGCTCCAGAGCAAGGGGCAGGATCCTGCATGCCCGGGATCAGCAGAGCCCCCGAAGTGCAGGGATGGGAAGAAAATAGCGGGCTGCTTTGCCAGGGAGTGGGGAAGGTGAGGGATCGGTGCGGTGTGAATTCCACTGAGGAGTGAACTTCCTGGCCCAGGGTGGGGGGGTTGGGGGTGGCAGGACGGTCCCGGCCAGCGGCGGGGGGCGACCTCCCTTTCTTTCTCCCACAGTCCTACATCTTTGTGTGTGTGTGTTATTCAAGGGGCTACGAGTCCCCGAGGAACCAGCCGGCCACCGTGGCCCTCCAGCCCAGGTCGGGAAGTCCATCCGCCACCCTCTAGCTCCCAGGGGGCTCCCCGGGTCCGGGACGCCCAAACACCCACCAAAACCCCGAGGGTCTGGAGACAGACGAATGGACCAAAGCATCTTCGTGTGTGGACACCCCCTCCGCTACATCCAACCCTCGCCGGGTCTTTGTCCCGCCGGCGGCCGGGGTCTCTGCCGGTTCCTCGGGGAGCCCCCTGTCCTGGAGGCCTCGGGGCCCGGGGTCGCCCCAGCTTTGTTCAGTCAGCGGGGCGCGAGGTCCAGGACACTTACCGTACACCCCGGCGAAGAAAAGCAAGACCAGCGCAGACCTCCACCGCGGAGACTCTTTTGTGCTCCAGCGACGGGCCATAACCACGGCAGATGGAGCAAGCGAGAAGGAGATGGAGGAGGCGGAGGTGGAGGCGGAGGCGGAGGAGGAGCTGGGGCCAGACGCCGCCGCCACCGAGCCCCCGGCTGCTCCCTGCGCTCTCCGCGGCGGCGGGAGGGGGAGGGGCCGCCGTCGCCGCCGCCGCCCGCGCGCGCTCACTCCCTCTTTCTGCCTCCCTCCGGACCCCCCTCAGCAGCTCGCCGGCTCCCACCCGGGGCGGCGCGAGAGTCCTCCACGGGACGGGTCTCCCGGGAGCCGGGGTAGCCAGCGCCGGTACGAGGTGAGGGGGCGGCGGACGCGCGGCTCCAGCCACGCGCCGCATAGGCTAATCGGCGCCGCCACCCGCCAGACAGCGCTAGCCGGCACCCGCGCCCATCCGTGCGATCGGCAATCCCCTGGCCCGCCTGCCTTGGTTCCCACCCCGCGCTCCGCTGGACTTTCTAAGTCTCAGGGCCGCTTTCCCCGTGACAGAGGCCGGAGGAGCAAGGCAGTGCCAATAGATGAGCGAGCGAGAGAACGCGGGTCGATGGGTTCCCCCGGGCTGGGGAGTGGGGGCCGGCTTCGGCGCTTCGCTGCAGTCAGCGGTCTCGGGGCTGCCCCTGCGGGTTGTATGAGGACGTGTTGGGTGGCGGAGAGTGGCTGCGCGAGCGAGGAGAGTGGGTGTTCGGAGGCTGGGAACTTGGGAGTTACTCTCCCCTACCCCTTCCTCCCTTCCTCCACTTAACCCGCGCGGAGCTCGGAGTGGGTGGGCGCAGGTTAGTGCCGAGACCCCGGCCGCTGGTCGCTGGGAATGCCTGCTGGGGAGCTGGGGCTGGACGCCCACCCTCAAGGTGCCCGCGATGAGCCGGACAAGGTTGGAGTGCGGAGCACTTCCAGTCTGGCGTGGAGGTGGCTCTGACATCCCCCGGGGGGGCTGGGGACACCTCGGGGGTCGGGAAGTGAGAGAGGGGTTCACTCAGCGACCCGTGATTTCTCTAAACATCTTTCTGCATCCCAAGAAGTGTGATTCCTCCTTCCCTTACCTCGCCGTAGCACTTCCTAAATACAATTGTAGTGACACTGGCACGTCAGATCTTCCGCCTTGTGTTTGTCGACACGTCTCATCTCCCCTACTAGATTATCATTGACCTTTACATGCACTCTCCGGGCTATTCAAGGAAGACCTACAATGCACTATGCTGTCCAATTGACACAGGTTATCTCTTTTTCATCTCTAACAACCTTGTGAGATAAATATTATTATCCATATTTTATAGATAAGAAAACGAGACAAGTTAAATTACCCAAGATAGTGTAACAAATGAATAGTTTGAAACAATTTTTCTTATTCCAAATTCAAGGCTGTTTCCTCTCTACTCTAGTGTACTCTAGCACAATGCTTAGTGCGTAGTAGGTAAATATTAAAATTTAAGATGAATTTCTTTGAAGGTACATTTAGTCTTTCCGTCTATCCGCTACCAATTTGTCCCCTTTTAGATTTTTCCCCCAGGAAATGGTATTACAAACGGTGAAAAAATTATTAACAAACAATGCAAAACCCAATAATAACAAATCTTGTATCATTTGGCAAAACAAACAAAATCGAGAGCTCCAAAAATGTTTTGTACCCTCGCTGGAGAAAAAGGAGGAGCTTCAGTGTACTTCATTTAACAATCAACAGTTGTCTGTACTAATTTTAGGATTTGAGATTCTACTTGCTTGATTCTTGAGATCTGTTTCCAGAAATTGCGCTGCCATGACCACTGTGTTTAGAACAGGTCACAAACAAAATGAAGAGAGACTGCACAGCATCTTCCTCTCTCCACTTTTAGTACCAGTCAAGGAACCCCAGTCCCAAGACAAGAGGCACATTGCTGTCCTCTGTCCCTTGACTCCTGTATTCACAACCCTCTCACCCTTGCACTTGCTCATCCACCCAGACCTGTCTTCTGAGACTTACCGAGTTCTCAAACCTTTTGGTCTCAGGGGCCCTTTAAAAACACTTAAAATTTGGTGAGGACTCCAAAGAGCTTTTGTTTATGTGAATCATAGCTACTGATATTTATCATTTAGAAATTAAAACAATTTTAAAATATGTGTAAATTTATTTAAAATAAAAAAATGCATTACAGGTTATCTCTATTTTCCAAAACAAAAAAAAAAAACAGTGAAATGTGTGGCATTGTTTTCATCTTTGTAAATCTTAATGTCTGGCTTAATAGAAGACAGTTGGATTCTCATATCTGCTTCTGCATCCAGTCGGTTACAATATGTGGTGTTGGTTGAAGTATATGAAGAAAATCCAGATTCACAAAGATATGTATTGATAATTGGCAAAGAGAGGATGTCATGTACCTCCCCAGGGTCCTCAGATAAAATTTTGAGAGCTGTTCATCTTAACACCTTCAAAAATCTAAGTATTTTGTTTCTTGTTGGAAAAAAACCTGATAAATATTCATTCTAAGGTATTAGAAGCTGAGCACTTCAGTGTTCACCAACCAAGGGTATTTATGTTTCATAAGGGAACATTTTATTTATACAAAATCTAATCCTAATAGAATATCAGACATTGGTAAGCAGCAGGGCACAGATTAGGTATTCAGTATTACCCTTTTTATTACCTAATCTATTGAGCTGAGTACCTAGATGTCTACTCTTAGGCTAATATATCAAATAACTCATATATGAGAAAGCATTTAGAAGTTTATAAAGCTATATAAAGTGGTCAGTGTCTTTAACAGTTCTATTGCAGTAGGAGTGCTGATTTAACTTGGCCAGCGTTCTGATCTATACCCTATAAAGCATAAAGCATTCTCCTGAGGCTCATGTGGTTCTTAATCTCGGGGTCCCTGGATCTACGGATGTGTTTCAAGGATCCTGAAATTGTATGAAATTTTGTGCTCACATATTCTTATAGGCAGAAGATTTGTTATTTTCAGCAGATTCTTGAAGGGCTGTGTCAATCATTTAAAAAGAATGTTTAAGAAAAATTGAATGAGGTAACTACTTGAGTTGCTTCTTAATCCTTTTCCAAATGGTTCTCAGACTCCTCAGGTACATGCATTTGGGAGAGGAGAAGTTCATGGACTATTTCTTTTCCCCTTGACATATTCGGAAAAGAGCCACCCACCCCACCTCCACTTTATGGAGATGTGCCCTTAAATAATCCTTTTGTTTTGATTTTACACTTCTCTTTCCTCCCTATTTGGCTATCACCATATATGATGGTTTAATTTTCACTCTTGTTACTAATAAAAATTCCTTCCTTCCTGGTGTAGACCCTGCTCCATTTAGTAGCCTTTGAGAACCTCGTCCACACCCAGTGAGGTTAGAATGGGAATTTAAGTCTACCACTGAGCATCATCTTTTATTGGAAAGAAAATTGATGGTAGTGGTTTTTCTACTTGGCATGCTGCTAGGCAAAGCTGACTCTTTTAACTCCCCCTCAAAGGAATATTATTTTAAAAAAGAAAAACAAACTTGATAAACACATATAAATAACTAAGAGGGAAAGAAAATTTTTTTAAAGATTGAAGTTAAATAAATGAGAGATCTTTACAAGCAAATTGTAATTTCCATTGGAGGTGAATAATGGAGGGTAGCAAATGAGATCCATCAATCTAGGCAACTTCTATACCAGTTTCCTAGCATATTTATTGTGGTTATTATTTATTATGTTCTGTGCTCTGACAGCATACCCCAGCATTGTACCAAGTAGTCAGAAACATAATCCTGGCTATAAACTAAATATCCCCAGTCCATACAGATTGACCTTCATGAACTCAACTTCTTAACTGCAAAACCTGATCGTACAGCATGCGTGAATTTACAGGGCTAACAACATCTGTCTCTTGTAGCCATATGAATCAGTTGTACCTACCAAGAAAAAAGGAGGGAAAGGGGAATTAACTACAGACATTGGCTTTTATAAAGAGATACACTGAGTGTTTTGTTGTTTAACTGCTAGGTTTCAAAATGTACATAACTGTGTTTTTTAAGTTCTTCCCATGATTGATTGAGATTATGAACTGGAAATGCTTGTGGGATGGAATGTTATTCTCTACGAGTCCATCAGAAGTGAACTTAGCAACTGTGATGACAACCCAAGGACTCTTACATTGCTAATTTCAGGCATATACAACTTAACTGTTTGTACTCTGCCCAAGTGCAAAAAGGATTTGAGGTGCCCAGTGTTATTTGGCAATATAGTATATTGTAGTTATTAAACGTATAGGCCTTGAGAATTCAACAGAGCGGAGCCTGACCCAGGTGGTTAACCCTGGTCAAGTAACCTAACCTTACGTGCTTCGTATTGCCACCAAAAAATGGGAAAATATGGGCACCTCATTAAATTATCTGCATGCCTTAAATGAGATAATAATAATTGCTGACATATATTGAGTACTTACAGTATGCTACACCTTTAGTTCTCAAACAATCCTATGATGTCGATACAATTATTACCTCCATGTTTCAACTGAACAGACAGAGAAAGGTTCAGTAGGTTTCTCATGTTTCAACTGAACAGACAGAGAAAGGTTCAGTAGGTTTCTCAAGAACACACAAATAGTAAATGGTCAGCATTTAAACTCAGGCAGTGTGATGCCAAACATGCACTTTTAATCATTCTACCACGTTTCATGTAAAGTACTTAATAAAATGCCAGGCACTTAGTAGGTGCTCAATAAATGGCAGCTACTGTTATTAAACATATAAATAACATAAGCAAAAGAGTCCTTATTCTCTAATCTCATACAATTTAAAATGCAGTGTAAGTAGTACTTTTCTGTCTTCCTTTTTCCTAGAAGTAGCCGATACTCCCCTGATTTTGGTTTAAGTTAGACATAAGCCTCTTTTAGATTTATTTTTAAAAAGAAAAGTCAATCTTTAAAGTTTTATTTCCTTGAGTTTTGGAAAACATGAAGCAAGCATCAGAGGAAATATAAGTCTGGTTTTTTGCTGCTTGTACTAAAATTTTTTTCAGTGACCTTGTAGTCATTATTTGTAGTTTCCTTTGAAGATCGGAGAATCTTAGGTTGCTTATTGCCCTAATCTTCAGAGAAGATCTATGACAGATTTTTCTGATCCCGAAGAATACATCAAATCATATGAAACTGCTCAGTTATCAGGCCATGAAAACAGGTCATTTCTACTAAAGAATAGATTACTCCAGCGTCATCATGAAACGAATATTCTCCTTGGAAATACCCAGGCAGGTTTGCATTTTGAATATGTGGCAGCTGTGATGGAAAAGAACAGTCTAATCCTTTCGATGTCTGTAGTCTACTGCTTCACTTGCACAGCAGGGGATGTGAAAGAAATGGTATCAAAAAGCATTTCAATACAAAAATTTTATTCTCATACTCCATAAAATGAATTAAGTGACTGAAGAAAAAAGTTAAACACTTCAGAACATTATGTCAGTTGGTTCTGGTCACCAGGGCAGTTAACTCTAGTCACCACAACTTTTTTCCACATTATGACTAGCTCTGCTTAAGTATAGACACTCCTGAGATGGAAACCCCAATTTAGAAATACTCACATATATAAAATTGTATAAACTACTTTAGCTCTTTAAATGTATGACTTAAGGGCAATTAATGGCAATTGGCAGGTAGAGACCAAGTTATATGACAGCTGCTTTAGCTGGCCCGTGAATGAGGAAAAGGACACAGTCCCAGAGCAGCTGTGCTGACTGTGCTCTCTCTGCATCAGATTCCCAGCGGTAATAACCTTCAGTATTCCAGGGACCAGGATATGTGGGAGGATGCTGTATTCCAAGAAGTCTGTTCTTAGTGTTATCCATCCTCATCAGAACCATTGACCTATTCCCTCAGGAGATTCCTAGTACAGGTTTCAGACCTGTTCTGGCAAACCACTTAATGGGTACCGCTCGTTAACTCAGAATTGAGACCTGGGACAGCCTCTGAAGATGGGAGAATTTACTAATCCCATCTATGGCCCCTGGACTGGCACATTTGCTCATCTGAAGAGTAGAACCAGCATATTCAGATTCTCTCATCTTCACTGAGGGAGGTGGATAAAGGAAACGAGAGAAAGCTCCAGTGAGACAGGGTCATTTATCTGTTGTGTTCACTGTATCTTCAGCACCTCGAAGGGGGCCTGTCTCCCAGTAGATGCTCAGGACACATTTGTTGAGTGAATGAATAGGGAGCTCAGAAATGAAATAGATCTCTGGGCGAAAAGGAGAAGCAAAGCTCTTGTTCAGTGTCATATTGAGGAGAAAGGACCCATGCTTGTCCTGTCATTAGTGCCCAGGTGGCCTGCAGAGAAGGCAGCTTGCTTTGGAGCTCAGGCAAAAATGGAGTGAACCATCAATTCTTGGTCTTTTAGGAAGAGCCAATAAACCTCACTTGCAGGATGAGATCCATATAACCTTGTGTGCTGAGACTCAAAGATATTGCTTAATGAGGTTTAAAAAACCTTAATGAGGAGGTTAAAAAATATATTCTGGTGTTGAAGCCAGTTTTCTATAATTTTATTGCCAATGTTTAATATTTCCAGTATACTATAGGTTAACTGGACTTTTAGGCCTCAGCTGGCCTTATATGATCTGTAAGTTGGGCACTAATTTTATTGACTATTAAAATAAACAGGCCCTTTGTTCTCTAACCTAGTAGAAACCCTTAGAAAAGAAGACTTTTAAAAACGTTCTTCTTCAGAGAGCTGTGAACTAATGCCTTACTTCAGGTGTGCAGAGAAATTCCAATTCCATTGTCTATGAAGTTAAACTGTTCCTTAATATCAGTCTAAGAGGTGATGAAATCAGTGTCCAGTATGAAGTCAGGATCAGAGGGCAAAGAAGGAAACCCAGGTGGCCAGTATGAATTCAAGATTTGTTTAATGTATTTTGAATTTCTGGGTCATCAGTCAGTCCCATAATATAATGTAAGTACAAAGAGTACTTTCCAAATTCCAAAGTGAATTATCTTTATTTTTTTATCACTTGCTATTATCAATATTGTCTTCTGTCCATTTATATGTACTTGATAAAGTTGGTTGTTCAGCAAAATAAAATAAATACTCTCAAAATTAACTAGAATGTTGTTGGGATTTTAGTAATAATTCACTTTATGTTTTTGAATACTTGAAGTATGCTAAAGATTGTAAAGTGTAGAAATTCACATAACCTGACTCAATCACTTGATTGAGTGATTAAGGTGGAGGTCTTACTCTGTCAGACCAGTTATTACAGATACAAGGGAGCTAATAATCTAGTAGGGAAACAGATATACCAATAAGTATAAGCAATATTCATTCATTCAACAAATATTTATTGAGTGCCTACTATGTGCCAGTCATTTTTCCAGATGCTGGGGCTGCTCAGTGAACAAACATGACAACTGCCATGACACAGGTACATGCACATAAGACACACCAGAACCACAGGGGAGAATCAGAGAGGGCCTCACAGAGGAAAAATATCTGATTTGAGAAACAAAGCATAAGTAGGAGATTGACAATAAAAAAGGAGGCAGGCAAGGGGTGATGGAAAAGCATTCCAGGCAAAAGAAATCAAGTGGAAATAGGAAAGGAGAATAGGTTGTGTTCTGGGAACGTAAAGTAGTTTGTATTGCTGGTTTAAAAGTAGCGTGTGTCGCGCGTGCGTGTGTTGAGGTGGGGAGGAAACAAACATATAATCATAAATTACATAATAAATGACATGCGTAAATGTGTGTAGAATTTATTCTGTAAGATGCAGGAGAACCTTGAAAGAATTGTGAGGCAAGGAGTCCTGTTCCATCTATGATGGAGCCTGGAATGGGAGGGGAAGGGATTTGAAGCCCTGTCAGGAAGATATTGCAGTAGCAAGGAACAGGATGCACTTACGGGTGCCTAGTGGCAATAGGAATGGAGAGTAGGTAACACCATCAACAGTTGATCAGAAGGTAAGAATCCATGACCCCCAGATTTCAGTTGAGCAATTGGATGGTAATACCTTTCCTTATGATATGGAATATGGGAAAGGGAGTGAAGTGGGGAGGAAAGGTGTGTATAACTTCGAGGAGCACATTCAGATAGAGAAGTCCAATACCATATATCCCAGAGGAGAAAAATGGGCTCAAGATAGAAAACTACTGGTATTGATAAGACTACTTTTGGAGAGGATGAATTTTCCCTTAGAGAATATGAAAGACATCAGTAGTTCATAGAGTAGCGGTGGTAGAGGAACCAGCAATAGGAGAATGAAAAGAAATGGCCAATGGGTAGGAAGAAATGCAGAAAAGCCTGGTGTCACAGAAACCAAGCACAGAGAACTTTACAAAGAAAGGAGAGGTAAAAGGCCGAAAGGAGAGGTAAAAAGTGTCAGTGCCGAGGAAAGCTCAAGTAACAAAGGGCCAAGATGTGAAGAGGAACTGATATAACTGGCTACAAGAAAGTCTAGTGTACTTATCTAAAGATTTCTACAGGTATCTGTTTAGCCTTTCATTTAGATCAAAGCTGAACTGTTGGTGATCTATATATTCTGTTCCTGTATCTTCAAGAATTCTATCGTTATTTCCTCAGTCTGTTCTATCCAATCATTATCCATTTAGAATTCAAACTTAAGAATTTCTAAGTTCACATGGACCCTAGACACAAAACACTGAAGTTCATAAAGTTAGTCTTCACCACCCAATACTCCTTTTCTTAATTTCCCTTCTCCCCTCCTGAGCCCTTGCTTATATTCTCTTTTCCCAACTTCAGACTCCTGACATGTTCGTGTTTTCTGACTCTCAGCTTTCCTCCATCAAAAGTGATTCTCAGGGCTTCCCTGGTGGCGCCGTGGTTGAGAGTCCGCCTGCCGATGCAGGGCACACGGGTTCGTGCCCCGGTCTGGGAAGATCCCGCATGCCGCGGAGCGGCTGGGCCCGTGAGCCATGACCGCTGAGCCTGCGCGTCCGGAGCCTGTGCTCCGCAACGGGAGAGGCCACAACAGTGAGAGGCCCGCGTACCGCAAAAAAAAAAAAAAAAAAAAAGTGATTCTCAGGAAAGAACTTTTTAAGCAAATAAGTCTTGAAGCCAGATATGGTATCTCTCCCAGGAGGACAGGGAGAAAATGTTAAACAGCTTTGGTGGATGTTTTGGGTTGGAATGTCAGTGGATGAGGGAGAGATCTGGGGCCAGGGAGGTTTTCCTGATTCCCCTCTAAGGTGACCTCTTACTGCGAAGCAACCCCTGCTTAAAGTAGAAGATACGGCAGTGCAAGCATGCCTAATTTTTCCTCCTAGAACCATACTAAACCTTTAGAAGATTGAAAGGTCACAAACATTTATTATGTCAGTGATGTTCTTTCTGGAAATTATATTTTTGGCTGATAGTATTTCAAGGTACTTAGTTGCTAACATAATAGCCAAGGCACACATATCCTTCATCTTGTTTAATGCCAATTACTCTGTCACTGTTTTGCTTGGAGCTATTGGTATAACTGCAAATGTGGTTGGGGACAGACAAGTTCAAGTCTGCAGGGGACATATTTCCATGTCCACTGAATCAGCTGTTTCCTATTGAAGTTTTTTACAACAATATTAATGACTGACTTCTGTACAGCCTAGTAGCTTGATCATGCTTTTAATTTAATTCAGTTGTTTAGCAAAGGGAAACAACCCCATTAATCATTTTTTAAGATTCAGTTTATGCATATGATATAGGTACCATGTTTCCTGAAAGTGTCTTTGCTGAATTTTTTGATTAGAAAAAAAAAGAGTAGCTCAGTGAGTGAAAACTTTAATTGTTATGAACTTCGTTTCTAAAAGTAAAGATAAGTGACAAGAGGATTTGCCTGTTCTGATAGGTAATGGAAAACTATATTAACTTTTGCTCAGTATATCATTAAAATGTGTTATGCTTTCATGGATATGTTTGTATCTTATGTCAATTAAATAAAAGCTCCTAATCCTCTACTTATATTTAAGCCTCGGGTAACAAGGTTTCTAATAAATGCACTGTGTAAAAATATTCTCTTACAAAGAGAAAGGAGGAAGTGGACAAGTCCAAACATTTCCTCACCAGCAAAGGCCCAGTACCAGAGGCACGTATGGGTCCCAGCCAGAAAGCTTACCAACAAGTTCCTGAGGGACAGGAAGCAGTAGATTAGCAGTGCTTTCCATTTAAGTTCAATTTATGTTTTGTAAGAAACGCAGATGGAAGATCTTTAACACATCCCTTAATGGTCTGATAATAACTAGAGTATTTAAGGGAAAATACTCTCTAAGAAATAGAAACATTACTCCAAAGAAATGGTGAGAAATTGATCATGAGAAAAAGAAAGAATTAGACATAGATATGTAGGAATAGAAATAATCTACTTAGAGCCTGGTGTGATTTTATTTTCTCTGAGGTGCTGTCAAGGACCATTAAATCAAAGCAGCGGGGCTTCCCTCATGGCGGAGTGGTTAAGAATCCATCTGCCAATGCAGGAGACACGGGTTCAAGCCCTGGTCCGGGAAGATCCCACATGCCACGGAGCAACTAAGCCCGTGTGCCATAACTACTGAGCCCGCATGCCACAACTACTGAAGCCCATGCACCTAGAGCCTGTGCTCTGCAACAAGGGAAGCCACCGCAATGAGAAGCCCGTGCACCGCAACGAAGAGTAGCCCCCGCTCGCTGCAGCTAGAGAAAGCCTGCGTGCAGCAACGAAGACCCAACACAGCCAAAATTAAAAACAAACAAATAAATAAACTTATAAAAAATCAAAGAGGCATTTATAGAATCATAAGACTGTCAGAGCTGAAAGGGTCATCTCTAGTATAATCTCCTAGTTTTACAGGTGAGAAAACCCAGGCTCATTTATACAAGGGTGATAATACTCTGTGAATTCTGCTAGAGGACAGGCAACCTGAGAATAATGAGGATCTAGATGTAGACCGACAAACTTGGGTGGAGCTGGGGGAGGAAAGAGGGATTGGCTTCTGGAAAGGAAGCCCAATCTCATGGGAAGGACATGGTATATGAAGGGTACAGCAACAGAGGCAATGTATCTTGGAAAAGTAGCTTCAGCTGGAAGGGCTGAGGCAGAAAGAATATTTCTATAGATGGATAGCACATAGCTGGTACTGGAGGCCAGCCGTTGGGACTGAAAAATTTGAGGAGGTAGTGAATCCTGAGCAGGTAACTCACACCTTAGCTATTTATCTTCAATCCAGAGGTGGGTGTCCCATCCCTGGAAAGAAAAGAAGCTTCACTAGAGCAAGACAGTGCTTCGATCCCAGGAAGATATCTAACTGGAATGCCAATTAGGCTAAAATATATAATCAGCGTTGAATTAACAGGATGTTTAAGATGTGTATTTGCAGCTTTAGAGCAAGAGAGATTCTCAGTACCAGGGCACAGGGTGAGACCTAATAGAAGCAAAGTAGACAAATGGTGTGCTCCAAGATGCTAGGATACAACTCCCTAAATTCCTCTTAAGAAAGGATTTTTCTAAGAAACTCTAGTTTGTAGAAATCCAGTGGTTCCAGCTGTGAGGGGAAGAGGGCTTCAAGTCCCATGAAAATACACTTAGTCACTTCTAACATTGCAGACCCGATGTCATGTAGAACAATTTTCTGCATTATCAGGTAACTTTTCACATTTAGTAAATGAACCTAATCTAGAGATTTCACTTGAGCGGTTCTCAAATATAACTTATATTGTCATTATAGGGATGGAGAATTAGAAGAAAATGTGTCCTTTCCTTCCTCATTAATACTACTGATTACTCTCAGGCATGAGTCTAATAATAGAACTTTGAATTGTAGCTCTTGCTTTTGTTTCCAGCAAAAAGAGAAAAGTAAAGAACAATGTAATTGGAATATCTTGCAAATTTTCAGATGAGTGGGATAATCTGTGCTGTTGAAAATGAATATTATTCAGGTCAGCATTTACTGAGACCCTCCCATGTGAAGGGTCTTTGAACTGAAGGTTAACATGGTATGACGGTTCACGTTACGTGTCAACTTGGCTGGGTGATGGTGCCAAATTTGGGGTTTGTTTGGTCAAACACCAGCCCAGATTTTGCTGTGAAGGTATTTTTGGTATGTAATTAACAATTATATCAGTAGACTTTGCATAAAGCAGATTATCTTCCCTAATATGAGTGGGCATTGTCCAATCAGTTAAAGGCCTTAAGAGCAAAGACCGAGGTTTCCTGAAGAAGGAAGTCTCCTCAAGACTGCAACATAGAAGTTCTGCCTGAGTTTTCATCCTGCTACCCTGTGCAGTTTGGACTGTGACATCAACTCTTGCCTGAATTTCTAGCCTGCAGGCCACCTACTTTACAGATTTTGGATTTATCAGCCCCCCACCCCCCGACAATCATATGAGACAATTCTTTAAAATATTTACCTATCTACCTCTCTATCCATCCTATTGGTTTTGTTTCTCTGGAGAACCCTGACTAATATACGTAGCTTATTCTCACACTGAGAATCAAATTCAGAAAAATCTTCAGTAGCTCAGGTAGCTTGATCTGGTTAGATAGGTAGCATTTGGAATTTTTCAAAGTGTTATCAGGAAAACAATACATCTGAAAACATTGTACTTCGGTTTTTCATGCCAAGACTTGATTAGTTTCGTCCAAATATGAGTAGTAGATTTTGCATCTGCTGAATCTCTGCCATTTTTTCCTTTCAGGAGCTCTTCAAGCCAAGTTTCAGTGGGCACATGTGAAAATATCTGTGAGGCCCTGGCAAATAGGGGAATCTGAGAATGTGAAGGGCACTTTGATGAGCAGCCTAGATCATCATGAATTAACTGTTGCCAAGTACTTATTTAAAAATAGTGTCAAGTTAAGCAATTGATTTATTGTTTGTTGTCGATCACAAAACATTTAATTCAAGTCAGGATTTAAAAATCCTTTTCCACTCATATTTTTATGATTTCTTAAAAGTTGAGGGACTTCCCTGGTGGCTCAGTGGTTAAGAATCCGCCCGCCAGTGCAGGGGACACGGGTTCGAGGCCTGGTCTGGGAAGATCCCACGTGCCACTGAGCAACTAAGCCCGTGTGCCACAACTACTGAGCTTGCTCTCTAGAGCTCCCGAGCCACAACTACTGAAGCCCCTGCGCCTAGAGCCCGTGCTCCACAACAAGAGAAGCATCTGCAATGAGAAGCCCGCACACTGCAAAGAAGAGTAGCTCCTGCTCGCTGCAAATAGAGAAAGCCCGCGTGCAGCAACGAAAACCCAATGCAGCCAAAAGTTAATTAATTGTTAATTATTTTAAAAAGTTGATGCAACCTAAAATGATCTCTGATCTAACTTACTGGTTTTGCGCATGAGGTACAGAAAAATTAAATGACTTTGAATGGTGATTTATTTTCAACCAGCAGCCAGAGTGAATTTTTTAAAACATGTCAGATCATGTTACACCTACATCCAAAATGTCCAAGGACTTCCCAACTCACTCTAAGAAAAAGCTAAAGTTCTTTAAGCTATACAACCTGCTTCTTGATCTGCATCTTCCCTCTCCGCCCCTTGGTTACCACTTTGACTTCATCTCCGTCCATTGTCTTCCTGGCTCAGTCTGCTCCAGCCAGCCCCACTGGCCACCTGGTTGTTCCCTGAACAAACCAGTAACTCTCCGACCTCAGGACAGAAATGAGTACCATTAACAAAATGTTCAGAAGAGCCCATTCATGCAGAAAAGATTGTAACTGATAAAATCCAGATGGCAGGCCACTAAGTACTGGAAGTGGCAGGAGCAAGTTCAGGATCAGAGAAGTCTATTAACAGATTTTTTTTTTTTTTTTTTTTTTTTTTTGGCGGTACGCGGGCCTCTCACTGTCGTGGGCTCTCCCGTTGCAGAGCACAGGCTTCGGACGCGCAGGCTCAGCGGCCATGGCTCACGAGCCCAGCCGCTCCGCGGCATGTGGGATCTTCGCGGACCGGGGCACGAACCCGTGGCCCCTGCATCGGCAGGCGGACTCTCAACCACTGCGCCACCAGGGAAGCCTTATCAACAGATTTTGAAAACCCTAATTTGTAGGAAGACTAAGCAAGGAATTTCAGTACCTCCATTTTGGGGAAAGTGGGAAACAAAACTAGGCGAGACCATTCATTCAGCAAACATACTGAGCACTTATAATGGGTCAAATACTTTAGGGTCTGGACATAAAACAATAGACACAGGGGACTCGATCCCTGTTCTTATAGAATGTAGATTTTAGTGGAAGAGGATACACAATAAAACAAGTAAATGTGGTATATGAGATCATGATAAATGTTACGAAGAATAATAAAGTAGGAAAGAAGGGTGGGATAAGGATTGTCAGAGTCCGGGAAGGGTGGAGAGGGGAAGGTTCAATTTTATATAGTAAAAGCCCTGCCGAATAGGCAGCTAAAATGAAAAGAAGTGAGAGAATGAGCCATGTGTATATACGAGGCCAGAGTGTAGAGGCCTGGAGTTGTAAATTTGTGGGTCAGGGGACTGAATGACATCACCAAGGAAGTGAGGATCGGTAAGGAAAAGAGGGGTCCTTGTCCTTGGCACCTTCTTGTTTTGGAGAAGAAGAGGAATCAGCAAAAGAAAACTGAAAAGGAGGAGCCAGTGGAAGAAGCCCAGGAGAATGTCCGTATCCTGGAAACGAAGAGGAAGTGTTTCAAGTTGGAGAGAACAATTAACTGTGACAAACGATCCTAGTAAGTCAATTAAAATGAAGACTGAGTCTTGACCTTTAGATTTACAACATGGAGGCCTTCAGTGACCTTGAAAGGATTAGATTCAGTGGAGCGGTGGGGTGAAAACCAGAAGGGAGTGATCACAGAAGAATAGAAAGAAAGGAGTCGGAGACACCAAGTACAGACAACTCTTTGGAGGAGCTGTGTTGTAAAGGAGAATAAAGAACTGAAATGTTTAGCTGAAAGGGGATGTAGCGTTAAAGAGTTTTTTTTAAAAATCTTTTTATTTCTGAAAGTGGGAGAAATGACAGCGTACTTTATGGTGTCGCTATGGAGCCAAAGGAGATGGGGGAACATGATGAGGTAAGAGAGAGGGGGAGAATTTTTGGAGCGGGTGAGGAGCATGGGTTCAGTGGATAAGTGGAGGGGCTGTTCCCAGGCAGGAGTTCACTGGGAGGAGGGCAGAATATATGGACAGTAGCATACACTATTGGGTGGGTAGTTTCTGGTGGTAGGAGCTTAAGAAAGTTCTTTTCTATTTGCTTCTACTTTCTCAGCCAAATGGGAAGCTGAGGGAGGATAGGGGAGAACACAATTTGTTGGAGTTTCTAACTTATCTTGTGACCGGGGAATGAGAGAGAGACCATCTACTGAGGAAGGAAATGCATTATTGAGATAAATGCAAATAGGTATCTGAATTGGTTAGTTGGTTTCAAACGAGACTAAATGTGACTTAATCATGTGTTCCAAGCTGGGCACAAGTTCTCCAGAAAAGCAGATAATATTTATGAAAGTTTACCAATAGGAAGAGAGAGAGAAGGTGGTGGGGAGAGATTATATTTTAAGGAATTGGCTCATGCTTATGTGACTGTGGGGCTGGCTGAAAGTCTGAGATCCACAGGGCAGCCTGGACACCCAGGAAGAGTGGGAATGCAGCTTGAGTCCAAAGGGAGTCCAGAGGCAGAATTCCCTCTTCCTGGAGAAACCTCATCATTTCTCTTAAGGCCTTCAACTTATTGGTTGAGGCCCACCCACATTATGGAGGGTAATCTGCTTTACTTAACATCTGTGGATTTAAATGCCAATCTTATCTGAAAAGTACCTTCACAGCAACATCTAGACTGGTTGAGCAAATCTCTGGGTACCATAGCCTAGCCAAGTTGACACATCACAGTGGTATAGTCTGAATTAACCAAACTGACCATCATTGAGTAACCATATTTACCAAATGAACCATCACAGTGGTATAGTCTGAAGAAATGAAACTCAGAGTTAGAGGAAAATGAAATGGAAGAGAGAGGAAGAATGTTGTGGAAGCTGCAGTGGGGAGTGAGGAAGACATCCACCCCATATTCAGTTTGACTTAATGCTGGGTCAATTAGCTACTTAACTAGAGAGTTTTATTGTCCTAATATATAGGAATGAAGACTGGGTTTAGAATCAGGAACAAAAGTAGCCTAGCAGATAGGTATAACATGGTCTTTAATTGTTAGAGCACATGGTCGTTGACCTTCTAGCCATATATGTTGAATATATTTGTCTAATAGTTATAGCAGTTTGCCTCATTTTTCCTTATACTACATATATACATTAAACAAGGTGTATATCACATGTAATAGAACAAATGAATCCTCTATGCTTCTTTTCATTGAATATGTATATTTTTGTATTTTCCCTACTTCCTGTTTTTAAAATATAAAAACAATTTTAGGAAAATGTCATGTGGTAATGAATACTGGGTGTTTGAGTTTAATTATAGCAACAATGGAAATGATTATGAACAATTTTCCTATGTCACCATAAATTCCATCATGGACAGACAGATGTGTCATTGTTAAAGTGAGATCCTACTTCTACCAACTTTACTACAGCAAATAGGACTGGATATCTCACTATATAACCCCTACCCTAGCCTAGCATGTCAGACCAGTCCAAAAGAAGTTACCACCCTGACTTTTTGGAATTACATTATGCTACATGTATACTTCCCTTTTTAGCTTTGGATAGTAAATGTGTTTGTTATGATTATGGTGAGGGTCACTCATTGACTAAGTCTGATTTTCTTAGAAAGAACTATACATATAACTTACCAGTTGCTATTTGGCAAACCTACCAAGCGGAAGATTGTGCTTGTGAGACCAATGAACTTTTCATTTTGTAAATTTTGCTGCCATAGTCTTTATTTTGTTATGGTCACAGATTTGTTCCATTTCATTGTTGTTGTTTTTCCTGTTTCTTCAGAATAGGCTTTCTTCTTACTCTTGCTGCTAAGGTTTGAGATAGGGTCTTCATGTATCTCTGAATACTATTCTCTTATAAGTACTATTTGAGTAACGATTTTTTTTTGCAAGTTAGTTTTTCATAATACTCATAATAACCACTGTTTCTTAAATACTCATGCTGCCCTTTATGCCTACTACTGTTAATATTTATAATTTTGAATCTTGCAATTAAGGCTTAGAGTGGTGGAGTAACTTATGTAAGATGTCACAGCCAATAAATGGGAGAGCATGATTTGAACCCAAGTTTGTTGAACTCTGAAGTCCTTCCTCTTTCAACTCTGTCATGCTGCATACACTAATATTTTATCTTTTCAACAATAACCAGAACTGACATTTTTTAAAACAATTGCCGTGTACCAATTTCATATATCTGGCATGTAATATCTCATTTAATCCTTCAACAGCTTTATGAGATAGGTAATATTATTACCCTTAATTTTTTGTAAAAGAGGAAATGGAAGCTCAGCGAGGTTAAATAATGCACCCAAATCAAACAACCAGTTTCTGGTGGAGGTTGCATAAGGAAGGGAGATGTCATTATGATTCACATTTTACAGAGGAAGAAACTGAGATTCAGAGAGAGCTGTGATTTGTTCATGTTTACAAAGCTGGTAAGTGACAAAATTGGGTCTTGTAGGTTCAAGTTTCATGGGTTTAACAAGAGTAGTAAAAATTATTTTTTAAAGGCTCTTGAAAGCTATGAGAGCTGTGTAGTGAGAACTCTAAGTATTTACTGTATATAAAACTTAAAGGAAGTGAATGCAAGTGAGGGATGCAGAGGAAACCCATTAAGAGCACTGAAGAACCATTTCATACCATGAAAGATAACTGTGGACCGTTGAGAAACTAATAAAAGACAGTCCAACCAAGCGTGTAGAAATCAGAAATTGGGTTGCTCTTTGAAAACAAATGTCACTAGCAATTGCAAAGATATTTTTTAATCTGTGAAATAAGGATAACCTTTTAAGTCTACATCTTTCTTGTTCTCTTTTCTCCATGTTCAATAGACTAAACATTTTGGTCCGCTTTTTCAACATTTGAAATGCAAGCAATCATGACTTCATTAATATAATGCTATGAAGTCTGTAATCCAGAGTTGCAAGTTTGTAAGAACATAAAAGAGTCCATTTCTGAACCCCAAGTTCTTCCTAGCTCTTTTCTTTTTAGGAGTGAGTGTAACTATTTACTAGCAACAGTATGTTTTAGCAATAAAAGAATTATTGTTTAGGCACTTGATTTGAGTCCTGGTTATTTTGGTAATGTGCTATTTCCAGTAGCCAGGGTCCAGGCTGATAGAAACTCTACCCTCATTCATGCACATGTCACACAGAACAAGAGCAAAATTTGAGACCGACAAAAAAAAATAATAATAATAACAAAGAAATGTGTACTCTTAAGGAGTTCAGATTTCAATCTTCAGAATGTCCAAATATTATAACCAATTTTTTAAAAAGGACTATGTTTGGTAAAATATTAATGCAGTTACTCATCTGAAGGATTCTGTGTTGCTAAATATATAATTGAGAATTATTGAGTGACAATATATAGGACACAGAGTGTGTTAACATTGCTGATCTTTTCGTTTCTATGTGTCAATAGAATCAATTTTGTGAAGTTCAAAACGCAAACATAAGAAAACTGAACACAGTTTCCCTTGTTGATCTCTTCTAAGCTTCTCTGAAATGTGTGTACATGTCTTTGTGTCATTATAACAAAATTTTAAAGGCTGATTTGATTCCTTATGTCGTTCTTATGACAGGACAATTATTTTCAGTAAGATTATCCATCTTGTAAATGCATCTCTTTGTTTTATCAAATATGCTAATAAAATATATTTTATGTGTGATATTGGGTGTATGTTTATAGGAAACAAACGTGCTACAGTTCATTGGCACGTTAGTAGAAAAAGTGTTGGAATTGATCCATTCCGGATATTTAGCCATTTAAGAAATAATATTTAAAAACTTTACTAAGCCTCTAACAAGATATAACTCAACTCTTCAGAGTGTGAAGAGGATCAGTGTTGGAATTCCAAGAGTTAAAGTTCAAAGTGGAGGAAGAGAGGCCCATTGAGGTTGAGAATGTGTATCCAGAGAGAGTCTGGGAACTTATCATCAAAACAAAGCAAAATGGAGTCACCAAAGAATGAGGACCATATTTTAAAATCACAGTGACATTTTTAAAATATATTGGAGAAAGGCTGAGTATACCAGAAAATTCTCTACACAGAGAAAGATTCACAGTGGAATTTCCTAGGAAAAAGTGACTAATCTATTAACATCTTTAAAACATTGTAAGAAAAGTGAACATGATGAAATTTTAGGGTTTAAAGAGTATGAAACGCTTCTTCAGGTGGCAAAATGCTGAACAAATTGAAGTAAATCTCCGGGAAAAAAGTGGCTGATGACCTTGTGTGGTCAAGTGTGAGATAATAATAGCAGTATGAACAGTAACCACGTGGTATGTGCCAGATGCTAAGCAAGGTGTTTGATGTACCTTGGCTTTGATTTTCACCAACACCCTTGCAGCTTCAGGGTGTTCGCCCCATAAGCAAAGGCTTGGGAGTCCAACAGTGGGGCTCCTGTAATGACTCCACACCTGCCTGTTCTTGGGGGTTAGGCCAGTTCCTGTAATATTCTGCCTGGTTCTGATAGATCTACTCTACATTTTTCTATTTCTGAAGCGCTTCCCAGCGAATTTCCCCCTTGGATCATGTTATCTTTGATTTCTCAAGGAACTGTAGCTGAGATTAGACTGTGTCTGCAAGTAGTTCCTTGGTTTTTTTTTCCTTCCAGTTTTATTGAGATGTGACTGACATACAGCACTGTGTAAGTTTAAGATGCACAGCATAATGATTTGACTTACATGCATCATGAAATGATTACCTCGATATGATTAGTGAACATCCATCATCTCAAACAGATACAAAATAAAAGAAAAATAAAAAAAACTTTTTCCTCATGATAAGAACTCAGGATTTACTCTTGTAACTTTTACGTATAACGTACAGCAGTGTTAATTATATTAATCATTTGTACATTACATCCCTAGTGCTGATTCCTCCTATGACTGGAAGTTTGTACCTTTTGACCACCTTCATCTAATTCCCCCTCTTCCCATCCCCTGCCTCTGGTAACCATGATCCTGATCTCTTTTCTATGAGTTTGTTCGTTTGTTGAAGTATAATTGACCTATAACACTATGTTAGTTCCTGGGGCACAACCTTGTGATTTGATATTTCTATACATTGCAAAATGGTCACCACTGCAAGTAGCTCCTTGTAAATCTTGGTCTCTGATCTCTGCAACTGGGCACCCCCATTTCTGGCTCTTTTTTTTTATATTCTTTCCAAATTTCAATGAATTCTCTCTTACTTAGCTGCTCTCTCCCTTTGCTTATAGAACGTGGTACATGTCCTCCTGGAATTAACCCTGAGAATGCACTAAAAGTCAGAGCAAGCAATGGGTTGGATTCAGGTAGTCAAAGTAGATTGAGGAAGGAAGAGAAAGTTAAGTAAGGCAAGGTCATGAGTGCTGGATAACATTTTCAGTAGAATCCTGGTGTGAGCTTGACTCCAGACCAGGGATGCCTTGAAAAGCATAGAGTGCCCATGTAAAATAATGTTGCCCCTGCTCTTTGCTGTCTGCACTTTATCCACCAGCAGCACTTGGGTGGCTCAGGGCCCGCAGTTGTGTAACTGTAGCCGGAGGAAGCACTCGAAGGTCGGCAAGGGCACAGTGTTCCTACATGGGGTAGCAGCAGAGGGGCTGCAGTTACTGGAAGCAGCATATTGGATTGTACAGCATATCTCCAGACAATCATAAAAATCCACTCTTGCTATCTGCCTTGGAAAACATTATTCAATGAGAATTTAATATTTCGTTATTGTTACAGTTAGGATTGTATTATAGTTTAGAGGCAGAATCAAATTTTGAGGTAAGGATGTGTGTTGATGTAGTGTATTTTAAATGTGTTACATTATTGCCAGTTTTAGACCAGAAGGGCTGTCTTTGGTGAGAGGTTTATTCTCCTGACACTGTAAGGGCTGTTCACTCATTCGGCAAGCTTATGTTGTTGTCAGTGTGTTTGTGCTGGGAGTAGAAGGACGAATACATTCTGGTTCTGACATCAAGGGACCTAAAGTAGGTTCTGGCAACAAGGAACTTAAAATCCTGTAGAATTATTTTACAGCGCAATGAAGTATTCGGAGTGGAATGGCAGATGTTGGCAAAGGGTGCGATGGAGGCATAGGGATGAGTGATCAATTTTATGGGGTTGGGAGGGTTAAGAAATCTCCACGGAAAAAGTCATCCTTGAAATGTGCCTGAAAAGTGAGTAAATGCTCTGTGAGTAAACAAGGGCTAAGAGACTCCAGGCCAAGGCATGCGGGTGAGCAGACAGAGAAGTATAAAGAAGCAGGGCTTACAGGAACTGCAGTTTGAGAAAAAAGCATTCTGACCATAACACGGTAGAGGGATAAAAGGGACGTTAGACTGGAGGCAGGGAGAACCTTAGAGAACTGTTTCTAAGGGACTGAATAAGGCAGTAGCCACAAGGATGGAAAGAAGGAGTCAGATTGGAAAAGTGATTTTGAAAAGGTAGAATCAACAGGACTTGGCTGTGGGTTGGAATAAAGGACAGGGAGGAATCGAAACTGATTCCTAGATTCCTGGCTTGAACGACCTGATAGAAGGTCAGCTATTCACTAATAATGGGGAAAGTTCAGAAGAAAAACAAATATAGAATATAGCTTTGAGATGATTTTGAGATGTCTGTGAGTAATCTAGGCAGTGAAATTTGTATTTCTGGACCACAGGAGGGAGGTCTGATATAAAGGCATTGGATTTGGGTGTTACCGGCAGGTAGGTGTCAAGCTCTTGTAGCTCCAGGAATTGATAAGATCACATAGGAGGATGTTAACATTGGAAAGCCATAGAGAAGTCATCCCTGGCAATTACCACCATTAGAGGACTAGAGAGGAAAGAGGTATGGCAAATAAATCAAGGGGAGTGGCAAGATTAGTAGCATGGGACTCAAGAGAGCTATTTCCAGTTGACCAAAGGAAGAGTTGTTCCATGCAGGAAGATGTCAAGTGATGCACAGAGGCCAAGATTTCCAATAAAAAGAGATCAGCGTGTTAGGATGTCAAAGATGACCTCTACCAGAGCAGAGTTAGCAGAGTAGGAAGGGCAGAATCTTGACTAGAGTTCACTGAAGAATCAATAAGGGAAGAAAAACTATTCTTTGGGGAAGCTTGCTGAGAAGGGACAAAGATTACTGGTGGAGTGAATAAGCCAAGGAGTGAATATTTTCAAATGGAAACTTGAGCTGGTGTAGCCTTCTGAAAGGAACCTATGGAGAGAACAAGATGTTGAAATACAGGAGAAAGAGGAAATACCTTCACAGCAAGTTCCTAGAGATGAGAGGAAATGGACTCAGGAACCCAGGCAGAGAGGTTAACCCAAACCAAGAAGGATGCTTCTTTCTTTGAGACTTTGGGGGAGAAGGTGAGATTAGGCACAACCACAGTTCTTCCAAGAATTCTTTAAAGCATCCTGCAAAGCATTCTAGGCAGCATTTTCCTGATTGTTTTATTTGGATATACTGAATCACTGGAGTGTTTTCTTCAGGTTTTTGTTTTTCTTCAGCTATTTAATCAAATATTTGTGCTTGTTTATTCGCTATGATTTCATGTTTTTGATTTTTGATTTTTGTGAAGATGCAGTCTTTCTGGCACAAGCATTTTCAAATTAAGTGTTATTAAATCCACAAGAGCTGAAAAACACTGATTGCCAGCCTTAATGATCAGCCTTAATTCTCTCAGTTGTGTGAGCGTTAGTGTCATAAGGCAAATCCCAAATGTCTGCTTACAGAAATTCTTCTGTTATAGTCTTTAAGAATTATAAAAGCAGAAGCTACTCTCCTTATGTAATTTTATGTGAAGTTTTCCTGAAAATCAAACCCAATCAAACCCTTCATCTCTGGTTACCTATAGTCTGTCTCTCCTTTCTTTCCTCCCTCTGGCTCCTTTTCTCTCTCTCCTTCCCTCCTGCTTTCCTTCCTCCCTCCGTCCTTCCCTCCCTTCCTTCCTTCCTTCCTTTCCAAATCACAGATTTATCTCTTTTCGTAAATAATTTTAGAATCAGTAGACCATTGCCAATTCCTTCTTTCAGACCTTTCGTGTTTCATGCTTTAATTGTGGGAACAGTCTCCCAAATGGTACTGCTGCCACAAGTCTTACTCCTCTCTAATCAACCTTCTATATGTCCATCAGCATTATATTTTTTAACACTTTTAAAAACACTTATCTGCCACATGGAAACTGCTTGTGGCCTTGACGGTGATAGTTTAGTGAAGTGAGGGCAGTGAAAGCTAGAAGGGCTGGGCTAATGACTTGTCTTACTCTCTTACTTTAGAGCCAAATATGACTCTCATTGACAAGAATATAGAGACCAAATGCATTTAAGGATTTTCATAATCAATCTCCAACTTATTTTTTAAGACTTGATCCTCTATGATATATCTTATCTTCTCCATATGTGTTTATAACTGACATTTTACACGTTTGCTGTCCTGGAGTAGTTTTTTTTTCCAGAACATTCCATGTTCTCTCTCATCCTCATGTTCCATTTTCCCAAAATGCCTCCCATTCTTTTCCACATCAAAAAAACAAACAAAACAACAAAACAAAAAACCTCCTACTTATTCTTTGAGGCCCAACTTCAATATCATCTCATCTGTAGTCTATTGTCATACTTTGCGTCCTACTGTATTGTCCTTAGAGGAGGTGGCAGTAGTTATTTCGAAGAAAACTAAATAGGTTAGGAGAGGGATCCCTGTGGTTTCCACCCTGCCTTATTCTCAAGATAAAAAACTTCTGCTGACTCCACTGAAAGAAAGTGAGCTTTTATCTCAGAGTTCCATTGTAGTTGTTTACTTGTCTACTTCTCTTGCTAATTAATTTTTGTATTCCAGCACTTAGCTCATAGGAGACAAAAATAAATGTAGAAGAAATAACATTTAACCACACAAATAGGTGATCCCTAAGGATTAGCTTTGCTCCTGGATGGCAAGAGATGATAAGGAGAAGTCTAGGAGATCAGCTATCTCTAATAAGCAATATCGCATAGTTAGAGTTTGAAAGTTATTGCAAGATGTTTAGTAGTATGTAGAAGTGAGTGGTTTCTCACACTAGACAAACTTCACCATTAACCTAATTTTTATTAAACTGCACATGTGGTTTCAGGGCTTATGGGGCAAATACAGCTCAGCAGTTTTGGAAACTTGAGAAGAGTCCTGTAAAAGACTCTAGGTCAGTTCAGCCTACTGTGAGGTGAACCACTCTTTGAATCATATATTTTAAAGTCTTTTAAAACAGATACCACTTAGCAAGTATGTGTGTGTGTGTGCATGTGTGTGTGTGTGTGTGAGGGATGCTAGCAATAATTTTGTTCACTAAAAGAAGACTGGCTATACTTCGTAGACTTGGTTGTTTTTTAAGTGCCAAAAGGAAAAACGACTCTACATAGCACAGAAACCAGATAGACAGAAAGTGGGTTTTTATGGAAGTTGTTGTTTAGCGGTATTAATAACAGCTAGTATGTTTAAGCACTTATTATGGACTTGTGACTATATTTTTTGTTGTGGAGAAAACTAGAAAGTAAATTTGTTTCAAAAGAATATAAAATTATTTTAGAATGTTTTTTGAAAAGTTACTGAAAGATTAAAAGTGCAGAGAAATACTTCAAAAACAGAAGTAATATGGATAGGGATGAGACCTATCATATTTGAAAACAAATTTCAAAATGCAGTGTTTAAGACTATATGATACTGATGAAATGATAGACAGTCTGATCAGAGAAGCACAACATGCAGACCAGAAACAGATGCCATTATATATAAGAATTTAGTACATAACAAAAGAGGCATAACAAAGCAGTGGAGAACAAGCTGATTAGTCAATAAATGATGCAACAATTGGCATTGTTATACTGTGAAAAAACAGTCAATTTAGTTACTCACTCTGCAGTATACAGAAAAGTGAATTTCAGGCAGAAGGGTTAAATATAAAGTCAATTCATGGATAACCTAAAAGAAAATAGGATTTACTCTTTTTTTTTCTTAATTAATTTATTTATTTAGGGCTGTGTTGGGTCTTTGTTTCTGTGCGAGGGCTTTCTCTAGTTGTGGCAAGCGGGGGCGACTCTTCATCGCAGTGCGCGGGCCTCTCACTATTGCGGCCTGTCTAGTTGCGGAGCACAGGCTCCAGACGCGCAGGCTCAGTAGTTGTGGCTCACGGGCCCAGTTGCTCCGCGGCATGTGGGATCTTCCTAGACCAGGGCTTGAACCCGTGTCCCCTGCATTAGCAGGCAGATTCTCAACCACTGTGCCACCAGGGAAGCCCCAGGATTTACTTTTTATCGGGCTTCTAGAAAGGGGAGGACTTTGTAAGCTTAGAAGCTAAAGAAGAAAGCACCATGGAAAAGGTCAACAGTTTTGTCTTATTCGTGTAGCTAAACGTGCACAGCCCCTTAAAAACCAGATTCCTAAATAAACTGACAAGCCATAGAGTAAGATGTTTTTAGCACCTTTAAGAAACAAAAGTTTAATATCTTTACTAAGGAAAGAATATATACAAATCTCTCTAAAATCTAACTTCACATATGCAAAAAAAATGGTAAACAAATATGGCAAAATATTTGACTTCATTAGCAACCAAAGAAATATAAATTAAAACAAGATTGAAATGCTATTTCTGCATATCAACATAGCATACATCAGAATTTACGAAAATAATGATGGAGAGGGTATGGTGAATAGACATTCTCCTACTATATTAGTGTTTATATAAATTGTTTTTTAAAATCAATTTAGTAGGGGCCTCCCTGGTGGCGCAGTGGTTGAGAGTCTGCCTGCCGATGCAGGGGACACGGGTTCGTGACCCGGTCCGGGAAGATCCCACATGCCGTGGAGCGGCTGGGCCCGTGAGCCGTGGCCACTGAGCCTGCGCGTCCGGAGCCTGTGCTCCACAGCGGGAGGGGCCGCAACAGTGAGAGGCCCGCGTACCGCAAAAAAAAAAAAAAAAAAAAATCAATTTAGTAATCTTCATTGAGCGAAAAAACGGTCATATATTTTGACCCATAATTCCATTTCTAGGAATCTGTCCAAAGGAATTAATTGCCAGAAGCAAAATCAAAGCAATCCCTATGGGAAAAGGTGTATCGCAGTGTTTGTATTAGTGTATGTGACCGCTTTAACAAATTACCACAAACTTGGTGGCTTAAACAACAGAAGTTTATTCTCTCACAGTTTTGGAGACTGGAAGTCCAAAATCATTATCACTTGGCCGAAATCAAGGAGTCAGCAAGGCTGTGCTCCCTCCAAAGTCTCTAGGGGAAAATCCATTCCTTGCCTCTTCCGGCTTCTGGGGGCATCTGGTGTTCCTTGGCTTGTGGCTGCATCACTCCAATCTCTACCTCTGTGGTCACGTGGCTTTCTTCTCTTCTGTCTGTAGTCAGATCTCCCTCTGCATCTCTAAGGACACTTCTGATTGCAGTTAGGGCTCACCTGGATAATCCAGAGAAATCTCTTTACCTCCAGATTGTTACTTAGTCACATCTGCTAAAACCCCTTTTCCCCATAAGGTAACATTTACAGGTTCCAGTGATTAGGACTATGATATCTTTTTTTTTTTAAAGTATTTATTTATTTATTTATGGCTGCGTCAAATCTTAGTTGCGGCACGCGGGCTCCAGAGCACATGGGCTCTCCAGTTGCAGCACCTGGGCTCAGCTGTCCTGCGGCACTTGGGATCCTAGTTCCCCGACCAGGGATCAAACCCATGCTCCCCGCTTCGGAAGGTGGATTCTCAACCACTGGACCACCAGGGAAGTCCCAGGACTATGATATCTTTGCGGGCATTTTCCCGTCTATCACAACGTGCATGCAGTAACTCCACAAATATTTGTGCAAGACACTGAACAAGGTATGGGAGTGGCTGCAGTACACCGGGACATGGTACCTGCCCTCAAGGAACTTACGGTTGGGTGAGAGAGCCAGATAATAAACCAGCAATTGAAGTCTACAATGAAGAGAAGCCCATGGCACTAAAGGGACCTGAGTTTGAGGGTGTCAGGGAAGGGAGGCAGTAGCGTGTCATTTGCAACTTGAAAGATAAATGGACTTTGGCTGAGGGGTGGCACAGGGAGAAAGGAAGCCAATCAGACTTCCATACTTCATATGTCCTTTAAAGTCCAACATAGTTTAGTTCTCCTTCTGTGCACGGCACTGTCTTTTATTTGAACCTTCGTTCATCTTTGGGCCTTTACGCACGCTGTTGCCTCTTTGTGGAACACCTTGCCACTTCATTCTCAAACTCTGCTGGTCTTAGCCTGAGTGCACTGGGCTTTCATAGCACTCCCTACTTCCCCTGCCACGACCCTTAACCCAATTCCAGCTGTCCATTTCCTTGTATAAATCCTCCATGAATTTGTTACTTCTGAGAAATCCTGGTTTTTGTCTGTCTTGGTTGCTATGGCAGTGCTGGCTTCCTATCTCCTAGTAGAGATCTGGCACCTAGTCGATGCCAATAAATATTTGTTGAGTGAATGAGTAAGTGAATGAATGGACACAGCTGGTGGGGAACGTTCGTCCCATTGATTAGCATTCACTTACCAATCCTTGGTTTTGCATTGAACTTTTATGAAATATGCAGCTTATCGAGGTAGACTGAACATTAGTGTTAACATAGGTCAGACAGATGCAGGTTCAAGATTAGTTTTTCCGCCATTCTTAATCGTATAACTACATATCACCTAACATCCTGTGGCCTTGTTTTTGTTTTTTGGTCTATAAAATTCCCAGCTTGGATTAAAGTATTTCTAAGGTCTTTTTCTATCCTGCATTTCCATGATTCTTGCCATTTCCTAACCAGACCATTTCTTTGTTCGTGCACCTCTCTCTCTGTTTGGAAGGCCTTTTCTCCTCTTGTCTCTCTTGGAGACCTCCTGATAACCCCTTAAGGCAGAGCTCAGATATCTGCTGCTCCCACTTCTCCCCTAAAGCTGGCAGGACTCCTCACTCTTCTTCCCAGAATGCACTGCAAGCATCACTCTTATAGGATGTACCACATTGTACATAATTGCTTATGTGTTTCCTATCGGCATCCTTCCCCAACTCTTCACCCTCAAGTAGGATGACAGCTCCCCAAAGCAGGCATGACATTTTCATGTTTTAAATCTCTTTGTATCCCTACTCCTGAGTGCAATTCCAGCATCAATTGACTTAATTCTTTTTCCTTTTCTCCCGTGTTACATATGAGCTTTTTAGAATACAAGGTAAGAAGGGAAGAGTGATTATATCATGGCAAGTCAGTAGCAACTGGGTAACAGCGGTGCACTGCGATCAGGCAGCTTATACAACTGCTCTGGTCAGCTATGTAAGTTCAGTCCAAGTGGTTAGTTTGTGTAAATATAATTCTTAATATCTTATCATCAGTAGATGGAGATGGCTGAGGCTGCCCAGAGCAGGGAAGGGATGCATAGCTCACTTCTCAGAAGGAAGTAACAGGTATTAACCTTTTTGAGCTACCTGGATCCATTTAGTAACTTACTTTTAGTAAATTGCTTAAATAGAAACTTAGTGACCCAGAAAGTTAGCACATCTGCCTAAAAGTAAGGAATTTACCCTCTTCTCAGTTATGGGATTAGTCCTTAATGGCCTCTTTAAATCTTAATGTCTTCCTCAGTGTGTGGAACGGCGTAGTCTTTTATGGTATTCTAACTTAAGCATTTCAAATCAAATGTATTTATTGAGCTCTGTGCAAAACATGGTGCTTAGCTGTAGGGCGTACAAAGATGCATAAGATATAGTTGCTATCATTAAGGAGGGTATTATCTTATTTGGTACACAAGACAGATGTGTGATAAATTAAATAATAATACATGATTTAAATAACAACTTGAGAGACTCATTGAAAAGATTTCACAAGGCAGTAAGTACTTAATTGGCAGATTAATTATTCAGTCTACATATAGCAGGCATTCCGGAGAGTGGGGAGAACCCTTTAGGGTGTGTAAGGCTTTCCGAAGAAGGAAGTATTTCAGTTAGGGCTTCAAAAATGCCTCATAAGGGAGAAGGAATTTGTATTATCTGGGGACGTGAGTAGGAATGGCCTATTACTTGGTAGGACAGGTAACACTCTCAGGAAGTAGTAGGTAGTGGGTTGTCTTAGGTTGTGCTCTTAAAACAAAATGCCACATACTAGGTAGCTTATAAACAACAGAAATTTATTTCTTACAGTTTGAGAGGCTGAAAATTCTGAGATCGGGTTGCCAGCATGGTCGGGTGAGGGTCCTCTTCTGGTCGCAGACTTCTCATTGTATCCTCATATGTTGGAAAGGGTGAGGGAGCTCTCTATTGGGCCTCTTGTATAAGGGTATTCATCTCACTCATGAGGATTACACCTTCATGACCTAATCACCTCCCAGAGACCCCACCTCCAATACCATCACATTAGCCTTTAGGATTTCGACATATGAATTTTGAGGGACGCAAACATTCAGACCATAGTATAGATCAAACGCCAGGATCAGACATGGAAATTGCTGGGAGAGAGTTCAGTCTGTAATATAGCATCTAGAGGGAAACAGCCAACAACATGTGACATAGTCTTGGCAAGAAATCAGTATCAAGAGATCTAGCATAAAGAAGATGTCGGGGCTTCCCTGGTGGCGCAGTGGTTGAGAGTCCGCCTGCCGACGCAGGGGACACGGGTTCGTGGCCCGGTCCGGGAAGATCCCACATGCCGCGGAGCGGCTGGGCCCGTGAGCCATGGCCGCTGACCCTGTGCGTCCGGAGCCTGTGCTCCGCAACAGGAGAGGCCACAACAGTGAGAGGCCCGCGTACCGCAAAAAAAAAAAAAAAAAAGAAGTTGTCAAGATAACTGACTGTACATAAATAATAGTTAATTCTAGCAACAATAACAATTAAACAACAATGGCAGCAGCAGGAATCAATAATTTTGAGGTGTTTGCTAAGTGCCAGGCACATATACATGATCTAATTTCCTGTATTAGTTCTTCTAATCCTCACTAATTTATAGATTAGCTACTAATATAATTCCCATTTTACAGAAGAAGATTTTGAGACACCAATCTACAGGCAGATGTTACTTACCAGTCAAATGGCATAAAGAAACTCTGCCCACAAACAGTACCAGTACCTGGGCAAAGATTATCTTGGCAAACATCTAGCCCTACAAGGATCTGAGACCTTTAAGTAGGTTGTTAGGAGATGATTTAATACACAAGGGTCATTACTCTGGCCTGAATCATCCATTCACCATGTATTCATCAGCCCATGAATTTAAGTCACAACCACCCAGTGGTGCCTGTGCCATCTGACTAGACTTCTCGGTACTTAGACTCTGTTTCTGCCGGTTCTGTCCTTCTAGCTCTGAGACTCTGCCTTGATTCCTGACTCCAGCTTCTGCGCTGGTTTTGGATTTACTCTCTCCAGTCTTCAAACTCAGTATTTACCAGTAGATATTGACTTGACTATTGTCTTGATTGTTGGCCTGTTGGCCTGTCTCTAGCAGGAAGTTCTAGTTTCCATTCCAACCCCCAAACTCAGTCATGTGGGACCCAACACTCTCCTTACCCCGTATTCCACACAGGCCAACCCTACAGCTCCTTCCTCACTATTCTCCTAAGTGGAGATAGGGTAGATGGGAATATGAGTGGGTTCAGACATAAAAAATATTGATCTGTGTTTGGGAATCAGTGAATTTGCCTGGAGCAGAGCTCTTCGAGGGAACAGAGGGAGACAAGTCCGATATTGTCCATGGAGATTGAGATGGGGAGGGACCTAACTTGAAATACTTGAAATGTTACATTTCTAGCAATAAGATTTAATGTGAAAATAATCACAAAACTAACACAGCAATGTGTTTTAAATGCTCCAACTCTGGGTTATCTTTGCAACATTAAAGTCACACGTGAGATCTATTTTAGGCAGATTTTTCTTTCCAGTTTCGAGGAACATATACAACTTCAGGATAGATTAATGTTTCTTAAGGGGCGATTCATTGAAATATCAGGCTCAGATACACAAAATGAAGATTCCTAGGTCATGCCCCCGGGCTCCTAGATCAGAAACTTTTGGGGGTTGGTGGTAGTAGATTTTGAATTCCCACCTCAGGTGGTTATTGAGTACAAGAAATTTTTAATGAAGGGAAGACCAATAAACACTGCAGCCTCATGATCAGGCGTTACAGAAATGGTAAGAACTTTTGTGAGTCATTGTGATTCCAGTGATAGTTTTTGTCTCTTTAGCAGTATTGTTACTTAATATTTCACCACTATGACTCTGCTTTTTTATTCTCAGTCACAACCTCTGTAGCCCTTACAACTAGTATTCTCCTTTCTCCTACTTGTTACCTACTGATTTTTGCTTACTTATGGTTTCTACTACCTAATAGCTTGTACTGTCTCATACCTGTGCTTCCTGCCTTTTCTCTCGATTTCTGTCTGCTCTGCCTTTCCTCTCCACTGATATTTTTGTCATTGTCCGGGAGAAAGTTTGCACAAAGCCTTAAATCAGAGATTAGGAGATCTCTGCATGAGATAATGCTCATAGTTTTTATCCATTTTTATTTTCCATCCTCATGAATAATTTTGATATTTGCAGGATTATAGAGGAAATACAACTGTGATTTATAGTTCCCAAGTTATGTAACTAAAATCACATAGTCTGTCGTGTTTTCCCCATCTCCCTCGAACGCTACACATGCCCTCCATTTAAACTCTACAATACAGATAACCTGATTTATTTAGTGGGTGACTTTCCCAGGTATAGCAGCTCTGTTATCAGAGGCCTCATGCCTTTCACATGTCCCTTGCCAGCCTTGCATCTGGTACCCATCCTTGTTGCAATTCACTGTAGCCAGAGTAGTTAGGTCACAAGGTCAGCTTTCCTTAAAAAAAGAAACCATGGACCAGTCAAGAACTTAGAACATAAACATCCCTCTCTGATTCATAGCCGCATTAGTTGAGTATTTGGTGATTTGGGGATAGCCCATTTAGTGTGTGTGTGTGTGTGTGTGTGTGTGTGTGTGTGTATGTGTTGTATTTGTGAAAATATAGTCTAATACATCATTGCCTGCCTCAAGTATTTGGATTCACTTGAGGATGGCTCTGGACACAGAAGAAGCTCACGGTTGGCTGCCTCCCTGGGTATTTGTCACCATGGCTTTACAGTAGAAATGCAAAGATAGGGCTGAGCCTATTCCCAAAGTCACACACTACTACTTCTCTATTCCATAGAGGCTGCATGCACATTAAAGATTCATGAACCTTCATTCAAGCTAAAAACAAGACAATAAAGTTGGTTGAATGATTCCATAGATATCAAAAAATCACAGGCCTATAGCTTCTTAATCAATTCCATGCTAGGTTCCTTGAGAAACCATGCATTATTATTTATAGCAGGCTCGTCAATTGATTATTATGGACTGTACTTCAAAAAGCATAGGAAGCCTTGATTTACAGGCATCTGTTTTCTCACAGTGGATGTGAAATGCTCGGGTCCACTGTGTTCATGAGAAAAGAAAAATTATTCAACACATGTCATGATGGCCATATTACGGGAAGATCTAAATGGACAATTATTTTCCTGAACACTGGCTATTAAACACATTACATGGAGCATGAAACTTTTATTCAAAAAGGACTGAGAAGTTTATATTCTGTAAAATCTTTTCTACCAGCATTACTGTACGTATTTACTACATACAGGAAGTTCCCGACTGTTCACTCAACAAATATTTATCAAGAGTCTATTATGTTCCAGACATTATGTGCCAGACACTAGCAAGGTACAGTCCCTCTTTCATGGAGCTTACCTCCCAGTGGAGGAGAGCCGGAAAAAATAAGATGATTTCAGATAGTGGGAAGTGGCAGGAAGAAAATAAGTTAGAGTAATGGACAAAAGAGTAAGGGGCATGGGGGTGTGTGGAGTACTTTAACTAGACAGCTACTTTAACTAGAAAGGCCAAGAATGGATGCTTAAAGGAGATAAAATCTGAGCTGAGACCTGGATGGAGAGCAACTGGAACGTTTATTTAATGCTGGTGAAGATACATATTAATACGACACTTTGGCATAAACGATGGGAAGTTGAAGACACACACGCCCTATGACTTAGAAATTCCTTGTTCAGGTATAACTCAACAGAAATGTTAGCAAGTTTGTGACAAGAATTATGTACAGGGACTGCCTGTCTACTTATATACTTAGTAATGATGTTCACATTTGTGCTAGCCTCATTAGAGCTCAACACTGAGGGTCTGCCGTTGGGAAGTGTTGTACAACATTTCTGACTGCTATTGACTTACTGAAAAATATATTGCTCCAAACACCCACAGTGTTTCACAGTCTCAAACTGTGAACAGCTCAAATGTCCATCCACACTAGAATGCATACATAAATTGTGTTACTTCATATGATGGAATACTTTACAGCAATGAGAATGAATGAATTATATCTACATACTCATCATAGATGCATCGCACAGTGATAAGTGAAGGAAGCCAGACACAGAAGAACACATGGTGTGTAATTCCGTTTATATAAAGTTCGAAAAGGAGGCAAAGCTATACCCTAGGGTTTAGGGGATGCAAGCTCAGGTGGTCATCTGAAAACAGGCAGAGAGTGGTGATGGCTGTATAGGTCAGGATAGCAGTTATCTCTAGAAGACTGGGGTTAGTGCTCAGAGGTGGATGGGTAGGAAGCTTTGGGGGTGCAGGCAATGTCTGTTGACTTGCAGAATAATCCCCCTATCTTGACAGTCTCCATTGACCTGGGTTATAGTTATATAGATCTTCCCTTTGTGATATTTCATTGAACTCCACATTATTATTTTGTGCATTATAGGTATTGTATTTCATGGAAGAAAAAAATTTGTAGAAGCACAACCTATGCATAATTGAGTACTAATTGTACAGTAGCATGAAAACAAAACCAAGGCTTACTACTCAAAATATTTTTTAAAAATTATCGATGAGATTTTAATCTTGCATTTAAGATGTTTCAATTATTAAATACAAATATGATTTTATCTACAAGAGAAAACTTTTATATTTTATTAATTTTTAATTTTCTACCTCATTGCTGTTTACCTGTGAAAGATGATGATGAGTGATTTATTCTTACCTTAAGCCATACCAGAAGGTATTCTATTAGATGAGCGACAAGAACAGAAAGTAACATTTTATATAATACCCTTTATGCTGAGAATGCCTCAAGGCACTTTACAGAGTAAACATTGGTAGTGAATAACCTTGAACAAATTTTGCCTTTGTAACGCATTTAAAACTCTATACGTATCAAATAAGGAAATGTTGGCCAGAATGCAAGGCTTCTGTTATTATTAATATTTATTTCCAAGCCTACTAGGGGTGTATATATAATAAAACACCATGCTGAAATAACAAAGGTCAACAATCATAAAAAAGGTTTACCTGTCTACTTATCTACTTGGTAAGGATGTTCATATTTGTGATGTCATCACGATGCTTATTACTAAGTGTCAGGGCTTGGGATATGTTATACAACCGACAACTATTGATTCCTCTATAACTTAATGCCCAATCCACTATGATGCATGGGACTGCCAGGGTGTACAGCAATCTCGTTACAAAGGAAAACCCTGCATGTTTTTTCTTTGTTCTGTAATTTCTTTTTTCCTGTGTGTGTGTTTGTGTATATGTACATGCACATGTGTCTCCACAAAAAATGTACTGTATTAATTAGAGATTATCACTTAAAGAGATAACATTGATTAGAAGCCCTTAGCCACCCTTGGTCTCTTTCCAGCATCTCAAACTTGGAGCTCAAAGTTTGCTAAGACAGGGGTGAACTAAATTGCATTAGGAACCCAGGTTCCCTCTAGGACAGAAAGGATTGAGATGTCACAAAAAAGTGTTATAAAAACCTACTGAGGCAGAGTTGTTGGTCCTGAGTAAGGTCTAGTGCTAGAGTAGGTATAGAAACTTCACTGATAAAATTATGAGATAAAATTACTGGAGAAGGTAAAAAGACTTAAAACTAGAGGACTGGCTTGGGTAACGAGATAGATGGTTAAAGCACAATGATTTTTCCGGGGCCAGTGAGGCAGTAGACACCAGAACCTATGTATACCTGCATCTAGTTGGCAGACTTGAGCGCTGGGTAAGTGTCTGAGTAGCAGATTCTAAAACTGCAAGGCAAGGAACCCAGGCCAGAGAAGGCTCTTCCTCTCTCACTCTAAGAAGCACTAGTGCAGTCCTGTCAGGAGTCTCTGCCACAGGGGTAGCTCGCTCAGCTGCTTGCTTTGGGGTGAAGCAGCCAGGATTTATGCCCTTGGAGAAGCAACACCAGAAACAAATGGAGAATTGCTTCAGACAGTCTTGGGAAGGGGCTTGTCTGAGGCTGCTGTTCTGGGGAAGTGTGGTCCCTGGAACAGCAACGTTAGAATTACCTAGGAGCTTGTTAGAAATGCGTGTTCTAAGGTCCCCCTCCAGACCTACCAAATCAGAATCTCTGAGGGTGGGGATCAGCATTTTGTATTTTAATAAGTCCTCCAGGTCACTCTGATCAAAGGCAAAGGTTGAGAACCACTAACTTAGAGCAACCAGCTTATGGTAGAGGTGGTAGAATCCTCTAGCTTCAAGGGTCTAACAACAGTGCCAAAACCACAAGGAGTGGCCCTTTAAGTCTCTATAGGTGGTGACTATGAGCTCTTGTAGTGGTGACGGCATCAGCAATTAGTGATAACATCAGGGGCCAACGTGCTGTCTAGGTGACAGTGGCACAAACAGCATTGTGTTAACTTCTGGAGAAACCCAAACTTCACGCTGAGCTTCCATCAGCCCGAAGGGAGCTTGGCTTCCATGTGACTTAAGGTTAGATCAGATGGAACTTTGGATTCTAGAAAGCAGTCTGGGGGGCTTTTTGAGCATTCAGGAGAGGGGGATCAGGGAGGAGGAGAGACTGAACTCTTTCTAATCTGTGATGAAGGGGTCCCGGTGCTGCATGGTGCAGCACTGAGGGCTGTCTTTTGTACCTAAACCTGTAAGGGGAGATAGCCTAATTACGCAAAGAGGTATCTTCATCTCTCAGTTTACATTTGTAGTCAGTTTGTTTAAAATGTTCAAACTTGAAACATTTGTATTGGTTAATTCAAGGATCAGCCTCCCGATTTACGGTATTCCTGACTCCACATTGGCATTTTGAAGATGGCCTTCTGTCTAGCAGATGTCAGCAAGGAGGGAGTTGGTTCTCCTCTCTGGAGGCAGCCACCCAGGCAGAGCACTCAGTGGAAACATGCTGCCTTTACTTTCTCAGGAAAATAGAACTGAAGTCAACACCGCCTTCAGGAAGAAAACTTAATACGCACGACGAGAAACCGGGGCTTCCCTGGTGGCGCAGTGGTTGAGAGTCCACCTGCCAATGCAGGGGACACGGATTCGTGCCCCGGTCCGGGAAGATTCCACATGCCGCGGAGCGGCTGGGCCTGTGACCCATGGCCTCTGAGCCTGTGCGTTTGGAGCCTGTGCTCCGCAACGGGAGAGGCCACAGCAGTGAGAGGCCCGAGTACCGCAAAAAAAAAAAAAAAAAAAAAAAAAAAAAAACTACCTCCGATGTTAAAAAACGTTGTTAGAGCTAAGCCTGGCACCATTATTTTGTATTTTACATTCTAATTAATTTATCTCATTTTTCTGCAGCTGAAGAATACATTACATCATCTCCATATTAAAGGACTGCAGGAAGCTATAGACTTCTCTGCAAAGTTTTTGAAGTGGTGGAAACAGCCATACTCACAAATTGATGGTGTTAAAATGATCACGAGCTGTAAAATCTTACTTTAATGATTCTTAGCATATAAATGAGAGTAGAATTTGTTCTAAGCCAGTTATTGCTATACGGGCACTTCCTCAGTGGGGCTGTTGGAGTCCCTGACTCTATATGATTGTCTATATCTTATGGTACAGAATAAGTTAATAGTATATTTCTTTACCTAGTCAAAATCTAGATAGTCTCACAACTAGTAATATTGACTTTTTTCAGAGTTATCAATGAACAGCAGATCACAATGAATAATTCTGATTTGAAATATGGTGGGACCCCAAATCTAGCTAACTGAAGAGTACTGTGAGATGCTTTCATATATGTCTTCATATATAATCCACCCCTAGAGATTTTGATTTAATACGTCTGGGAAGGAACCTGAGTATTTGAATTAAAAACATTCCCAGATGTTTCTGTTATTAAACAGACTTGACAACCACTGAAATTATCTATCATCTATCTATCTATCTATCTATCATCTATCTATCTATATCTATCATCTATTGATCTATATCCATATAGATATACAGATTATATCTAAAACTTGTTCCTAACTTTATAGTTTACAAAATATATTCTGAGATAATTACACGAACCACATAATAAATGATGAGGCAAGTAGGGAAATTTAAGGGCAAAGACTTGAAACTCAAAGAAGTTCTCTTGGTTTGAGATTACAGCAATGGGCTTCAAACCCATGTCTTGTTGTTGCAGAATTTGAGCCCTTTTCTTGTAACATGCAGGGCTACAGTAAAGTCTTGCCAGCAGTTCAACGCCATCTTCCTCCTTCAGAAGGGTGTGGACCACCCAGGCTCTTGCGCTTGGGAGGGGTGGGAGGAGATAGGGAGAAAAGCCACCACTTTATTTTCTCCAGAATACCTCAGTAGTCTATGCATTCAGCAAAGTGATAACCAAGAATATTCAATGGTTATGTTTATATTAAGGGTTCTTGACCTGGTGGGTACTGGAATCCCAGAAGATACATGTATGGGTTTCAGAAGGTCTGTGAACCTTCCAAAATTATATGTAAAAGTTTGTATTTATGAGTAGTTGAAACATTAGTTTTTTTGGTACTCTGGTCTGCTGCATTCCACATTCTTTTAGTAATAACATCACCCCCATTGATGAGTTATATCCTTTTGGTGTATAACTTCTTCCTCATTGGAAACACTCTGGTAGGCTATTAATGAAGGTGCACTACACATATCCAGCCCACGTCTAGGCATATGACCCATGTGAAACTAATTAAACTATCACATTTTCTAATCTGAATAATGAACCAGGTAATACAAGACTGAACTCATTTGGTATTTGTTCATTGTAGCAGAGGGGCCTGAGCAGTTCCTATAATTGGGACCCTTTAGAACTGCTTGGTTCCTAAGTTTTAGTCAATTTGTCAGCCTCTCCTCTGTATCTGTGAATTCCCCATATGCTTCCATAAATTATTTTTGTCTGTGCAATCAAAAGTGGTTCTGTGACTTGCAACCAAAGGGCTCTAGTGACTGTATAACTTATTTTCTGGGGAGAAGGTTCAAAACTTTCATTAGAACTTCATTTCAGTCAGTGACCTCCAGAACGCTAAGTGTTGCTGGTCTGGAGCAACTGGGAAGGGAATTTGGCACTGTTCTAGGAGGTGGTGGTGGGCAGAGGGCTAGAGTGGGCTCTCTATAGAATTTGAGTGCTGAGTGCAAAATCTCATGGTACCCCCTCCTCTTCTGAGCTGCATCTCCGTTTTAGGAGTGATACTGTCAGCCCAGGTGGCACTGAAAGTGAAACTGCCCCACTTTGAAGAGTCACTTTTTTCTCTTCACATCTCCTACCCCACTCCCCATCTCCCGTTGGCACATGAATCTATTTTCCTCAGGTTTTGATTACGTCTTTATCTTTCAGTCAAGTCTCTTAAGACTTGAACCTCTATCGGAGGGCATATATGGCAAGTTTTGCTCCCTTTCAATGTATTCTAGAAATTGTTGGTTATGGTTATATTTTTTCACTTCCTTCCTGGTGCACCAAAACGAGAATGGATATCTCTTGCATTGGTCAAACACATGAAATGATTGTGATGATTTTAAAACACATCTGTAAATTCTTTGACACTTTTCCTGTCAAGAAGTGAACACTTATTCCCTTGCCCTGTGGAGTGGCCATAGAGGCCCACTTTTAAAGAATACCATGTGGCGGAAGTGACTCTCTGTGAGATCTAGTCTAGGTTGGAAAAGGCTTGACTTTCTCTCTTGGGACACTCACTTTGGAATCCAGCACCATGTTCTGAGGAAGCCTGGGCCACATAGAGAGGCCTAGTTGACAGCTCCTATCAAGATCCCAACCTCGCTGCCTTCCTTCTGAGAACAGAGCTGTGGTCGGATGGCTGGGGTGGGACTGGGGGTGACATACCCTTTGAGCACACTGCAAAACGCATGGGGGGGCTTCATGAGTGCTCTCAAGTGCACATGGTCACATTCTAGTGTGGGGCTGATTCTCTAAGGCCTGTTCTTGCTGATTTATAACTCAAGATTTACGTCTAGACCAGTATTCAACTTGGATGGAGGTGCCATAAGAAGGGAGAGGACATGGCAGTCGGAGGGTGTTGCATGTTCTGTGGACAAAGTACCACAAACTCAAGTTGGGCATTCATAGCAGGAAAGGGCCAATGGCATGGGTTTCAGGGACCCCAGTAACAGCATGTGTCTGTTCCAGAAAAAAAAAAGATCCCAACCAACAGGTCAGTAACAACCATCAGACGTGTGGGTAAGGAGGCCTTGGAGGTGCCTCTACTCCAGCCACCATTTGACTGCAACAGCATGAAGACTGGAACTACATTGACTAGCTGAATGCAGTCAACCCTCAGAACCGTGAGAGATAATAATGATTGTTGTAGCCCGACACCACGAAATTTGGCTTGTTTCATGCACTAGCTATAGATAACTGAAACAGCCATGATACTCCCTTGGTGAAACTTAAGTTCGTGCTGGGCATCTTGTACTTTGTGAAGCCTGTGCGTTTTTCCTCTCTGAAGTTTATTATGCAAAATGCTGACTCGTGTTGAGTAATTTTTAGAGAAAGCGGGCCTGAAAGAGAATTAGGGACCAAAGGAGACAAGAGAGTGGCACCATTTTCCTTCAACATAAAAAGAAGCAACTTGGCAGCTGCAGAGAATTCAGAAGAATGGAGAACTCAGGGGAAAACAGTGATGGAAAGAAAGTCAATTACTGGGCTGAGGGCATGGCCCTAACGGGTGGTCTCCACCTCCTTCTCACCTCACTCCAATCCAGTGTCCTCACTGTGGCCCAAATAATCTTTCTAAAGCATCAAGCCCATCACTCACCTATTTGAAAGTCTTAAATTCTCCCTGTTGCATTATTTTCAGGTTAAAAGCCAAGTTCCTTTGCATGGCACACCAGGATCCTAGAAGCCCGGCCTGTACTGGCGCCTGTCTCTGTAGCCTCAGGACTCCTCCTCCCTCCTCCCACACTCTGTGTTTCAGTTATGTTCATCATGACTGCTGCACCTTCCCCAAACATAATTTTGCCCTTGCTCTTCCTTCTTCTTGGCATGCCTTTCCTCTCCTTTTTTCCATAGTCAATTCCTATTCAACCTTAAAATCCAGCTTCAATGTTGGCTTCTTCAATGTTGGTGGTGTTACATGCTCATTCTGTGTATTCTCTAGGCCCCTGTGGTTACCTCTGCCCTAGGATTTCCTGCCTGCAATTGTCCTTGCCCATCTCCTTACCTGACTGTGAGCTCCTTGAACCTCGTGGCTTTGTCTGTCAGAATCCCCAGAGTCCATCAGTCCAGCAAGTGGCTCATGGTAAACACTCAGTATCCTCCACGAAAAATGACCTAGAGTGGACAGTCAGTCGGGGGAGACTAGAGAAGGGTCAGCCATTGTTCCCAGTAACTAGGAAGAGAGTGTTATTGTGATAGTTAACACTTGCAATTGGACTACTTTAAACTGTTGAATAAAGTGAAACACATGGGGTCTCAGCTGTGAAATTGCTTTGGGGCAGACACTAGATGGAAATAGCTTGGAGAAATCAAATGATTACAGATAAACTTTATCACAGTAAACTGACAGAATAAGCTACAAGTTATTTTTCGTTTTTCATCTTCTATGTTATATCATAAGAACATTATCTTTCGCAAGTGAATTAAATTTATTTTGTATCCTATGCAATTGTGTGTGTATGCGTGTTTGTGTGTGTGTGGGGGGTGCGTGGGCACGTGTGAAAGAAGGGTAATTTTACAGAGTCACAGCCAATGATGTGCTAGAGATGCTCCTATGGGCTTGTAAGAGCCAATTGTTACATTTTCAGGAGTCTTGCAAGTCCGTTATTAAACACAGCTTGAAATTAGCCAGGGTGGGAGCATTTACATCCGGGAAACTAGCAAGTGCTACAAGTCACAGCTCTCCTCCCCCTGTACCCAGCTCTGGCTGTTTAACATTTACTAGTTTATCACTGGATGCAGTCCTGTTGAACTCAGTATTTCTATGCTCAAAGACTGCACAAACTATTACATCTTTTGTAATCTCATGAGAGATGAAAAATGACCTAGCAGAACCTATCACGTGTGTGAGCAGATGACAGGGAAAATGAAACTGTCCCTTCATTGTATGACCAAAACTTGAAACTTTCACGGTTTTGTGTCACAAACGTATTCTCTATATAGTGTCAATTTGGGGGGGTGGGGGGGGATGTGGTACATTCTACTGAGAGGACCGAAAAGGAGAAAGAGCTATGTTTTTCTGAAGTGAAACTTTTGACACTACGACAGTGCAAGCAATGTATTCTTTACCTTTAAAAAAAACTACAATAAAATGCTAAATGATTCAGATGTCAACTTATTCTTGAAAAACTTATCCGTTCCATAAATATTCATCGAGTGCCTACGATGTGTAGAAGAGGCTATAGCCGTAAACAGGATGAACACAGGTCTGCCCTTATGGAGTTCACAGTAAAACTGGGGAGACAGTAGGCAAATAATTACCTAAATGGTATCACATGTTAAGATAAAATTCAGAGGAAAAAGGAGGAAATACATGTAAAATGAAGCTTAGGCTTTAGGATGCAGTTGGCATTCCCCATGTACGTGTAAAGATGCTCAGGGGAAGTAGATTTTGACATGTTTTAAAAGCAAATGGGAGGCCAAGGTGCCTAGACTATTAGATGAGAAGGAAACTGGTACAATGTGAGGCTGGAGACTTGGGTAGGAACAAGGTCATGGAGGGCCCTTGAGAAGGGTTTAAAAATTTTGGACTTTTTCCTGAGTATAATGGGAGGCCCATAAAGGGTTTTAAACTGAGGAGTGACATGCTTTAAAAGATTGCTGGGAACTGCTGTGTGGAGAATGGATGGTACGGGGGGCAAGGCACAAAAACCATAATGAAAGATGGTGCAGCTGTGAATTGGGACAGCAGGAAGGTGTCTAGGGGAAAGTTAGTGGGATAATTATTATGAGGCCACTTACGCTGGCTGTCCTTTTTAATGACCTGGAAGAAGTGATAAAAATAATTTGATTACTCTTGCAGGCAGTAATAGGGAATTACTCATAAAAGTGGAAAAAGACATAATTTTTAAAGCTCTAGAAAAATTATAACTAGTTAAGAAATAAAACTATATTAATAGTGAAGGTCTGTGTGCACGTACATAACGCATCTAATAATTCGTTGGCTCTCATGGAAAAATGCCTTGTGAACAACAGCACATCTTGTCCAGTGTTGTATTGATTCTGAGCGCTCTCTATTTGGTTCCAGCTAGTTCCTAGTGCTTTTACGTTCTACCTCTGCCAAAATGACTACTGACAATCTGTTTAGTGAGCTCGCAGGAGGATGGCCGTTCATGTTAAAAATTGGGAACAGCCTCACTTCTGCTATGAAAGAATCAAAAGAATCCCCTAAGGTATCCAGTCAGCAAGAAGCTGTATAAACAAGATGCCATCAAGAGTCTGCACAGAACAGAAATTAAAAATAATTATTGAATAACCCAACTGGCCTAGAAAGCTTTATATAATGTCTGCTGCTTCTTATAACGTCGAAGCATGGAAGACTGATGAAATGCAACAATCCAATGTTCAAATCCCCAAAGAGTGAACATTCAGCCTTCATGATGTCCATTGGAGACAAATGGAAACTACGACTTGAATTGCTATGGAAAAAGCATTAATTTAAGTTAATTCATCGAAGAGAATATTCTGTTCCGTCCTTCCAAATGAAAGATCATTTACCTTCTGTTACATAAGTTTAAGTCACACCGACTATAAACTGGCAGCTTCTTGTCTTAATTCCACTTAAACGGAGCAGATGGTCGCTTAATGCAACCCATTTCATTCAGAGTCACCAACAGATGAACAATACGGTTAGTTTGGCGTATAGGGAAATTAATGTGCTGCTGACTAGTCATTAGGTTTGCGACTACAGTTTATTAATTTTGATTTTTATGACGATTACCTCTGTTACCAGGAGAGTAGGGTAAATGCCAGAGTGAGCCGTGTCCATTTCACCCTCACCCAAACTAAAAATATTATTAGTGCTGCTACATTTTCTTTTCCTCAAGTTGAGAGATACATTTAAAGAATTAGGTTATGTCTGAAGATAAATAATATAAACAATTTGTGATGCTGATGGTGTATATGGGATATGATGAGATTAGATGCTTGATTACAAACGTGGCTAATCCTGCACAGTCGCGTGGTTTACAAACAAAGTGAGTTGGGTGAAAGATTTTTTCAAATGCTGTAGTGAATTAGCCTCTTTGGAAAATAGTTTCATTCAGGCTTTGTAGGTGGGAGGCCATGAAATTACTGAATTGTGTCCTTTGGTGAGTTTGTTGGTCAGGACCCTATTGGGGATCTGGTACCTTATAGTGTAACCCAGCGAGCAAGGTGGGGTCCTGGGTTTGCTACCATGAGGGGTACTTTCCAGGTAGTGCTCAGTCTAACTTCTTTATAGTCCTTGAATAAGCTGTGGGAAGGAACAAGGGAGGGAGAAATGGAGGGAGAGGGAGGAAAGAGGAGGCCGGGGAGAGAATTCCTAGATAAAAGACAGCAGCGGACAGCTTTGGAGATTGAGTATTGGAGGAGCGTGAAGGCATTTTAAATCCCATAATGTCTAGGTCTGAGTAGTAGCAGATGGAAAGATACAGAGATAAAGCTCTGAAAATAATATTGGAGATAGTAAACTGAAATGCATACAGGAGCCAAGCAAATAACATAACTGTAAACAGGGACCAGGAGGGTCCTATAAAAGTGTGAAGCAGGCTGCAAGGAAGATATTGGTGTCTTTATTGCCACCAAGCACAACACCCATCAAGTTATGATGCCTTTTAAGACACAATTTGAGCTGAGAAAAAATAACCCTATAAAACACACCGAGGTCGATTTGTGACCTCTAAGATTATGTGCTTAGAGTTTGAACTTGAGCAATTGCATGCAGTAAGAATTTTCTACAATGACTGAGAAAGCCCTGAAACCAGGAATTGTTCTTTCTCATGGAAGCAAGCAAGATAAAAAAAGACTATTTCAGAATCATATTTTAAAGGCATGTGTGGCTAAGAGTTTTTTGTTGTTGTTTTTCAGTAAGTTCCCAAATGTGGGGGGATTAGAGTTAATACCAAGAGTTCATTTTATGTTATTTATTCTCTGTGTGTATGTAGTATATATTTGCCTAAGTCACTGTTTCAGTACACTTTCACAATTCATTTCTCAGCAAGGCATTAGTCATTATCAGCTCAGCCCTTTTCTGTGTAGTGTTACATTTCCAAGTTTAGTTTATTCCCCCATTGTCTCTGATTTGAATTCTTGTGACTTTGCTCTCACTAGTTTTTTGTTTGTTTTGCCTCCAGTTTCTGTTTCCCCTATCTCATCATTTATAGCCACTTCCTTAGAGGGGACCTGGGACTGACCCAGTTGGGATTTCCATCAAGGGGACAGTAGTGGGAATTGAGTATGAGAAGGCAAGACCAGCACAAACTCTCCAGCAAAAGGTGGTCTAGAAATGAAGGGAGTAACTAGGCACATTGAAATATGAGTCTATTGGGGAATGTGGACAGTTAGATATCGGAGAGTCCAAATACCGAGGTCAAAGTGCCAAAGATAGGGTTCAAAGTTGGGGGATGAGTGAAGAATTTAGAGTTGAGTAGAACTAGGTCAGGGGGTGATCATGTGAGGAACATACGAGGACGATCTGTGGTTCATGTCTATTGGTCAATGGCTGTGTGCATGGTGGTTGGAATGTCAGGCTGGGACTGAGACATGATATACATTATCCTCTTCACTATTGTTAAAGGGGACTTTCTAAAACATGAATTGCATCATGTAATTCCCTTTCTACAAACACACTTAGAATTCTGCTCGGAACTGTACTACTTGCCGTAAAGCTGTCTGATGTGGAGTCGACATCCTGGTGTGTTGCAATCAGCTATGTGTGTGCAGTCACATTTAGGTGTGTCTCATGTAATTTATTGCTCATAATAAAGTGCAGGAGTTTGTGAAGCATTTATTTTTTCAGTATGAATCAGAGCAGATCGATTCTCCATAGTTTGTCCGTCTCTCTTGCATCTGAGGTGGTTTCTTGAGCAGAAATGAAAGGTACGGTGTTACAAGTAAGTCTTGGGGAATTGCACATAACCTGAGGCCTGTCTTAGGTAGGCTGCAACCTTCTGCAAGCAACTACCTTTCCTAATGGGCTGATAGTTAGATATTAGAAAAGGTGATTGTGAATTATTATCGTGTTGGGCTTCTTCGAGCCGTGGTATGCCCATAGGAGTGTGTCGTGAACGAGAATGTTATCTGTCACGTCTCTTTTGGAGAAAAACACATTGAGATCTGCTAGCAAAATCTAAGCTTGGTAATTTGAGCTGTCTGGTACAGCTGCATTTTTCTCTTCTCTCTACAGGTGTTTCAGACTCATCATTCTGCTTAGAGTCACCTCTCCATGCTTTCACTTGCCTTTCCTTTTGCCTGGAGTGGTTAATCCTGGGCTGCTGTATTGTCTAACTCGAGAGAGCACAATTTCCATTGTATTCTTGAGTTATCCTTTGGGAAGTGGGAGGGGGGATCGCATTCACACAGATGAACATTGCTCCGGAAGTTGTATTCGGGGGTGTTTTTCATTATGCTTCCTTTCTCTCATAGATCTGTTTATATACATATATATATATATAATATTTATATATATAAATATATATTTATATGTATTGTATATTTATATATGTATATATATAATATACATATATAAATATATATATATTTCCTTTAAAAATGTGTTATTAAAGTCCTCTTCCAAAATTATCATATTAATTATATGTGATCACCTAGCTTTTGAAATAAAAGGTTTCTACACTTTAGAAAAAGAATCTACATGATTGAAAATTTCAGTGATATTACTATCACTTTTGAGCACTGAAGATAAATGCCATAATTTTATCTGATATCAAGTGCTTAATCAGATTATTTCTAGAGAACGTTCCAATTCTTTAGTTCTAGAGAAATTAGATAGACAATAGGGTATGATTCAGTTTGTGCCATAGTGTCATTGCATGGGGAAGATTGAAAGGGGGCCGTGTAATATGAGTGGCATGATATTGTCTAATATACATAGATTTTGGAGCCAGGCAGACATAGATTTGAATTCCCGATAAATGACCTGGGAAATTTACTTAAGCACTCAGCTTGTCAGTTTTGTCAGTTTGTAAAGTGGGAATAACAGTACCTACACCACTGTTAAAGACCAAGCGAAATACCATATGGTTAAATCTCCTGTTGCGCTTGATGCATAGAATTTTAATTTCTGTTCTAAAGTTCTATGAAAGTGACTTAGTTATAAATAAAGCTATTAGGCTTTTGTGTATATGACTCCCTCATTCAAACCTGAATGAAACTTTCTGTTACATGTTTTGCACATAAGGTTCTACCCCCTCCCCCCAAAAGGTTTATTTTTAAGTAGTTACCTGAGTTTAGATTTATTTGAGCAAAACAAGTGGCAGTGATGGGAAATTGAAGTTTACCAAAGACTAATTTGGAAAAAGATGCATAACTCTGGCTCAGGTTGAAAACACAACCGTTTAAAATGCAAACGCTGAAACCATCGGAAAGAAAGCCGAGGTATTTGTAACGCACAATGTTGAAACGGTATATGCTATATTGATTTCACTACTGAGTGGAGGTTTTGCTTTTTGCTTTGCTCTATGTTTTTAAAGGTTTTGTAATGTGAATTATAGATGATACCGAAGTATTTGCTAAGCCCCAAATAGCATTTCTTTCTTTCCATTTGATTTTTATTTTTGTTGGAAATGCATGTTTGATGATGCTAAAACCATACATCTTTTTCAATAGTGGTCTGTTAGTTTTACTTAGTAGTAGCCAGGGCTGACTTTTCCTTTTACAGTCGTTGAATGTTAAACAGCATTGAAAAATGTTAAGTTGTTAGATAACTGACTAGTTTTGTCGGAGCTCCTTTGGGAGGCTGAGAATTAGCCAGGCTTCTCACTCTCCTTTTCACACTCCATAGGGAATACGTTAATTCACTATTTACAGCAATGGTTTAATATTCCATTTCTTTTAATTCACGATTCACTTGGGAACTTGTGCACAAGCCCTGTGTAAGCCGATTTTATCCCATCAGGAATACACACCCAGAGGCACTTGCCCTGGTGTGGTGAGAGTGAATTCCAACGCTCCCAACTTCAGAGCCCTTCATGATACCGGACACATAATAATAATAATAATAATAATAATAATAATAGTAAAATGATAATGATAATAATAATTATAATAATAGCTGGCTCAACAGATGTTTGTGGAATCAATGAAAACTAACCCCCATAATGGAATCAATGAAAACTAACTCCCATAATGCTTTGCTACGATGCTTCTGCTCACAAAACATACAAACTAATTTAATTCAAAGGAGATGGAGAGCAATGTTGTGTATGGGAAATCATGAATCCAGACCCGTTAGTTTTTCTAGTAAGGCTCCTTGATGTTTCTTTCAGGAACAAGTCCTGTGAGATTCTATGACTCAGGAACATGGTGCTTTCCCGGAATGACAAGGCAGCATCAAGATCCTTCTGGGGCTTGCACTCTTTTTTCCTGGAGCCTTGATGTCACTATTTTTTATTCTCCTCATTCTTTCCTGACCCACTCTGTTTTTCTTTTTCTTATTTGGCCTTCCTGTTCTTATATTTCTGTTATTATAAAGATTTCAGATTTTTAAACTTTTATGAAAAAAATCCCACATGGGTACATTAAAAAAAACCATATCATAGCTCTGAGTTTCTCCCATGTTATCCAAAGCCACACAAATTGGTCGTTTTCTTTCAGGTGGATGGGAAGCATATGCTCTGTAGATGGCTACCATTGTTGATCAACTTACTCTGGCCTAGGTATTTTGTACACAATTTCTCTTTTTGTCCTCACCACAAGTCCATGGAACAACTCTGAAGCATTATTATTTCCATTTACGGATGAGAATACAGAGGCTTATAGATGTAAAAGTCCTTTTCACTTGAGGACAATACTTTGGTTTTTAACAGAGATGGAAGGAAATAGAAGCAGACAGACAGAATGCTATGTCCAGACAAAATACTTCAGGACTGGACTCATCGTTATAGTTAACTTTCCATCTGTGATATAAGATGTTTCATTATGAATTTAAATGCATTAATTTTGCAATCCTATAAATATCTCTGAGCCATTCCAGGGGCTTTTGTAGTGGTTTTTATGTAATTCGTTGTTTTAATGTTCACTTCCCTTTCTTCCTGTATCACCACATACTTTCTAAAGTACTGAGGTCTCATCTCAGATGTTATTCCTCAGATCTGCTTTCTAAGATGGCTCTAGACCCCCCCTCCATCATTCTCTATTCCAATGTCCTATTTCACTTTCTTCGTAACTTCGGTATTCAAAATCATATTTTTTAGTCATTTGTATCTCTAACTGAAATGGGAGCTGCTTAGGAGAATGGTCTTTATTTGTCTTATTCATCTTTGCATCCCCAGTCCCTAGAACAGTGCCTGGATGTATTATTGCATATTCTTCAAGATGCAGACTAAGATAAATAGCGTGACTCTGATCCTTAAATAGGCCAAGGCCCCAGGGGCCCCAGTCACAGACAGTGGAAGAGTCATAGCAGCATTCCCTTTTTGCCAGCTGCTGTGTTGTCCTTCCAGCTCAGCCTGCTAAGGTGGGTGTAATTAGCTTTTAGCATCTGTCTCAACAAGTGCCCAAGTCCCAACATGAAGTGATCATTATCTAAGTCCCTACAGGCTTCGCTGGTTTGTAAGACGCCAGAGCAGCCTCAGTAGTTACTCATAACTCCTGGGACATTAAATCAACCTGAACTAATTCTGGGGATTTCTGTTTCAATGTAGGATATTTGTAGATTGCTTTAAAAAGTGATCTAACTCCTGTATCTCTGTAGATGACCACATATACTGGCCCAGATAAAACCCTACCATTGGGCTTCCCTGGTGGCGCAGTTGGTTGAGAGTCCGCCGGCCGATCCAGGGCACACGGGTTCGTGCCCCGGGCCGGGAAGATCCCACATCCCGCGGAGCGGCTGGGCCCGTGAGCCATGGACGCTGAGCCTGCGCATCTGGAGCCTGTGCTCCACAACGGGAGAGGCCACGGCAGTGAGAGGCCCGTGTACCGCAAAACAAACAAACAAACCCTACTATTCACCAGGCACTAGGCTAATTGTTTTAATACCATTTAATTTCATCTTCAAACACATCTAAAAAGAGATACTATTATTATCCTTATTTTTCAGATGAGAAAACTGAAGCTCGGAGAGAATAAGTGACTTGCTTAGGTCTCACAGCTATTAGAGAAGGGATGCAAACCCAGGCTGAATGTTCCCAGCGTTGATACTTACTAATTGGCAAAGATGTGATGCTCCATTCTGATGTGGCCTCTAACCTTTAGGAAAATGGTATTTATGTGCTAGGAACGAGTGCTCAGTCTGAGGATGGGCCTAAGGGACGTTTGCTTAAAAGTTAAGGAAGAAGTCAAGTTTTAAATCATCATATTTAAGTCCTAAAAAATGAAAGTCTTATGCAAATCAATTTTTGAAAAGAGTTCATCTTTCCTGATTTGAATTATATATGTACTTTGGAGACAGATGGACTTGGGTTCAAAGCCTACCAGCCATTTAATAGCTTTGTAACCTTCAGTAGTTTTTTCTTTTATCCTCTTAAGACTTAATGTGGCTTCCAATACCAATCTTGCAAAATTTTTGCAAGGAGAGCAGCTAATTCAGTGCCTGGCACATAGGATAAGGCACAAAAGATGATTTCCTTTTTTAAAAAATTGCTTTTACTGAGGTAAAATTGGTATATAACATTATATTAGTTTCAGGTGTACAATACAGTCATTGAATATTTGTATACACTACAAAGCCATCATCGCAATGAGTCTACTTACCATCGGTCACCGTACAATTGATTCCCTTCATCCATTTCAACCACTGCCCTACCCCTTCCCCTCTGACAACCGCCAATCTGTTCTCTGTATCTATGAGTCTTGTTCTGTTTGTTCATTTGTTTTGTTGATTATATTCCACATATGAGTGAAATCATATGGTATTTATCTTTGAGTTCCTTTTCTTTAAGTATTGTAGTTGGGAATTTCTTGATTGTGAAATTTTGTTTTTCCCTAAAGTTAATGTTCTCCCAGTATTTATGTTAAAATTTTATTCCTATTCTTTTTATTTCTTGTCCCAGGTACTGTTTAAGAAATTAAGTAATTTCCTAAGATTTATGTATCACTTCTCTGGAAAGTCTCTCGGCCCTCATACTAGCTGATAAAGTTCACTTTTTCTCTTCATTAAATCTTCTCAGACCTCTCCCTGACTATAGTCTTGGTTTAATGGCTCACATTTCACACTGCTAACCATGCATGAATCGATGCCACAACTTCTGACACTGTCCTAAAAGAGTCCCTCTCAAACCATACTTCTGAAAAGATGGGGCCTAAGACCTTGAGAGAATGTTCTTATTACTTTAGGAAGTTTGGATTGCTTTTGAATCATTTTTATAGTCTTTGTATAGAAAAATTTGTGGTAAGAAGTGAAAATACAAACATGCAGTGGCTTAGTCGTGGCCTATATCAGTGATGGAAACAAGGGCCCTTAACTTGGTTGGAACATACGAATCTGAGAGTGAATTCAGATAAAAACAGCTGACCCTGTGAGCCCAAGCAAGGCAAGAAGCTACCTCCGATATGAGAGAGGCAATAAAATGTGAATTGTCCGTAATATCTCTCTTGGAGTAAGAGCACATTCTTTATACTTGACAGGTTACATCTAATGAAATTATCCACAATTTTTGTTCTGTTCTTAAGGAAAAACAAACTATATAGCTTGCATATTTGTCGCAGATATTTCAGGACCCAGGTAAAAAATTATAATAAACTTTATCTTCTTTTTCAAACTTCTGTTTTTCCCTTGTTTGGGAAACCTTGGGTTCCAGGACATTTTTGTACTGCCCAAATCAATCCTAAATTATCAGGGGTGCAAAAGGCTGCCATGGGTGCTAGAACCCAAGTACTACAATCCTTCTAACCCCACACCACCTAAAGACTGCCAATCAGCATTCTGCATTTTTATCTCCGGTGCTATTACGAATAGAATTGGCTCTGAGGCAAGCCCTTGCATCTGTGCAGGAACAGAACTACTAAAAAATACTTAGGATCTCCTTTTATTGGTGGTGGGTAAGCACTATCATTCCCACATTACAGATGAGGAAATTGAAGCCCAGAGATGTTGAGTAAGTTACTCAGAGATGCTGAGTAAATAGGTCACACTGTTCGTTAATTGCAAACTAACCGCACCCAAACTCAGAATGACCAACTGCCCCAGTTTTCTTGGGCCTGAGGGGTTTCCTGGGATGCAAGACTTTCAGTGCTGAAACTGAGACAGTCCTAGCAAACCTGGGTAGCTCGCCACTCTAGATGTCTGCTTTGAGAGACTCTATACTCTTCACCTGTTTGCCTTCAATTCTAAAATATTTAGCTCCCCCTAAAATATATTTAGCTTGCCATATACTTCTGTATCCTCACCCACCCACTACCCTACCTTCTTCTACTTGTGGACAGTGGACTGCGCTCACCATTGCATTCACTGCGAGATTCCTACTGCAAATTGCATCCCATATACCCTCCTTTCTGGGCCGCAGGAAATCGACAGGCTGACAACTTATGTCCCTGTGGTTTTCTGGGCCTCTAACCCTACTGGATTTCCAGACAGAAAATTGTTATTCTTCCTCCTTGGTGACAACTGTGTTGAGAACCTCAACAATTGCCCTCATTTCAAAAATACAATGTCTGTGAAGAGAAAGGAAGCTAAAGATCTCTGGGAATTAGAATCCCTCCATCCAGATACTCTGTGTCATGTTTTTTTTTTTGTGGTACGTGGGCCTTTCACCGCTGTGGCCTCTCCCGTTGCGGAGCACAGGCTCCGGACGCGCAGGCTCAGCGGCCATGGCTCACGGGCCCAGCCGCTCCGCTGCATGTGGGATCTTCCCGGACCGGGGCACGAACCCGTGTCCCCTGCATCGGCAGGCGGACTCTCAACCACCGCGTCACCAGGGAAGCCCACCCTGTGCCATGTTTTAAGGATGGTTCCTGTTAACCTCAAATTGTCTGTTAGGGTTGGCTCAGCTGCTCTTGGCAAAGGAGGATCCGGACGGTGAAAGCTCCTGGCACCAACTCTTAGTGATCAAGGTCTTCTTAGTAAGGACTCCTCCCTTAAGCCTCCTCTCTTTAGTAGATCCTGTTATTTGTAACAGCTTTGGGAGATAACATTTGCTTATGGTGGAACATTTGCTTATGGTGGCTTCTTTGGTTGATGGTAACAACCCCCCTAACAGCAGCTTTTCTAAGATGTTGCTGGAGTCTTTTCCTTTTTCAGAAAACTTCGTACTTCCTCTATAGCTGATAAGTGAGTATGATGCTTAGTAGGTGCTAGAGCTCATATTAGATCCTCTAGTGAAAACCATGGTGCTCCATTATGCTCTAAGGTAGGGTTTTTCACTGTGGGTCCCTTACTCATTAGTGGGTAATAAATCAATGTAGTGGATCAAGACCAGTTATTTGGAAAAAGAAATTTAAAAACAATAGACTATAATAGAATAGAAATATAAGAATATGTTCGTTGTATGTAGTAAGGATTGGCATTACTTTAAAAGGTTTTTATTCATTATTTTACATATATATATTTGTGTATGCCTGTGAGTTCTCTCTCACACAAACATATGAAAGTATATATTTGCAATAAAAACTATACTTCTTACTGACTTACATAATAATTATTAAAAAGCTTCTGGAAATATTTTTGTAGAAAGATGTTCTTCAAATAGTAAAACATTGCAAACAATCCAAATGTTCACAAAGAGATTATAAGCTCCATGTATACCATATCTACAATGTTCACTGCTGTATCCCTCCAGAGTTTACCATCAGTGCCCTGTACATAGTATGTGCTCAATAAATATTGTTGACTATTACTGTTGCTGAGAGCTTAAATGCATTCTGAAATATTCACATGATAGAATTTAATGCAATTATTAAAATTATATTTCCAGTAATTTTGTAAATGTATGGGAAATATTCATAATATAATGTTAAGAGACCATATGTTATATAAACATATATACAGTTGTATGTATGCATCTGTGTAAAAGACTGCAAGGAAAAACACCAAAATATTAAGTATGCTATTTCTGGTTTAGTAAGATTACGGGTAGTTAAAAATTCATTATTCTTATTTATTTATTACACTGAATAGGTTCAGAGGTAGTTCAGCTTCAGGCACACCCTAATCAGATAGACCAAATGATGCTGCCAGGAAGCCGTCCCTCTGTCTCTTTCTGTTCTTTTCCTCTGTGTTAACATCATCTCAAGGCAAGCTCTCCCCAAGGGGTGGAGGAGATAAGACTGAATAACAGCTTCAGCTCATTGTCTTCCAGCTTAGAGGCTGGAAGTGGGTGATCTTTCCTGATGACAGAAGCCCCCGGACTGACTTTTATTGGCACAGATTGGAGTCTGCAGGTGTGCTCACCCAGAAAAGGGAGGTATTATGCCACCTGATCCCCAGATGAGATTGGATGCTGACCAGGCAAAAACAAAAACAAACAACCCTCCCTCCAAAAACCAAACCAAAGAAGAATGCTCACTACGTTAGTAACTCCATTAGTTTACTTGAAATAAACATAAAATTTAGAATAATGACACTCGCGAAGGCACTTTTTTCTTCCATTTGTGATTTTATTCAATGACAAATCTTCGGTGTTGATGCTATGCCGTTTATCACCACACTGAACCTCCCTCCTTGACTGCAGACCCAACATCCCCCCACTTGCTTGACGTCTTTAGCTGAATTTCACACCTTCAACTCACTCAGAAATAAATCTCTTTCTTAAACACATGCATAAACAGACACACAGAACTTTTAAGTGTGTGTGTGTGTGTGTGTGTGTGTGTGTGTGTGAAGTAGAGAGAGAGAGAGATGATCTGTGTGAATACTTGGTATTTTTAAGTACCTTGTTGACGTATAGCTACTTAAATGAAGCAACAATTCCACATCAACTGATTCACTGGTAAAAAAAACCCCAAACTAACAAGCCAATGTGTGGGCCCATCAATGTGACCCTTTCCCCCCAAAATAATTAAAGGCATCATTATGTTTTGAGGCTAACAAGCAATGGGAAATAATATGATTTTCTGCTGGGTCTTCATAAGAAAATCTGTTAACCTATTTCTGGACGTCTGTTCAAACTGACGGTGCTGACGATTCCATGGAGAGAAAGGTTACGTGATGTCACCTTGGCCCAAGCACTGGCATGCGAACCTACTGGCAAACCACAGCGTGTCAGGTCCCAGAAATGAGTCAGTTGAGATGGAAATGCCAATTAGAACAGATGTATACTCCTATTTTTATTCATCAACTTACGGAGCTATTCTGATTGTCACAGTGTACGTATTTAGGTTGGTGAGTTTTAAGTTTTAAATATGAAAATGTCTTGTTTCCTGCGACTCTTCAAGAGTGTGGTTCTGATGAGGGAAATACCAAGCTGTAGATCTTAAGAACAAGCGATAAAATGGAAATTTTGTCACAAGAATCCTCTACAAAAAAATCGCAATTTTGAACGGATTTTGTAGTACTCTCGTTTATTTAATTTCTTAAAATGCAAACTAAAAACATAAAAGTATTTTAATGTTTATTCTGCATTTTGTTAAACTCTTATCTAAAATGAAATAGAGGATGAGGAAAGACAATTTATCAAGATATGAGTATTTTCCTTCCTTCGAAACCAGCCTTGCCTGAGGCCAAACTCATCATCTCCTGCCAAGACCAGCTCTTTTCCCTTGATTTCTTCTTTCCATTCCAAGTTTGATGATTTTTCAAATGTCATTTGCCTCTGTCTCAGCATACGGGTCTAATGTTGATCATGCTTTTCTTTATGAGTATGTGATGTGAGAATTAATCATGTTTGTGCTTAAAATGGAAAGACATTCACTTCTTAGCATTTGATTTCTTCCACTCATAATTTTCACTTGTCACCTAGTAATGGTATGACTTCGAGGCCCTTTGAGCTTCTAAAGATGATGGGGGATACAGGCAATGAGGAAAATCGTTGATTACATTCCTGGTTTGAGTTTGGGGAGGAAAAGTTTTTCATCAAGAACAAGTTGAGTCCATAGGAAGAACTTTAGAGAGTGAAAATAGCATAGCTTTAAAAAAATGTTTCTACTGCTTTTGTTTCAAAAGGTGCTTCCAAGAATCAGGTGAAGAACAATTTCTATTCATCTGTATAAATAGATAGTCCTAATAGTATTGTGGTAAGAGGGTAGTTTCCCTTCTGTAATGGTTTTTAGTATCGGTCTATTACATTCTCTAAGCACTTGCTTTGCAACAGTCTTGTGTATCCCTTAGCTCTTCGGGCCATCAAAGGTTCCTGCTCCGGCTATAAAGCATGGTACTTAAACGTGCACCAAGCCCTCACTATAGTTTCTCACCTACATTCTCCATGTGTTGACAAGTGTCAGCCTCTCTCTTATTTATAAGCCTTTTGTCTTAGTATTACTGTTGCCACTGGAAGTCACTATTGTTAGACCAAGAAAAGACATAGTTTGAATTTTTGACAGCTCAGATAAATGTCATATCAAAGCAATGTGATTATACCTAAAGTGTTTCCTGAAAATGTGGGTTACATCAAGGGACACAGTTTTAAGTTCAAGGAAGTTCACTTACTTAGGAAGGGTCCGACAGCCTTGGCCCCAAACAAGATTATGGGACATTAAGGACGTGGTGGAAGAAGAGGTAAGCGCCCTCCCCTCAGTAAGCTGGGTAACTGGAACGATATTATTCCCAGCCTGAAGGATGTCCTCACACCTGTTCATAGCATTTCTCAGGGTCATTTGGTAGCGTCTGGTGGCCCATTTCACTACAGTGCTTTGGTGGCTTGGCATGTTTTTTATTATTGTCGTGGTTTTGCTCAGTCTCTCATTATGTCACAGCTGCACAAATACAAGTTTTCTAAATGGTCTCCTTGCCTTCTAACTGACCCTAATCAAACTATGTTTTGCATGGCTGACCAAGTCATCTTTCAAAAAAGCCCCATCAGTTTATTAATCCAACCACTCAGGATTCACTTAACTTTTATGGAGCACCTATGATGGGAAGGCCCTTGTGACAAGTCTAGTGAGGGAGATAGACTTGTACCCTGAAAATTACAAGACAATGTGCTAGGTATTTTATCTGATTAAAATGTTTTCATATTTCTTTACTGTTATTAAGAACAAGGGTTTAAATTCGTCTCCTAAGATAAAAGATCCTTCACGATATAAATCGACTCTACCCCACAGCCTTGTCTCCAGCCCTTCCCCCGTGTGCACCCCATGCGTCAACTACATAAAATGTGCTGATGTTCCTGGGACCTGCACCAGGAACAACTGGCAAATTCTTCAACGTTTAGCTCACGTGTCATTATCTCCTTTTTGACTCTGAGTTCATAACTCCGAAGCGGACTTAGTCATTCACTCCTTTGGGCTCTTGTGGAAAATTTTATATATCCTTTTTTTCTCATGGGTCATAAAATACTTTATTTCATTATAATGTCCACTAAATTGCGAGAAGCTTGAAGGCAGAGAGGGGAGTGCATATCATGCCTTTTATTTTCCCGATGTTTAGTTCAACGGCTGGTATGCACAGAATGCACAATGCATTTTTCTGAGTGAATGAATAAATAAATGAATGAATTATGAAGCCAGCTTTTGGATTTACCATTGGATTTGTTTTACACTCAGCACTGTTGAAATACTCTGTACCGTTAAGTGATTATCTTCTGGTGGAACACCTGGTAGAAATCTATAACTACGTTGGCCAACAGCTCAAAGTGATTAGTGCAGCCGATTTACTGCAATTAGGAGGAGGACCACATTCCATAGAATTAAAAAGTGCATTGATTACACACCTGTACAACATAAAAGAGACTATGGGGGCTTCCCTGGTGGCACAGTGGTTGAGAGTCCGCCTGCCGATGCAGGGGACACAGGTTCGTGCCCCGGGCCGGGAGGGTCCCGCGTGCCGCAGAGCGGCTGGGCCCGTCAGCCATGGCCGCTGAGCCTGCGCGTCCGGAGCCTGTGCTCCGCAATGGGAGGGGCCACAATAGTGAGAGGCCCGCGTACCGAAAAAAAAAAAAGAGACTATGAGAACTGCAATAATCATGAAAGTATGTCACTCTTTCACTAATTAGTTAAATAGACCACCAGCATAGGTATTTCATAGAAATAAAGCCAGATAAAAGCAAAAGGTGAAAAGCAGGCTACAAGAAGAATTTAGAAGAATCACCAAAGAATTTTTGAAAGAAGATGATATAATTCCACACACATGTCCATTCACACCAGTATAATCATTTTCAGGTCGTGTAGGGCATTTTTAGAGTTACCAGAGGCAGCTGGATTAGAGAACATGAAATTCCATGGAAAGCAACGTGCATACAACTTCATTTTGGAGTAGAATCACATCAGTGTATGTAGGGGTTTAGAGCCTGGACCCTGGAAGCAGACTGCCTGGGTACAAGTCCCAGCTTCACCCCCTTCTAGCTATATAATATTAAGAACGCTACACAAACTCTCTATTTTTCAGTTGCCTTGTCTATAAAATGAAGATAATAAGACATATCTCATAGGATTGTTGAGAAGATAGAAAGAGGTAAGCTCTCAAAAAATACGAGTTTTATTACTATTCATCGATTTCCTCTTTGGGTTTTTATCATATCCTATCTTTACCATTTCTTTTAGCATGTATTCTCACTGGGACTCCGCTCTTCCATAAGTTTTCCATATTGTATGTCTTTCATATATTCCTGTAAAGTTGCTACATCCAAGGCATTGGCATTTTCTTTTATCCAGGAAATGGTAATGATCATTGGTGAATGCAAGAGAAACACGAAATCCATTAGTAAACAAGGTCACAAGATGATTGCATTCTTTTACTCTTATTGTTTGCTGTATATTGGCTCAGAAATCCTTTATGTTGCCTACAAAGGCTGTGAATCAGCTATTATCACTGAGTTTAGGGCTAGATTAAGCACATTTAATTGTAACCGCATTAACAAAAAGCTAAGTGCCCAGAAAAAATATTAAAAGTTTATATGTAGTGATGATTGTATTCCTGGGCCTCATAATTAGGATGGGATACAATAATTATTGTATTGGTTAGGACTATATCCCGCTTTGATTTGACAATCAGAGTCAAACACATAGCAATCTTCCCTGAAATATATGAAAGGCCTGTTCTGCTGAATGACTCACTGCAATATTTCAAATAATTTCTTTTATGATCAAACTTGAAAAGTAAATAACTATTCAGATGATGAAGAGTTGATAAAAATAAAATCCAGGCAAACAAATGCCAACAAAGCCAGGCATTGTACATAGTAGGAAACATAAATTAAGATTTTGGATTTAATACTTACTATTTTGAATGGAAACATTGAACTGTGAACTATATACTGCTAGTATGTTAGAAAGCTTTACTCTATTTTTTGATGAGCTAGTTTATATCCAATTTTAAATGGTTGTTAGTGCAAAATTAGCAAAGAAGTTCTTCTGTAATCAATCTACCACAAGGACAAAGAGAACAGAAGAGAAGAGAACAGTAACTGGAAAGAAAACACAAGTGGCAATTGACTTAAAGACACCTGAGAAAGTTAAATCCTAAGCTCGTAGTGGACAAAGTCAAGAAGTAACTCAACGTACTGGTATAATCTACGGAATCCTCTAAAGCCTCAGGAATTGGCATATCTGGCATTTATACCAGGTATTGTATTTATAGAAGTGTGAGGGTGAAGGTAGAAATAAAAACAGGAAGATATGTTGAAATTCTTTTTTCAGAAGTACTGTAGTTAGGCCCTTAAAACCTATTCCTCAGTCTTCCTAGTTGTTAACTGCCGCCACCTTTCCATCCCATCGTAGAGAAAACAGGAGATCTAGTTTATGACGATGTTAAAACCAAGGGTCTCTGGACTTGACACCCTAGGCACAGTTGAAGACTCAGGTGCTGTGGTAGGCAAAATACTGGCCTTCAGAGAGAACCACATCCTAATTTCCAGAACCAAGAATACATTAATGGCAAAAGGGAATTAAGATTGTAGGTGGAACGGAGGTTGCTAATTAGCTGACCTTCAGTTGGAAGTTGTCTTGGATTATCTGGGTGGGCCCAATGTAATCACAAGAGTCCTTATAAGCACAAGAGGGAGACGGAAAAGGGAGGATCAGAGAGACGGCAGCATGAGAAGGACCTGACTGCTATTCCTGGCTCTGAAGACGGAGAAAGAGACCACAAGCCAAGGAATGTGGGTTCCTCCAGGAGCTGGAAAAGGCGGGGGAACTTTATTCCCCCGCCATGTTGACTTTATTGCAGTAAAACCCTTTCAGATTCTGAACTATGTAACTGTAAGAGGATACACTTGTATTCCTTCAAGCCACTAGGTGGTAATTTGTCGGACTAGCAATAGGAAACTATACAGGAACTTACTGAAAACAGGAGGAGCGAATGAATATTTACATACTAAGTGCTGCAATATCCATTAGTCTTGGTCTAATGGTTTCCAGACTGGCAGCCAGGTGTTTGCCCTTTAGGCGGGACCCTGGAAGAGTCTTCTCTGGGGAAGCTGATCAGTCCAGACAGATTACGGAAAGATGCTGACATCTGGGATTGACCAATAAAATGGATCAGTCAGGTCACTTTATGGGAAAGCCCACAGTTGAGAAGCACCACAGTGGACTCAAGTTTACTAAAGCTTTCGAGTTGTGTCATGCCTAAGGCTCAACAGACATTTCAGGAAAGCACGTACAAAGAAATTCACAGACCAAGACAGAGTCTGAGGGACTCCAGAGGAAGATTCTTGAGGAAATGGTATGAAGCAATGATGAAGCAGAGTAGTAAATAGGCAAAGGTCGGTGACAGGGGGTGGGAAGAAAGACATCCCGGTCGGAAAGAAGCGCGTAGTTAATCCCTGAGGAGAGCTGCATCCTGTTCTGGCGTAGGAGCTGAGAGTCGGCCATTATGACTAAAGCTTAGAGAGCTAGAGAGCAGGGAGGAAAGTGAAGGAAAAAAGCCAAGGAATAGTGTGAAGGGATAAAGTATTTGAGGCCTGAATTAGGGGCTTCTAGCAGTCCACAATCCAATCGGAGAAAGAAAACATTTATATACATACATACCCATACGCATATGTTATATATACATAGTACATATATACACACAAATATACGTAATACTTACAGATGTATATATATAATATATTTTTATACATAAATCTCAACTGCTATCTGGTATTTGATATTATTTTTTTTCTGATGGAAGGATAGGAGAAGATAATGCAGGAATTATTTGTTCCTTTATATCAATATATAATTGAGGCAAAGAGAGGCCAGGCCTTCATGAGACGTAGCGGCAGAACTGAGAAATGAGATATGGTCAGAGTAACATTTCTGGTGACTGTTCCCTGGGTCCCACATCTGTCAGGGTGTTGAAAGACCTGTGATAGGTCTATTGAATATTATATCTTTCCTCCTAATGTCATAGCTTTGTCATACTCATTTATTCCCAGGATGGCTAAGAAGCAAAAATTCAATCTCATGGCATTTCTGCAGCTGGATGGTCTGGGATGTTTAGGTTTCTGGTTTGAATTGACTTTGCTACTTTTTCCCTGAAGGTTTTTGCAACATCGGGAGCCTCCTGTCTGGAGGGAAGGGAAAGCACTCCCTCTTTGGCAACGCATATGACACTGAATTAAAAAACAAAACAAAACAAAACTGGCTTTGGCCCAATGGAAAAAGAATGTTTCAACTCCCAGAAAGGGAATGACATAGGGAAAACAAAACAAAAACTAGACCATGCTCTTAACCGTCCAACTGTGCCGTTAAGTGCATCAGAGTTTTAAGCGGTCTGCAAAGAGGTTCCTGAATAATCTAGTTAATCTAAGGGAGTGGCTCCGCATTAATTGTGACTCTTCAAATGGAGTAACTGTCCATGCCCTTCTCTGGAGAACACACTGGAGAAAAAAAACGTGGCCCTTCTGACTCACCAACTTGTTCTTAAAACAGCAACAAGAGCAGCAGCAAAATACTGGGTTTAGCTGTTGGATTTCTTGATGCAAGAGCTGCTGAAGGAGGCTGGGATCTGCAGCCAGCTTGAAGCTGTCAGCTTCATCCCCCACATCCTGACAGCAAATAGTGGTCACATTTTAGTCTGCCTACTCCTTATTTATGCAGCAGTCTGACTTTTCTTTATGAGCACCCATCTTTTTGGAGATGTAGCGGTAATTTCACTGAACCTATATTGTGGGTGTCTAGTACAATGATTTGTATAGAGTAAGCCCCTCAGTAAACACTGGTTGAAGTGAATTGAATAAGATTGAAAAACTGAAAGGGTGAACTAGAAAAATCTTCTATAGACAATATGCTGTAAGCCTCCTTTAATTGTACGCATTGTTATTACATCAAAGCATTATATGATTGTATATTGATTCAATTGAACAAATATTTACTGAGCCTTCCTGGCCACACTTCACCAAGAGCTTGGAAAGGTAGAAGAGAGAGTAGTACAAATGATATTGAACAGATCCCTGGCTCTCATGGACTTTATAATCCAGCAGGGCAGATGGACTAGAATGATGGTCTGTTTTTTAAAAATTGGGTAATAGAGACAGTTGGAATGTCCTTGAAGCAAAATCTTTTACTTTACTTACCCATAAAGTACCAGGTAAATGAAGGGGAAACAAGAGCCTAGTCTGAGATTGAGAAAAAAAAGAAACAAAAAGACAAAAAACCCCAAACCCAGGGTGCATAGTGTTTTCTGAGGGTAAGTGAAATGCTCCTGGAGGCATGTCACCAAAAGCAAGGGCTTCTTGTTTCAGAGCGAAGACCTGACTCACAGGCTGGTTCTCTTCCTTTCCAACGTCTCCTTGACTCCCTACCCATTCCCTCATCTCTTCATGAGTAACTCCCTGGGGCTTTGGCATAAACTCTACACAAGGGAGTTACCCGGCAACCATGGTGCCCCTCCCCCAATCCTCCACGCCTCACAGACGCCCTCTGCTGGTGTGGCTCGCTCATGAACTGTAGTATTCAGGAATCTGTTTCAAAAGTTTGAGAGTTGTGAAAGGCTTTTGAACAAGAAAACACTTATGTTGGCCTTGGAGGAACTTGTCTTCCTGGGTGCTCAGTATTTCTTGAAACTGTGCCAGCTTTGTGGAGGCATCTGCCAGGCATTAAATGGAGCCCTCAAACCAGACACTGATGGGGTGACCCATGGAGGAGCCTACTTGTTTTACACTTTCTAGGGAGAAAGGAAGCTACCATAATCTGCTCTTATCTCTTAAGCTGCTTCCAGGGACTTCCCTGGTGGTGCAGTGGATAAGACTCCGTGCTCCCAATGTAGGGGGCCCGGGTTCAATCCCTGATCAGGGAACTAGATCCCACATGCATGCTGCAACTAAGAGTTTGCAAGCCACAACTAAGGAGTCCTGGAGCCACAAATAAGAAGCCCGCCTGCCACAACTAACGAGCCCCATGTGCTGCAACTGAGGAGCCCGCCTGACACAACTAAGACACAGTGTAACTAAATAAATAAATAAATATTAAAAAAAACATTTTAAACTGCTTCCAAATGGTTTGGAATCATGCTGCTTTGAGAACAGTAGTGAGCAACGCTAGTTTGTCTGTCCAAAGCCTTCTGGAAACAATCCCACTCTCTCGGGAACTGCTTTTCCTTGCACTCTAGCTATGCGGTTCTAGAGGGAGCTGCCATGTTCTTACCTGACATCACCTATCTCACCACAGCGGATGGTTCAGGTGTGCACCGATTATCCAAAATGGGCAACTCGAAATAATTCCTGGGATTTTCCTGACTGGAATTGAGGAAGGAGAGTGAGTTTCTCTCAGGCTGTGGGAGGCTTGGGGTAGGAAGCTTGCCAACTCTTGGCAGTTATGTTTTCTATTATATGGGATCAGATGGTCTGCAGTGGGATAAGATACATGTGATACACGGAGAAAAGCAAAGATAAGAGCTACACTACAAGAATCCTAGTGGCTTTGAGTCCCCAGTTCCTATTGTTTGGGAGGCTTAACTCTGCATGGACTGGTTCTTTAATCCTTTCTTCGGTTAGAAATACATCAGTATGCTTCCAAATAATCTTTCACTCTTTGTGTATCCTTCTTCACATCGAGTTTTTATCACTTGCAACCTTTAAAAGAACTCTTATTAATAAAAGGATTTGCTCTGGCGCTGGCTCCTGTCTCCACTTCTTCTATATTCTCTCCTTTGCTTTTATAAGCCACCAGCAATTTTCATCCTTTTGTGTATAACTTTTTTAGTTTATTTCCTCTCCACTTCTCTCTGGCCTTATATTCTTTCCTTTCTCTCTCTCTTTTCCCTCCCTTCCTTCCTTCTCTCTCTCTCTCTCTCTCTCTCTCTCTCTCTCTCTCTCTCTGTCTGCCCAGATGCCCACTGTTCTTCCTTCCTGCTGAGTAATTATCATTCATTTTATGTAAACAACCAAAGACATTTTCAACTGCAGCCTGAAGGCCTTTGGAAGTGATTGTTTGCAGCTATTATTTGGGATTCTGTTAAAGGTAAAGATTCAGAAAATAGAAAGAAATGTGTTGCTCCTGTTGCTTATGATTCTTTTTTTTTTTTTTTGCTTTCTCATATTTGTTTTGCTTTTATTAAAAATCATGAAAGTATTTTGTCATTGATCACATGAATTTGTTGCATAAATACCTGTTTCTCATTTGTCCTTGTTGGTAAACTATGTAACATTAAAAGATCTATCTGAAGATGACTTTGTCAAAAAGTATCCCCTAAGAGAGTCCAGAGACTTACAGCTTAATTCTCCTTGGGAAGTACGAATGGATAAATGAATAAGTAAGTGAATGGGTAGGTGAATGAATGTATTTCCCCTAAACGAAAAGCAGATACCATCTTGGCAAAGCCTGATTCAGTATAAGACCCTCAGATAATTTACCAGGCTGTCAATTTCTTTCAGCAGGTATGCCTGTGCTATTTGACCAAAGATAAATACTCAGTAAATTCTCTGAGCTAAACCTGGCAATGGTATATTTGACAGCTTTAGATAGAGAAGGAAAGCTATACTTCTGGATTCATCTCAGCCAGGAAAGGAAAGGAAGATGCTCAATACAAATATTTTAGCAAGTTACAAAAACAGTGAGAGAGAGAAAGTTCAGACTAAAAATAATCTTTCCTCAAATGAAACATCTGGCCACGGAGAGTCACAGATGCGGTATCCTTGGTCTAAAGGGACCTATAACCCATATGACTTTAGACGGAGTTGCCACATGGATGGCAGATTAGGGGAAAAATAAGCCGGTTAAGGAGAAACTGAGGTAAAGAGAAAGATAGTATTCAGGATATGGAGAGATTGGTACATCGTATAGATAGAGTACCCATTGAAATGTACATCAGAGCCACATTTGTGCAAGATACTCAGGTCACATGTCGTATGTCTTCTAACCAAACAAAACCACTTGAAAGAATGTGTACTAAGGAAAGTCTCAGGAGACTGTACAGACATCTGGATATAAGGATGTTGACTGGAGTGTTACTGTTAAGTACAAGGAAACAATGGAAACAACTTAAATATCAACAAGAAGTTGCCGTTTGCATTATGGCATATCCATAAAGTGAATATCATGCAGCAGTTAACAATGATATTTATTGATTTATATTCATGAGCACGGATATATATTCAACATACTCACATATAATTTTAAATGAAAAAGCAGATTTTTTTTTTTTTGCGGTACGCGGGCCTCTCACTGTTGTGGCCTCTCCCGTTGCGGAGCACAGGCTCCGGACGCGCAGGCTCAGCAGCCATGGCTCACGGGCCCAGCCGCTCTGAGGCACGTGGGATCCTCCCACACCGGGGCACGAACCCGTGTCCCCTGCACCGGCAGGAGGACTCTCAACCACTGCGCCACCAGGGAAGCCGGAAAAAGCAGATTTTAAAGTGGTGTGTAGAAAGTGGTCTTGCTTTTGTTTATAAAAATATTAACATGTATATGAATTCATACACAGAAATACAGAATTTTTAGAATTCTGAAAAGTAGTGCCAGAACGTTTACAGTAGTTCTATCTGGGATTAGATGGATTTAAAAATATGTTTGCTTACCTTAGTTTTCTGTTTTTATATAAGGAATGCAAGTTATTACCATAATAATATAAGGTTTTAAAGGGGAGATGGGGACCCTGATAAGTCAATCACTTCCTGCCTTCTCACATTCCATTCTCAGGGACCCTACTCTCCCCACCAACTTCTCCTTACCCTCAGTCCCCGGACGAGGTAGGTGGAAACCCCCACCCCCACCCCCGCATCCTGGAAATTTCCCCGGGGCCCTGGAACTGAGACACTGAAAGGCAGAGCCACGTGGTGAGTGTCTAAGTCGAAAAGCCGTGCAGAGCAGAATCCAGAGTTAGCCCTGGACCGGCCAAAGTCACACACAGGCTGAGCTGTGGCAGAGCGGACAGCCCCACAATAAGGCCTGAGAGGCAGCCTGCACGGAGGGAAGGGGTGGAAGGCAGATGCCAGAGGGGAACAGAGCTGAGAGACCTAGAGACCCACTGGGCAATGGAAGGCATAGCTTTACTATCACCCCCTCTCCCGTTCCTTCGTGGCCCGACGCTATGTCATTTCTGGCTTTTTTTAGAACATCTGTGAAATTGTTTTATTTTTTTTTAATAAGAATCCCTCTTACCCTAGGATTGGAGAGAGCTTATATTAATTGGGATAGCCTTAATAAAGACAGAAACGTGTACTCGGAAACAAGCAGCAGGGCAGGGCGGCAGAATGGACCCTGCATGGGCTGCCATCAACACACCACTGTCACCTTCAGCCTCTGTGCGAGGCTCACCAGCGTGTCCAGCACCGAGCTGGGCTTTTGCTTTTTCATCCTTGGCCCCAGCAACTGGGAAGCTGGGGCGGCAGTTCTCTTTCAAGGACCAGCTGGAATAAAACAAGAAGTAAAATCTTGATCAACGTTTCTCCTGAGGCAGCTGCAATTCCTGAGTCATCTCTACCCCAAAATGTGGTTTTGTGGGTTTCCTTAAAGACTTTTGAAGGTGAGGAATGTTACAGGGCAGCTCTCCTTTTCAACATTCTGAATTCCGTTGTGCAGAACTTGGCCTGCTATGCTTGACAGTCTTGGTGGAAAAAAAGCACTGTATAACTGCATCATCAATGTAATAATATAAATTGAATTAGAATGTTCATTCTGTTCTGCCGAGTTTCTTTCCTGAGCTGATTATGTCTGAAACGGCTTTTGTTAGAAGCTTTCTCATTATGAGGAACTCACAGTCGTGTTCCAGCCCTCCATCAAGTACCACCTGTTTGGCATGTTCTACTCTTATTTTTTTAAGTAACCCATCATGAGGATCTGAAGCACAGAGTTATGGCATTAGAATTACAGCCTGCTGTTTCTCCTGATTACGTTTTTCTGTTAGTAAGTTAAGGTTGCATTTTGAAGAGTAAAGGATGACAGTTTGGATACTTGATTGTTGACGAGGTCAAGTCGTGGCCCAACAAATGATGATCTTAACGTTTTCTCTCACAATCCTCTCCTCGTTGCAGAATTCATCTTTTATCCTTATACAGAAGTATTTACAGTGTCCTGATTCACTCGCCACTCAAGTGAACTGGATAAGTGTCTAAATTATGTATTGCTAGGGATGGGTCTTTTAAAAAAATATAAAGAGACTTTATTTTTTAGGACAGTTTTGGAATTACAGAAAAATTGAGGAGCTAGTTCAAGCAGGGAGTTCTCCTATGCCTCTCCCCAGCACCTCCAAACCAAGTTTCCCCTATTATTAACACTTTCATGAATATTGTACATTTGTTACAATAATGGACCGATATTGATACATTATTAACTAAAGTCCATAGCTTATTTGGATTTACTTCGTTTTTACCAAATGCCTTTTTTCTGTTCCAGGATCGCATCCAGGATACCATAGTATATTTAGTTGTCATGTCTCCATAGGCCACACTTGGCTGTAACGAAACCCAAAACAAATAAGAGCCCCAAAGAACAAATTCTAGGATGAGGGACACAGGTCCTGAGATTTCCCTTCTCCCTGTAACTCTCACACTGGGCGTGTATCTCTCTTCCCTTACATTGGTCTGTCCCTCACCATTGGTAAGATAGGCTGTAATTTTCACACATGAAGATTAAAAAGTGAGGAATAAGAGAATTTTAAAATATATGGAAAAACAGACAACTCAATAATAATAAATTCTCTGAATTATAGCTTTGTTACCTCCTATCCCAATAGAAGTAATCAACAGGCTTCACTCAACTCCCAGAGATCTTCATTCTAATGTAAGGTTGGTACCAAGGTATGGCTTTCCTCCCTCCTGGTGTCCTAGGTGGCTTGGTTTGGTATTGTCTGGTTTTGTCTGTGTTCCTGGCCCTCAGAAGGTCCTTTGATGCTCAGACAAATGCCAAAGTCCTTTCTGCACTAAAACTCAACCCTCTTCTGAGTTTGAAGGTCTTAGATGATTTCTTCCTACTTAGTTTTAGTTTCTAGTTTGAGACACTTGCTGTGGAGGACAGCCCAAGCTTCAGGATACCTGCAAAGTCTAAGGTCCTCTTTCAGAGGCCACGTTCCTTCCTTGTTGAAGAAAGGTGCTAGGCATTTCATCAGGCAAATATGTTCCCGTTGGCACCATGTGACCTTGCTTTGTCTTCTTGGCCGAGGCTGACTAGACCAGACGTGGCCATTGTGCCAAAGACAGTCTATAAGCCATGAGGTTGTGGAGCAAGAATTTTGTTCAACCAGAACAATGGAGACTACATTGAACACATCAGAATTTCTGAAAAGAAACCTAGAGAATGAAGGCAAATTCATAGGGCAGAAGGGCCATGAAAGATGGTGAATAACAGAAATGGTAGGCAAGCAGAAGTCCTGAGTCAACTGAAGTGATGAGTAAGTGGAGACCAGATGCCACAGGTAGTTGTTTGTCGCAGTGGGAGAGGTTCAAGGAGAGACAGGAAAAAGCTGACTCATTATACTAGTAGAATTCTATGAACTTCAGGGGCTGAGGGGGTACAAGGTCATTGGGATCTAGAATTGCCTGAGATCCCAAGCCAATCTCCCAGCTCATGAGCTTTGTTCCTTTTCTGGGAGGCCTAATCGTTCAGGTATCTTCAGGTTGTCGTCACTTCCACGTGCATCCTTACATTATACTGGTCTTGTTCCTCAAGGAAACATAACGGGGGTTAAAAGGTACACACGCCTCGTCTCCACTCAGGTTGGCAGGGGTTGTGTCCGCACTGCAACTGATCCAACCCTCTCCAGCTCAGCTTCTTTGCCCTGCACATCTCAGAGACATTCCAGATTGTTCCATAGAGGTTTGACCTTCATCCCCAACATAGGGAAGTAGCCTTATAAAAGCCCAGTTCATGCAACAACACTAATGTATGTCACAGGCAAAAATGGTTGTACCCCCAAGATTTTCCACCCCCTCGCATTAGGTCCTTTGTTAACTGACTTACCACAATCAAGTCAAGTTATTCGTTATTTGATTTCAGACTGCTTATAGGTCTTCCCTTCACCTGCCCTCTGATAATGAGTCACTAATATTTGCATATGTAAAGTAGTATCCTCAGAAATGTACATGTGTTAATTCATTTAATCATCTCATCAACCCTCTAAGGAAGGTATATTCATTATTCTTTTTGTACGTAAGGACGTTAAGCCTTAGAGAGGTTATGTAATTGGTCAGAATTCACACATATAATAAATGGGAATTGACACGTAATCTGGTACTGGAGCCTTAGTTCTAAACCAGGGACCATGTGCTCCGAGGCCCATGGCCCAGTGACGCAGTCCTTCTTACGTTGTGGTAGTTGGTACTGAGGCTAACCTTCACTCGACTGCCTGCCTGGGTCTCCCTGAGGTCTAGACTCCTCATTGGCGTGCTCAGCCTGACTGTAGACAAATCCCTGATAAACACAGCTTAAGGGTGAATATTGTGGAAATAAACTAGAGGAGCACTTCACTCTAGAGTCATAGGAATTCAACCCCAATGTCTGCTTCCTCAAAATAACCTGTCTGAACCAGGCTGCCTCAATGTCCAGTCATTTCTGCCGTGGGATGATTCCACAAAGCAATGTTTCCTCCTAGGGATTGGTATATTTTTTCCATTTCATCTGTTCTTTTTCCCTGGACATCAGGGCTTACAAAGCAATGGGGCAGTGAAGGGTGTAGTCAGAAGGGATCCCACAGATCATGCCCTGTCCTCCAGTGGTGGTGAATTCCTGCTGAGTCCCTCTCCTCTGGGGTCCTGCTGCCCTGCATGGCTGTCTGTGTGGCGGGCTCTGGTGGGTGCTGTGATGGAAGTGGTCTGCTCTGTTTCCAGGAGCCTCCATTACAAAAGTTCCCATTTCCTAAGGGGTTCTGCTCCTCCTGTTATGGTGATCTCTTTCCTAACATAGACAGAAGGGAAAAGATTGGTTCCAAATTATAAAGCTCGTCATGCCAACTTCAAGTTGTTCAAAGGTATTTTTTTTCTCTCTTAGGAATTCCCTACCTCCGAAGAAAGGCCCAGTGTTACAGGACTGTCAGCTTCCCCTACCCTTTCTGAGCAGTTTGGAGGGGAGAACTAGCATATTATAGTGGGTGGCTGACACTATTATTCGCCATTCCAGGCGCTTCCCTCTCCCTTTCCTTATTGGACAAGCCCTTCTCCTACTGCAGGAAATGCCAGTTACTCTTTTCCCAGTCTCCCTTACAACTAGTGCATAGGCAAGTAACTCAATATTGATCCATGGGACCTGAAGAAATGTCTGCTAAGAGTTTGGAAAAAGGTTTCTCTTCCTAGAAATGAAGAAGCATCCCTTTTCTCTTTTCTGTATATGATTTGTCAGCATGTGACCTCTGGAACCATTGCAGCCTTTTTGGGGTCATGAGGGAAGGCATCAATGTCACATTGTGAGTGCCAGAGCACAATGAAGAAAAGTATCTGGGTCCCTGAGCCATTGCACCCAACTTGGGACTTCCCTGCCTTGACTTACCTTATAAGTAAGGTAAGTTATAATGATGGTAATTATAGTAATCATTATTGTTATTACCAGCAGTAATGACAGCTGATACTTATACAAAGCCTATTACGGACCAGACACATTTAATTATTATGTGACATTATAAATATCTGTATTGTTTGAACCACACCTTTTAGTTAAGTGTTCTGCTATTTGCAGCTGAAAACACCCTAATTGATGTGCTTGTCACTCTCTGGTCCTTGTTCTTTCTGAGCATTAGAGGTCTTCGAGAGACTTCCTCAGGAAGCAGGCTTGAGCCTGCACCCTCTAAAATATATGATCCTCCCATCGTGGGATGAATCCTCTTTTCCCAGGGTCCTTCAATGAAACCCCTTCTCCTGTAAAGCATCTTGAAGTCCACACACAAAGGGTCCTGGGAAACCAGTTGTGAACTTGCCCTGTCTTTATTTTCAGCCTGGTGATTGCTGAGTTACACAGACAGCAGGAATTTGTGCACATATAGTTCCTAGAGGACCACTCTCTCACAAAAACATCTGAAAATGAGGGCTTGGAGTGAGAATGGGGGAAATATTTCTAAGAGTCCTCTAATATTCTCATTCCCTTACTATAATATTTCAGAAAGTCAGTCAGGTTACTCTAAGGGCTCAGGATGCCCGGAGGAGCTATAATTAGTCCACTGCAGTGAATGTTTATCTGCACATGTCTGCCCACAGCAATCATTTTCCTGGCTCACACATTCCACTTGACAATACTCTGCCTATATTACATAACTTTATATAATAAAGTAAATGCCATCACCAAAGAGCTCTATAAACTATAAACTATTATACAGATGTAATTTATGATGATCGCAAAGATTTATTCATTACCTGCTTTCAATATTACTGACTCGGGGTCCTAGGAATATATTTACATCCTAGTCTGTTTTATTACCTTATTTAGCTGTCAACCTAACCTGGTTTTCCACCAAATATATTGACTGTGTTAGAACCAGTCGTGTTTTCTTTCATTGCTTTTGAATATGTCTCACATTTTATTAATTATTATGATCAATGTTGGTCAACATTTCACAATTTACAGTTTGCTTTTCACGTATGTTAACTCATGGGAGATTCATAACGACCCTCCTTAAAAATAAGAATAGGGAGGCTCAGACTTGTCCAAGATGACTCAGGAAAAACCAGGGAAAGAGCAGTTTCTTCTGAAGGCAAGGAAAGTTCTTTCTTCTGGGATGTGTTGACTTCCCTTTGGATCATACATGGCTTTGAGATCAAAGAGGGAGAACAGGGGCAAGAGATTAGAGTTCAGTAAGGAAGGATGGCACGCTGACAACAAGCTAGGTAGTGTCTTTCAGGCTGGAGGGGGCTTGGGGGAGATCTGATGAACTGGTGATACCCTGAATGACCACATGGTGGACTTCAGTGGCTCCCGGGCAAGTTATTTGGGCAAGTTTCTTGCCTCAGTTTCCTCATCGGTAAAACAGAGTTCCCAATAGCACCCACCTCATAATATCGTTGGTTTACATGCGTTAGAACAGTGCTAACATAATAAGCACTTCATAAACATTTGCTAGTTTGGGTTCTATCCTGTTCTGAAGAACACTTAGTGTGGTTGAGGAGAGAGTAGGGCAACTCAGATGTTTTCCTCTCCCTACAGACCCTTCCCATTTCTCTATCCTTGGAAAAGTTCGGGATAACACGTAGATTACAGAGCCTGTGTGTGAATGTCCTCAGGGATCATCTAACCTTGATTGTAAGCACCCTGACAGTAACGAAGCTTGAGCTTAAATGAAAACTGTAATATTCAGCTCTGCTCACTGTTTAAAGTATTTCTTTAAAGAGCTTAATAGAGGGGAGCATCAGGACGCTTGGGCATTAAACACGTCTTCCAATGTAATATTTTAACAAGGTAAAGCAAGCCCTTGGATTAATCTTCCCTTAAACTACCCATGAGCTCAAGATGCAGAGAAAAATATCCTCAGAAAATTGTGGGGCCTCTTTTTGAACCCATGTGTCAAATGCAAGAAAATTACAGGCGCTTGACTCCTAAACCCCATCAGGGCTGGCTTGATCTCTCCTTAAAATCCCGAGACAAAAGTGACGATCCCAGAGGGAACTGATACTATTGCTTCTTTGTCGGCCCTTTTAAGGTTCTGAAGCAGCAAACTCTGGCTGGGTTTTTCTCAGGGGCTGGTTGGGGGGCTGGGCCAGTTGTGTCCACTGAGATTGTTCCCTGTGCCGGGCCCCATGGTGTGTCTTCACGCAAAGACTGTCTTTCCTCGGAGAGCTCCCAGTTTATTTTTAACAACTGGTGCCAGGACCTAGTGTTGTTTGCCTGTATCAGAGTGTGGGCAGTGAGGACGCACGCACGCAATCTCAGAGCATGGGGGCCACTTGTCTGGGGTTAGTCATGAGGAAGTGGCTGCCACCTCCTCTGGCAGCCCTTTATAACCAAGCCATTTTAGGTTCCCTGTCCTTATGTATACAGTTTAATTCTGAGCTCTTTAGTTTAATTTTGTCCTTTGAATTCCTTTATAAATTACAGCATCTTGTGATGATTGTTTTTCTTTCTCAGGAAGGAAAGGACTAGCACATAAATCTCTGAAATGAGAGAGAGGAAAGGAGAAAGGATGAGGATAAAAAGGAAGAGGGAGCTGCAGGGGAGAGAAGAGAGGCAGCTATTCTCTTCTGTTTCTCCTTTATCTTGGATGTTGAGACAGACACAAATGACCTCAGTGGACCTCAAAAGGCAGATGGAGTAGATGATTTCTGTGAGGTTTGATTTGATAAGTTGGACATGGATTGTCCAATTACCCCAAATATCCCCTCCACTGTTTACTCTGATTTATTCCCTTGAGTTAAGCACTGCCTTTCTCTAAGAGGCTCCTTAAAAGGCAAATCCTTCAAGAAGGCTAATCATGAAGTGTTAGATGCTTGATAAGAATGAAATTCACATATTAGTGGTTCCCAAATCTAGCAGATCACCCCAAGCCCCTGGGACACTTGTTAAGCATACAGATTCCAGGGCCTCACCCAGACCTGGGGAGGAGTTGGACTATCTAATGATGCGAATCTACATCTGTATTTATAAAAAAGCTTTTTAGGTATTTGAATGATTTGGGAATTTCTTACAGACTCCCAGGCATGCTTCTATGTCTGATTTGTCTTCCTAGGAAGCAAGGAAGGGCAAAGTAGCAGATCTGTACTGGGTCCTTTGGAAGAATGAAGGTTCTAGAAAGAAGGTAAAGGGGATCCTTTTTTTAAAGGCTGTGGAGGCTTCCAAAAACAGTTTGCCTACCTTACAGCTTTGCTCTAAATTAGCTGTGTCAGTGTGAATGCGCCTTCATTCAAAGCCATCTTTATCAATACAGTTTCATAAAACCATTGCAGAAGACTTTGTTTTCCATCTGGCAGTTCAAATGTTGAAGCCACTCAGCAGGTTGATACTGATCCTCTGGCCTTGATATTTTGCTGGTTTAAAGTAAGAACCAGTTTATGTCAGAGAAGACAGAGCTTAATTAATTAATTAAAAAGAACACGGGCATATTCATTTACATCAGCAGGTTACTTCAGTTTACCTGTAGGTGTGATAATCACGGATGGAGGTCCTGGTGATGAAGCATCATCATTTTGGCTTCTGTTCCTTCCTTTCTCAGTTTCCTTATTTCTTAGACTAAAAGGAAGCGATTAGAGTAGATTCTATTCTTGGGGCACATGAAGGTAATGGGACTCCATGTGCTATTTTCAATAACTGAATAAGAAACCAGGGTTAAACATCATATACTTATTTTGCAGTAAAAGTGCATGACCTAACAAAAGAAAAATCATGTTTCTTTGTTTTTTTGGTAATAAGTATTTCAGCTCATTTTTTTGAACACTGGTTCACTCATGTTGAATCGAAGTTATGATCTGGAGTTATACTGTTGATAAATAGATAAACAGAAAAGAAACAAAACGTTTGAAAACGTAGGGTCCATTTGTTCATTCATTTGGTTGTTTTAGCTAAAAGGAGGTTCAGATATCACTCCCGGGAAGCATTTAGATAACAGAATTTAAAATATTCCAAAGCCTTTGAAACACAAAGCAATGGGAGAAATATTTTAAATAGGGCACTTTCGGGCTTCCCTGGTGGCGCAGTGGTTGAGAGTCCGCCTGCCGATGTAGGGGACGCGGGTTCGTGCCCCGGTCCAGGAGGATCCCACATGCCGCGGAGCGGCTGGGCCCGTGAGCCATGGCCGCTGGGCCTGCGCATCCGGAGCCTGTGCTCCGCAATGGGAGGGGCCACAACAGTGAGAGGCCCGTGTACCGGCAAAAAAAAAAAGAAATAGGGCACTTACCATGAGCTCACAAATGGGAAATTCTACCACATTCTAAGCCCTCTGTTTTATGGTGGGGCTCCTATAGGAAGCAGATTCTGAGATGGAGACTTTCGAGCAGGAAGTTTATTGGGGAGTACTCGTAGGAGACACCCCAGTGAGGCAGTGAAGGCAGTGCTTTGGGGCAATGCAGAAATCCTCAGCCAGTCCTACAGAGAGCTAAGGAACTGGGATGACCTTCAGAATGATGGCAATTTCCAGAGAGGTACTCAGCAGCTGAGCCATCGGTCCCGCAAACTCCAGGAGGTACATGGAAGCGCACCAGAGCGTCCACCCAAGATGGGTTCTGCTTTTGTGTGGTCACTGATGCTCTACATCCTGTGATACACATGGGCACCCGTTCCCCCCACACCCCTAGGATCTGTGTTGTCACATATAACGTATAATGCCTTTTCTTTAGACTTCCTGGTTGCTGAAGAGCATTAACAGAACACATTAAGCTACTTTAAGATGCCAATTCTTTATGCGTTTTCACAGGAGGTAGGTCTCAGAGTTGAACACTCATGAATACTCTTACTGGTAATAAGACTTTGGCCATGAAGGGAAGGATGGGGCAGGGAAGAGAAACCAATAGTTACATGTACCTACCATATGCCAGGTTCTGTACTAGACTCTAGAGACAAAACAGTGAATTGGACACAGTAGGAATGCACAGATTTGCAAATTGGTAATTGCAACAAAGTGTTATGGGTGCTTAGAATGGAGTACGATTATATTCAGTGGAGACATAAGAATGAGTATGGTGAGTTTCCCGTGAGGAGTATTCAGGGAAAGTTTTCTATGAAATGTGAAATTTGAAATGCATCTCGAAAGATGACTAAATAGTGGCCAGGGAGTGGCACATGGAAAGATGTTCCAGATGGAAGAAGCAGGGTATGCAAAGCCATGGGGGCCTGGACTTGCTTGGGAAACTCCAGTCATTGTAACATTGTTGAAGCTTAGGTTTGGGGATATGTCATGCTAAGTGGCAAAGATTTTGAGAAGTGGGCAGATCAAAGAGGCTTTGATTTCTTGTCAAGCTCTTTGTATCTTGAAGGCAAACAGAACTTCTGAAAGATGTATGTGTATTTCCTCCTTAAAGGGAGGAGTGACATGATCAGATGTACATTTCTGAGAACTCACCTTGACAGTCACATCAGCACTAGGCTCAGGCAGATTGTAAACTCTTTGAGGGACAGGCCCTTTCGGTCTTCATTTTATATAAAGGTCATGCGAAATCAGGAAATAAAAGCTAAGACTAGGGCTTCCCTGGTGGCGCAGTGGTTGAGAGTCCGCCTGCCGATGCAGGGGACGCAGGTTCGTGCCCCGGTCCGGGAAGATCCCACGTGCCGCGAAGCGGCTGGGCCCGTGAGCCATGGCCGCTGAGCCTGCGCGTCCGGAGCCTGTGCTCCAACGGGAGAGGCCACGACAGTGAGAGGCCCGCGTACCGCAAAAAAAAAAAAAAAAAAAGCTAAGACTATGGTGCTTAAAATACGCTGACTTTGCTTCATTTTTTTTTATTAAATAAAAGCAAATGTGAGGACTCCCATTTATCAGCCCCATCCAACATTATAGTTTTCACTAAAATCAAACAAATCTATTCACCTTTGCCAGGCCACTTTAGAAATTCATGCTATTGCTTTCTGTTTATCCAGAAGCAGTCTAATAAAATTTAGACAGAGAATTTCCTTAGAACAAGTTTGACAAAGAAAGAAGCATTCTTAGATATACTGAAAATGTAGGTCAAAGAAGCAGTCATATATCCATCAATCCATTGACCCATCGATCCATTGATCCATCCGTTCATCTATCCATCCATCCATTCATCCGTATCTATCCTGGCCCACTCCAGGCGCTGCACGAAACGCCAAGGCTGACAGGATGAAAAAACTCGGCCTCTGTTCAAAGAGCTTAGAATCCAAGTTCAGAGACACATATATAAACAGATGATGGCAATACTACATGGTGATGTAAATGCTCTTATAAAAAAATATATTTTCAAATAAAATAGAAAATTTATTTTGAAAACATTAAGCACTTGAAATTGGAATACCAGGGTTTAAATTCCAGACGTGGGATTTACTAGCTAGGTAACCTTGACCATGTTATTTGACCACACTGTCATATAAGTTAAAAAAAAAAAAAAGTGTACAAAGGAAATAATGATTGTACCTTATCCAAAGGAATCAATTGAAAAGCCATTCAAAGTATGAGCTCAGTAAGTTTGCTACATATAAGACAAGTACTTAAAACCCAAGAACATTCATATACACCTTTTGTGAGAGACAATCCGCCATCAGTCCTAAGTGTCCGTGCATATTCTCGCCGGATATGCCAAGAATTCAAGGCCCCGGCCTGGCCATGCTTTACTCTGGCCAGCTCTCAGGCTTGGGTTTGCAGTAAGCTACTTTGAGGGATGAGATAACATCTCTACCCAGGGAAAAAGCCAGGCTTCCTTCTGCTCACTATTCAAGGGGAGGATACCCCAATCTCAGCATTCCTCTCCTGTCGATGCTGCCCACCGTGGGTGCTATCATCCAGGCCGAGCCCTTTGCTTCACGTCTTGGGGAGATGGAGAAGTCACATGAGCTTAACGCTGACATGCTGGCTACTGCTTCTACCATGAAGAGGAAAGTTCTTTTTCTGACCCGGCATTCTTGTGTCTTCTGCCAGCGTTCATGAAAGAGTAACAGACTGGCATATTGGCTTGTAATTGGTGTACAATCTTAAACCTTGCCTGCTTCTTGACAATAACTGTAATAGCTATTTAATACCATACATAAAAGAGATCTGTCAGCACCAACCAAAATATAGTATGTAGGGATGATTTATGGAGAAAGTACTTGACTTATAAGAAGTCACCTTATTATATGTATGTATATGTGTGTATGTATAGACATACTATATATAAACATACCATATATAACCCCATATGTTTCCTTTCTCTAGTCACCTGTGATAGTTTCTTTATTACAAATGTTTGTGTATCTATATAGTATATATACGTATTTGTACATATACATACGTACACATGATATATATGCTATGTGTATATTCATATGTATATAATGTATATACATACAAACACACATGTGTATATATGTACATACACACAAATACATACATATAACACATACGTACAAATACATATATACATACATAAATATACATAAATACATATGTATCTATATACACAAACATTTATAATAAAGGACACATCACAGTGAATAGAGAAGGGACACACATATATATGTTTATATATAGTATGTTTTTACATACACACATGCACATACATATAATAAGATGTGAGCTTCAAAAGCTTGGGAGTCAGTGCTGTATTCAGTGAAAAGATAGCCCCCAACAGACTAATAATTCAAAAGAAAATCCCTTAGAACACACTAAGCCTTATTTGATATGTAATCCTACCTACTAGGAAATACTTTATGCAAAATTCCCATCAAATAAGCTCTTCTTTCCTGTTTTTTGGGCTGCCAAAATCAAATACAGGCTCTGGGGCAAAGGTTAATCACATCCCTTTAAGGGGAAAACCCTCTAAAATCTGATTGCCAAGTGTTAGGAGAAAGTTGTAAATATGCAGTAAGTTCTGAATTAAATTTAAGGCTATTTTAATTATAAAAGCATTAATGACAGCAGGAAATTTAATGAAATAGTGGACCATGAAATCAGTGTTATCATTTTAATACATAGAATATGACAAACTCTGTAAGATTCCTGTTCTCTTTCATGTCTATTACAATTTCCTTCTATTAGTTTCTACAAATAGAAAATTACATATAAAATTGAGTTTAACCAAATCTCTGAAAAAATCAGACAATCTGATTTGGTATTATATCACCACACTGAAATTTCATTTAATTTAGAAAGGGCTTCTCCTGGTGTTTTGAATACTAACTACTCTCCTAACAACACGTATGCAGCTCTGGGTTTGACAGGGGAATGATCCTTGTGCTGAACGGTAGATCAAGATTTTAACAGACAGAAAGAATGAAGATGGATAGAAATGCAGGGCTTGACCCAACCTCCTATAGGAGAGATTTCAAAAGCATTTCTTGAAACGTTCCGAAAATATTTACTTTTCCTTATCATCTTACAAAAGGATTCTTTCTGTGAAAAAGTTGAAGATTCAGATGTCAGGCCTGACTGTCTCCAAATACAGCATGTCAGAGTCTCTCCCCTGTGATCTCTATGAAGAATAAAAAGCCTTAGAAAGTAGGTCTTCTGTGTTTTTACTATACCGACTAGTTGTTAGCATAGCGATCTGCTGTAAATTGGTAATGATTTGAGGTTTTCTAATCTTTCACACAGATGAGAAGTGTTTCAAAATGAAATATTTTAACCGTAGCTTAGTTTGTTTATTTCAGAGGGAAGGACTAAATCTAGCAGTTAGGAGAGAGGTGACCCTTGCAGGAAGAGTGCTGATTTAAAGGAAAGATGAGGGGGAAATCTGAGTGTTGATAATGTTCTTGACTTGTGTGCTGGTGACAGAGTGTGCAGTTGTGAAAATCGACTCCTATAATTATGATAGGATTCTATCATATCCTATCATATGATATGCAATTTTCTGTATGTATGTTATACTTTACAAAGATTTTTCTTTATTAGAAAAGAACTGCCTTAACCTTTTCTGTTAAAAATACAGTTGCCTGAAATAATGTAAAAGTCTCAGGCAGTAAAAATTTCTAGGTTAGAATTAGTGGAAATTCCTAGGTTCGGTTTTATGTTGTACACCATAAAGATAGGATTAGAAGCAAATAATAGGATCCCTATCCCCTCTGAATCTGACCAGTCCATTGTGACTTGTCCAATCTATATCCCAAGAGCCATCCAGAGAAAGTACCCTTAACCACGAAATCCTGCAGAATCCTAAAATGTATGCCTTAAAATGAAAGCCTAAGCGATTAATTTTATTTTGATTAGTTTCCAAGTTTGCAGCTCTCTGTCAGCACCTAATCTGTATTGAATCCCATAATCTAACAGACAGTGAATCACTCACTCGTTTAGGCAAATTGTCCTTCTGAGCATCTAGAAATATAACTCGCTCCAGCCCTTAAGGGTTTTTACACATCTGGCCAACTCTCTTCTCCCTTTTGGTTAACCCTATCCTCAGTGGTGGGGTAAACAGTTCTATCCCCTGACTCTGGATTTTTAAGGAGATTACTGCAAAGTCAGGCTAGGAAGCAATGCATAGTAATAAAAGTAGCACAAAACCAAGAATCAGGATGAGAATCCATTGTTCCAACCCCCACTTTACTTTAATAGTTGTATGAACTTGTACAACCACTTTGTAAAATAAGGGTCAACTACCTGCCCTCGTGGGTTTATCATGAGGACTGAATACGATAATGTATGAGAATATACCTTGTTCTCGTAACAGCATAAACAGCAATGCAGGAGTTATGACAGTAAGGTAGCTTATACATTGTAAGCAATGTGTTTGTGCTCAGGGGCAAGGAGTTACTATCACTTTGAAAATATTTTTAGCTCTTCTCCTGTAGAGAGGTATTCACAACCACAGCCAAGGCACAGGAGGGCAGAACTGTTTTTGTTTCACTTCTGGCCACTTCATTAGGCATCTTTCAAGGCAGCGTGACTTAGCTAGGCTTGCAGTGCAGATGCCAAATGACAGCGCCAACCCTGTGAGACAGGACGGTCCTCCTCTCTCCTTCCAGATGACTGTCTGAAAGAATTCTGTGTTTGTCCTCAGTTTGCTGTGTTGGGAGCTTCCCAGATAACTGACAACAGTGGATTGTGACCACAGCATTTAGGTCATCAGAGGCATCTGGGAGCAAGTCTGTACAGAAAACATTAAATGAACTTAAGTTTTAAGCTCCGATGATAACGAGCAATGGGTGCTCTATTAAGAAACTGGGGTGGGGAAAAAATGACTTCTTGGGATTCGTCAATAGATTGAGACCATTCATTCATTTAGAGGTGGATTGTTTCTTGAATCCAGAAGACATTCGCTTGTGGGAAAATGATAGTATAACCTTGGACTATCTCCTGTGGAATCCTGGGGACCACATCCCCACATAATTCAAGCAACGTTTTAAAAAATATTCCAGTCAACCCTGCTGGAATTCCGAAACTTGCCTCAAAGGGTTTGTAAGGTTACATAGCCCAGAGGGAGTTGGAAACTGAATTGAATTCTTTAGCTTTACAATTTCTTTACCCAGCTAGAGCTTTTTACATATGACATTATTTACTTCAGAGTAGTAGCCTCTTTCTTGTTCTTAAGTCCCAGATAAGCCATAATAATACTTAAAGAATTACGAATGTAGAGAATAGACAGCTTAAAATAAACATAAAGATGCTTGCAATTCTCATGGAAAATAACAATTCTCTATTCCAAGGAATACAGGCCCTAAATATGCCCATAGACCAGAATTCTAAAATTTTTCAGGGGAATCCGGGTGGCCAAGCAAGTTATATTGTTGTCCTAGGGGCTGGATGGATGGAAGGTCATGTACTATGTTCAAATGCTTTCTGCAGTTCTGTGTATTGGAAGAATGGCACGCTCATCAATGTAGCAACCAAGCCATCCCATTTTTCGTCTTACTTCATTACATGCTTTCAGAGGCTGCAGCTTTCTAGCCGTAACCTGGCATGACTAGGAGAGATAGAAAAGAGGGGATAGATGGGAGGCTGTGGAAGAGGGCCTTACACTCCCACACCCCACCCCCAAGAAGGGCTAGGGCATTTTTTTAGGAAGGAGGGCCGGGCTGGGGGGTGCTTGGTGGGTAACCGAATATACAGAAAGAGTTGTCAGCCAAAGAACTGGTGTCAGGTACAGGTGTCACAGGTGTTGGGTAGAGAAGGCAGAATTCTCTGGGCTGTGATTTTCAGCAGCCAGTTACCACCCCTGCTGGCCTAATGCTGGCATCTAAGTCTTCATGTTGCATCCCTTGTGTTGCATGTTTGCTTAGCCGAGCTGGAGCTGCCTCTTTAAAAGTACAAATTTTCTCAAGAGGGGCAACTCATTAAGCCACTTAACACCTCATCATGAATGAATCTGGACAGGGGAGGCTGTGGGGGAGGGATTAGAAAGGGAAGGTGAGGGAGGCCAAGCATCAAACTATAAATTCATGCAGGGCCTTGCCCAGGGAAGGGAGGCCGGGGCGGGGGGGCATGTGGCAGAGGAGACGGCTGGCTTGTTTGACTGCACAGTCCCGGGGTAGTGTCCCGTCAGGGGAGGTGGTCATCAAGAGAGGATGGCCAGCGGAGGGGGGGTTCCCTGCTTCAGGAGGGGTGCCTTCCCACCCCAACCCCATCCCCCCGCCTCCATTCTCCAACCCTCTCAAGCCTCTTACTCTTTCTGTCCTCACCCTCCTTATGGGTTCCTCCCCAACCCCTCCTGTGTTTGGCTCTCAGGCCCTTCTGAAGTTCACTCTGTGGCATTTCTGTGTGGACACAGCCTTGTAACCCCTCTCTGGCCGGCTTGCTCACTCAAGGAGGGAGCAGGTGGGCGGGCAGGAGCTGCAGTGTAAGGGCTCCAATGAAACACCTCGATGGGATAAGAAAGGAAGTGGGCGATGTTGCTGAGAGGAGAGAGACCTGAAGGGCAACCGGATGAACATTCTAGAACACCGAAGGGTCCTTCACATGGGGTGGGGACCCTTGTATTCCACCCTCTCCGAAGGTCACACAGTAGAAAGGGAGATCGATAGCAGTGATGGATCGTGGCTGGAGTTAAGGAAGGACTATTATCCTCCTTTCAAAAACCAGGGCAGATCAAGGGATCAATCCAAGAAGAAGATAAAACAATTGTAAATATTTATGCACCCAACATAGGAGCACATCAATACACAAGGCAAATGCTGCAGCTGTAAAAGGGGAAATCGACAGTAACACAATCATAGTAGGGGACTTTAACACCCCACTTTCACCAATGGACAGCTCATCCAAAATGAAAATAAATAAGGAAACACAAGCTTTAAATTATACATTAAACAAGATGGACTTAATTGATACTTATAGGACATTCCATCCAAAAACAACAGAATACACTTTCTTCTCAAGTGCTCATGGAACATTCTCCAGGTTAGATCATATCTTGGGTCACAAACCAAGCCTTGGTAAATTTAAGAAAATTGAAATCATGTCAAGTATCTTTTCCGACCACAACGCTATGAGACTAGATATCAATTACAGGAAAAAATCTGTAAAGAATACAAACACATGGAGGCTAAACAATACACTACTTAATAACCAAGAGATCACTGAAGAAATCAAAGAGGAAATCAAAAAATACCTGGCAACAAATCAAACTACCAATGACATTTTTCACAGAACAGGAACAAAAAATTTCACAATTTGTGTGGACACACAAAAGACCCTGAATAACAAAAGCAATCTTGAGAAAGAAAAACAGAGCTGGAGGAATCAGGCTCCCTGACTTCAGACTATACTACAAAGCTACAGTAATCTAGGCATTATGGTACTGGCACAAAAACAGAAAAATAGATCAATGGAACAGGATAGAAAGCTCAGAGATAAACCCACGCACATATGGTGAACTTATCTTTGATAAAGGAGGCAAGAAGATACAATGGAGAAAAGACAGCCTCTTCAATAAGTGGTGCTGGGAAAACTGGACAGCTACATGTAAAAGAATGAAATTAGAACACTTCCTAACACCATACACAGAAATAAACTCAAAATGGATTAAAGACCTAAATGTAAGGCCAGACACCATCAAACTCTTAGAGGAAAACATAGGCAGAACACTCTATGACATAAATCACAGCAAGATCCTTTTTGACCCACCTCCTAGAGAAATGGAAATAAAAACAAAAATAAACAAATGGGACCTAATGAAACTTCAAAGCTTTTGCACAGCAAAGGAAACCATAAACAAGATGAAAAGACAACCCTCAGAATGGGAGAAAATATTTGCAAATGAAGCAACTGGCAAAGGATTAATCTCCAAAATTTACAAGCAACTCATGCAGCTCAATATCAAAAAAACAAACAACCCAATCCAAAAATGGGCAGAAGACCTAAACGGACATTTCTCCAAAGAAGACATACAGATTGCCAACAAACACATGAAAGAATGCTCAGCGTCACTAATCGTTAGAGAAATGCAAATCAAAACTGCAATGAGGTATCACTTCACACTGGTCAGATTGGCCATCATCAAAAAATCTACAAACAATAAATGCTGGAGAGGGTGTGGAGAAAAGGGAACCCTCTTGCACTGCTGGTGGGAATGTGAATTGATACAGCCACTATGGAGAACAGTATGGAGGTTCCTTAAAAAACTACAAATAGAACTACCATACAACCCAGCAATCCCACTACTGGGCGTATACCCTGAGAAAACCAAAATTCAAAAAGAGTCATGTACCACAATGTTCATTGCAGCTCTATTTTACAATTGCCAGGACATGGAAGCAACCTAAGTGTCCACCGACAGATGAATGGATAAAGAAGATGTGGCACATATATACAATGGAATATTACTCAGCCATAAAAAGAAACAAAATTGAGTTATTTGTAGTGAGGTGGATGGACCTAGAGTCTGTCATACAGAGTGAAGTAAGTCAGAAAGAGAAAAATACCGTATGCTAACACATATATATGGAATCTCAAAAAAAAAAAAAAAAAGGTTCTGAAGAACCTAGGGTCAGGACAGGAATAGAGATGCAGGTGTAGAGAATGGACTTGAGGACATGGGGAGGGGGAAGGGTAAGCTGAGATGAAGTGAGAGAGTGGCATGGACTTATATATACAACCAAATGTAAAACAGATAGCTAGTAGGAAGCAGCCGCATAGCACAGGGTGTCCACCTAGAGGGGTGGGATAGGGAGGGTGAGAGGGAAACGCAAGCGGGAGGAGGTATGGGGATATATGTATACGTATAGCTGATTCACTTTGTTATAAAGCAGAAACTAACACAACATTGTAAAGCAATTATACTCCAATAAAGATGTTTAAAAAAAAAAAAAAAAAGCCAGGGCAGGAGTGAGGGAAGGCTTTGTCTTAACCAAGGATAGACTGCTGGAAAAAGTAGGAGTAAAGAAATAATTTGTGGAGTGGAACAGTTTTCCAGTTTTTAAGGTTACTGAATGCTTTTTTGTGAATTAAATTGTATGCAAAACTCTAACAGAAGCTAACCTTCTCTGGTTGAGCTGGGGGTGGGCTGCTAGGAAGGCAGACCGGTCATTTCTCCTCATCCGCTGAGGCTCTCCTGAGGAATCCCACGCTTTCCTGAAACACAAATGAAAAATCCCTGGTTGAGCATTTATAGTTTACACAGCACTTCCTCATACTCTACCCCATCTGATCCTAAAAAGAGCCTTGGCGCCATTATCTCCTCTCTTACAGGAGAGGAGATCAGGCCAAGACAAATGAAGGAAGTGGCCACAACTTAACAAGTCTTGTACCAGCGGGCATTCCGGCTGCAGAGAAACTACCCGCTCCCAGCATAGCCTCCTGGGAGTTGTCCACAGATCTGTAAGAACCCCAGAGTCTCAACCTTCTGGAACCTCGGTGAGAAAGTCATACAGGCATAACCGCATCTGCCAGTTGTTCTATGTCCAAAACACAAAGCTGGCATCTCAAGCTACTGGCGATGATGGAAAGACAGAGAGTAAACAAGGACCGTGATCTTGACGTGTCTGCTGCTCTTTCTGCCACACAAATGGTCCAGAAATGGACTGCACCCGGGACACAGGAATCAGCCTGAAGGCTGAGAGAAGGGCTCGGGGAAACAGGAGGAGAGGACGAGGTGGCAGAAGAGCAAGCTGATGCTTCTAAACTAATGGAGAAAAGAGGCAGATGTGCAGTGGAAATTCTGGCTTGAAATTGCTAAAATCAGGCAATAAATAAGGCAACATCTGTCTTGCCTAATTCCAGGCACAGTTCGTTCAAAATGAAATGCAGTTTCTACCTCTGTCACTCGCTCTAGGTAGACCTAGAGGTCAGCCTCATGTGGAACGGAAACATATAATTGCAGTTCGGTTTTGAGCTTGGTCCACACCCCTACTTCTCATCTTGTTATGTTATATGTTATGTTATTTCTTCCTCCTTTACTTCCTTCCCTCCCTCCCTCCCTTCCTTCCTTCTTCCTTCCTTCCTTCCTTCCTAATTTTCATGCAGAATTTGCTCTGAGGCATTTTAATTGGCCTCAGCTTCTTCCTGGCTCTTTCCCCATTGGCCTTCCCACCCTCCTTTTAATCTGCCCACATCTTTCTCTCCCTGAAACGCTTCTTCCTCTCTCTGTCTCCTCCACCTCTCTCTCCAAAGACAAGAAAAAACAAAGAGGGGCAGTAAGGGAATTCCACGGCCTGAATGCTTTCTTCCCTGTGTTCTCTAGGGCCCATTATCAGGGGAAGTTGCTGCCCTGTAATTAAAACGCAGTATTGTATTTTCCGCATGTGCTGATATGTTTTAAAATATTCAAAATGGAATATTTTTGTCACTGCATGACAAAATATGATTTATGTGGAAGAGCAAGTCTGGTAGAAAGTATCTTTCTTAGGAGCAGGGATAGCCCGCAGGCAATGGTAGAGACCATCCCAGGCTCCGACCTTTCTGCTGCCACAAACACCCACTGACCAGGGCTCTCCATCCTCCGTGGGCAGCATGGAACAAAACAGGGGCACAGGGCCATTGTCCTGAGATCCCAGAGCAACATTTCCACGTGCTCAGCTGGGTCTTACAGACTCTGGACTCCCGCCTTGCTTGCCTAGGACATCTCTAGAAGTGCTTGAGAGCGTAACCGATTTCTGGGAATGTGGCCTCTGACCTGCCTACACCTTCCCAGTTTTGCCTTTTCTTTCTGCTTGCCTACTGATCTGGTTTCTTATATTCAAGGTCTGGTAGCACGATATGTTTGTGGTACAGAAACACTGCACAGTAATAAGCATTTGTTAAGAGAAGAAAATAGTATTAATAGGCAGAAAACCATGATCATCAACCTTGACTTCCCTCCCTAGTGTTTATTAGCTTGTTAGTGGTGTCACTGCAACTTTGTTGCATATTTTTATCTCTTCTTTTCTCTGTCATTTACATGATGATCATACTTGAGCTTTTTTATATTCTACCTGCAAAATGTCCCTTGACTCTGTCCCCTCCTTTCCCCGTCTTGGGTCACCGCCCCAGCATGGTCTCCTGTTATCGCTTATCTTAAACGATGCCATTCTGGGATTCTTTGCCCTTTCCTATTCACTTTCCAGATCGTTTCCTAAAATCTGAGATACGATTCTATCACTCCCCGGCCTAAATATTGCTGCTGGTTCCCCACTGCTGGCATCGCATCCATGCCCCTAGCGACCTTCACCCAGCACACTTCCCAGTCCCACCCCCCATCCTGTGACCCCTTACCTTTCATCACATCTCAGCCCTTGTCTTGATAACAAGGCAGCCCCATGAGACCCCTCCCCTTGAACATGCTCTCCAATGGCCAGCTATCATGCTTCAGGTCAAACTGTTTCCTTTTCTTGGAATATGTTTCCCCACATCCACTTGTCTAAACCCAGTGGAACGTCCAAGGCAGAGCTCAAATGCTGCCTCTTCTGAGGAGTCCTCTTCTGTCAGCTAGGCGGAGTGAAACACCCCACCTTCTGTTCCCGTAGCACTTGGTTCATCCACTGCTTGACAGACCCATCATTTTCCCTGCTACAGGAGTTATTACTTACAGGTCTGCTTTTTTCCTACTAGACCATGGTCTCTTAAAGATCAGGGGGTTTTTTTGGGATTTTTTTGGTGAGTGAGGTGTTTAAATATCCTTAGCACAGCTCCTGGTATCCAATAGGCAACAAGTGAGATGCAATTAGGGCCTTGGTGATTATGGCCTGCGTAGAGTGAGATTTGCTGACTCTGAAATCACCTGGTAACCCCTGCAGCTGGCACACATTAGGGGCAATGCCCCTTGGGATAGCTAGGCCCCGGAGGGGAAGCCCTTCCAGCAACATAAGGTGAGTGGACCAGGGGGTTAAAATGGGACTTTTCCTGTCTTGGGTTTTGTCTGAAGTCTCAAAGCTGAGAACAGTGGATTCCAAATATCTCCACATTCTAAGGCAGATGTTAGACCATTTTTGAAAAATTTGTAAAAGGGAGTAATAATAACTTGTTGTATCAGCAATATCTAGACTACAAAAGAAAACATTAAGAATTCATTAAGTGTTCTCCAAACCAGTTTCATCCTTTCTCCCCTTTTTCCCTGGTATTCTTACCACAGCCACTAGAGTGATCCGGGGCAATTGCGCCTCTTGTCTCCTCAGAAACATGTAGGCGTGGGTCTCACCGAGTGAGAGCCCAAATCCTTGCAATGGCTTCTGAGGCCCGGCAAAGGCAGGTTTCATTTCCTCTTGAACCTCACCTGCTGTTCCACCTCCCCCTGCTCTCTCTGTTCCAGCCACACTGGCCTCCTTGCTCTTCTTCAAACCTGCCTCAGGGCCTTTGCACTGGCTTTTCCTGGCTAACCATCACACCTTCAAGTCTTCGCTTAAGTATCACTCCCCTACTGAGGCCTACCCCATCACCCTGTTTAAAATTGCAAGCCGTAAATACTAGCACTCCTGATTCCTCATGTCTTGCTCTGCTTTTTCTTCTTCCACAGCAGTAACACACTATCAGATTGAATTATTCATTACTTTCTGGTTCATTGTCTCTGAGGGTGGGGATGTTTCTCTTTTCTGTTTGTGAAGCACCCATTCTACTGATGAAGCACAGAATACGCTTGTTTTCTATACTAACCATTAGCTAAGTCAGGATTTCCAGGAAGGAGAGGATGGCTTATCCAGCTTACTGCCCATAACAACCATATTTTTCCTTGGATTTGACTCTGCTTTTCATGTCTGCTCTTGAATTCTTCAAAATGGCCCTTTCACTAAAATAATCTCTCACTGTTGTTCACTAGGATTTTAAAGAAGCTATTCAGAGTAGTTTTATCATAAAAGCAGTCTCCTTTGAGTTGTAGGTAATAAAAAAAGATTTTTTGTCTTGTTTTCCCCTTGCTCTATCTCATCTGTGTCATTTCAACGTCTCCCCTTACTGCTTTCCCAGGTGGAAGAGATCATTCATCTGTGTGTTTCAACAGAAGACAGGGGGAATCAATTGAGCCAACTGAGGCAAAAACCAATAGCTCTAGGAAGAAAAATTGTGGAGACCCATGAAATTAGTTGAATAGACTGGTCGACAAACCAATCTCTAAAACCAAGCTCATAAAAACAGAAGATGAAGTAACTGTTGTCACAGATTTCAGTATGTGCTCAAATCTCAGAATCACAGCTAGAAGCACAAATATTGAGTCCTTATGTTACCCTACAAATCAGAGAGATTTGGCGGAAGGACTGCAGGCTTGAAGCCAGAAGACTGAGCTGTACCCTGACTCATCCACTAACTCTTACATAGGTGTGGGCCTGTCAGTTAATCTCTATGTGGGGATGGTGACACACAGGTCATTCTATTTCACGGAGTTATGGAAAGATAAATGAGAAAATATTTGAAAAGGCATTTTGTTAAGTGCTCTATAAATATTGGAATCATTTATTCCAGGATTAAGGGGATTCGTTTATTAGCTTACAAAACAAAGACACTTAGATTCATTTGAATCTCCGTGAAAAAATTCAGCACTGCTCCATTTCCTTACACCCGGAAGCAAATCCTCGTACTCTTTCGGGTCTACATTCATCAACTAGGGAATCCAACCTTCAGCTACCTTCTTTCACGCCAAGATTAAGAAACACAGCGGCAGCAGCTGGAAAAACACAGAAGTATGAGTAGGAGATGAGGATTTCAGACTCCTTAAAAGTCTTCACCTCCATTAATTTCTAGATCAGCAGAGTTTTTCTTGTGACGGGTGTTGACCGTATGGCATCATAAGTGTGAACCCTGAAGGCCCCTCTACTCTCCAAAAGTTCAGCCATTGTTGCTCCCCAAACCACCATCAGGGATTCTATTTCTTTATATTGAGGCATTAACTTCTGCTCAAATCTCTTTGAACTGTCACACAAAAGAAAGGGTTTCCCCCTTTCTTTTCTGAGGTCCAGAGTACCAGGTGACCCTTGAGAATTAGAGGCACTGGCTGCATAAAGAAAAGAATCACTTAAAAAGAGGAAGTGAGCAGATACTGGAGATCAGCCTTATCTCCTCTGATCATTACCTTGAGCTGTCCTGCAGACAACAACCCCTCCTGCCCCGACCCTGACTCTTTCTAAGCATGGTGAAAAATGCTGGACGGCAGGCACTGAGGCACAAATGTGGGTTGTTACATTTCTCTAGATGTCTTACCTGCAATTTGAAGGCCAAACAGAATGTTCAAGATGGAGATCAGTTTTGTCCTTAGAGTGCCTTGGCTTTTATGAAACTCTGCCCGCAGACAACTGTCAGTGCTCATTCCTGCCAACATTTAGCACCATTTTTTTTCCTCTGATATGTGCTATCAGGGAAACATTGGGTGTTTTAGATTGCTTAATTGGCTCAGCTGTGAAGCATGAACTTAGTTACAAGGGCCTGGATCTTTACCAGCTGTAACCAGAAGAGCTACCTTGGGATTTAGTACAATCCCTGGAGAGCCCTGATAATCTCGGGCTAGCATTGCTCATTGTAAGAGAAGCCTGGGGTATCCCGGAATTGATCTGGGGGTGCTAATGCAAGCCTCTTTGGTCACTGGTTTGTATTTTAGGCTACAGATTTATATGTTGACTTGGTTTACATGAGGCTTGTCACTTTAAAGTGCTGCCTCCTTTTTCCAGATGAGGTTATGGAGGGTAGGGAGGGACGGGAAAGAAGGAAGAAGAATCGGCAATGGTTGAGGCCAAAAAATGAGATGAATGTTTTAATATGAGACTAAGCAGTTTTGTAAAGACCCAACTTGTGTGCTTCTTTTGAGGACAAGTCCATCAGATAAACACAAAGGTGATTCTTAGCTTTCTTCTGTCTGTGCCTATGAAATGTTATTTAAAGCTGTTGAAGAAATGTAGGAAGAAAATGGTTTTGAATGTCAAAGGGAACTCACGAAAACTAAAATTACAAACAACCAAAGTAATCATTGCCACAGTAAGAAAATCAGTCATGTGAATTGCAAAGATCTTCCATGATCCCAAGACAAAGCCTTAACTGCTCCTTTTACGTGGAAAACATTGGAGGACAACTCATAACTCTCCAAGAGGGCTAAACCCAAGGCGATGATAAATGCTTACAATTAAAGGTACTTGGTAAAGTATTAATTACTTTTATCAATCTCCCTTGGCTTCAAAGATGAGATGAGAATCTGTCTGGAAATCTAAAGAAAACAGGATTGAGAACAAAACAAAATTGTGACTTTGGAAAAACAATCAGCATTTTAAAATCGTATTTAATCTTTCTGCCTTGCTCATTTGGCCAGTTTTGAGTACCCAAGGGGCTTCTCCTTTCCACCATGTAAATAATGCACTTGATTATCTGCGTGTTTGAGTTTATTTAGAAGTAATACAGTATAGAAATGAACAGCAAGGGCCTTGGAATCAAACTGCCTGTGTTCAACTCTGCCATTGACTACCTGTGTGACCCTGGTACTTCACCACGTACCTTTAATGGTGAGCATTTATCATCCCCTTTGGCCTCTCCGAACTCCAGTTACCTCATTTGTTAAAAGGGGAGAGTGTGGGACTTGCCTGGTGGCACAGTGGTTAAGAGTCCGCCTGCCAATGCAGGGGACATGGGTTCAATCCCTGGTGCAGGAAGATCCCACATGCCACGGAGCAACTAAGCCCGCAAACCACAACTACTGAGCCTGCGTGCCCAAAGTACTGAAACCTGCCCGCCTAGAAACCGTGCTCCGCAACAAGAGAAGCCACTGCAATGAGAAGCCTGCACAACTGCAACGAAGAGTAGCCCCTGCTCGCCGCAACTAGATTCTCTCAACTAGAGGAAGCCCGCCTGCAGCAACAAAGACGGAATGCAGCCAAAAATAAATAAATAAATTTATTTATTTTTAAAAAAGGCGAGGAGGAGAGTGCCTGTTATGTACATAGTAAGTGCTCAGTTAATTTTACGTATTATGACTGTAGTGAACACTACTGGTGCCCAGCCTATACTCCTTTTACCATGTATCCATCCTCCAGCTGTTTTCAGTGTTAATGCTGAAAGATCACAATTAATCCCTTTTTTAAAGACTTGCTCTTGTCAAGAGAGAGGAAACTCGAAGGGGAGATTGCAACACACCCTGCTCTCTGCTGCTGGCAGCCAGTGATTGACATGGGTTACAAAAGGCTACAGGCCGTCCCTGCCCCCTTTGCCCTCCTTCACTTCCCAGCATGCAGCAGACCGTGTGATCTCTCGAGATCACGTTCTTGCTTAGCTCATTCCCTTTCCCATCCTGCTTCCCTCCCTTCCTTATGGGATATTTTTTCTCCCTAAAAAGCACTTCCTCCATAAAGTACTTCCTCACATGCACTTGAATGTCTGTTTTAGGTTTCTGGTAGCCTGACCCGAGACAAAAACTATACTTCTTTGATTTTTAAGCCACCCATGTTTTCACATTTTAACAATTCTGAAATCAGGATGTATCTTAAAATCACCGTGGCTTTGGCTAACATGGTTTAATGTCATTTTCTGCACATTGAAATAAAAGTGTGCAGAAAATCCTGGGGCAACAATGGAGCATCCTTTTGCTGCATTGCCAGCGTTCTTGATGGCAGAGGACCACGTTTTCTGGAAGAACAGTCATCAACGGCTGAGTTGAAAAGTTGAAAAGTCAAATAGTCATAGTCTGAATGAGTGAAAGTTCTAGGAATATTTTAATCTATTTATTTTGCTTTTGTTTTCCTTTTGCATGTTGTTTAAATGCAAAACAGTGATATGTAATAGGTTTTATCAAACATAATTCTAGAAGAGCTCTTTCAATAACAAAACAATTTTTAAATGATGATTATGACAAGGTGACATTGCAGTACAGTGGGAAAGTGATGGTCTTTTAAAAAAATGCTCTGAATCAATTGGATGTGAGCATTGGTCACTGGGATGTCCACATTCCTCTGTCTATCAACCAAATCAACCTCAGATGCCTTGTGGCATCTGTGTGAGAGATAAAACAATGCAACTGCTGAAAGATATCACAGGAGACCATCTTCATGAGCTTGGGTTGGGGAAATACTTATTAAGCAGGACCTCAAAGGCTCTAGTTCTAAAGAAAAATATAAATACATTGGACTACATTAACGTTAAGAACTTTTCTTCAGCAAGACAAAGCATTAAAAGAATGACAAAGCAAGTTATAAGGTGGGAGAAAATATTTACCCTATGAGTATCTGGCAAAGGGCTGTATTTTGTATAATAAAAGAACTACAAATCAATAATAAAACAGATATTCTAATGGAAGAATGGACAAAAGCATGGCCATATCTCAGATATGGTCAAGAAACATACGAAAAAGACTTAACTTTATTAGTCATCAGGAAAATGCAATTAAAACCATGATCAATAACACTACATCCCCACCAGAATGGTTAAAAAAAAAAAAAGACAATATCATATTGTGAGGTTGTGGAGCAGCTGGAATCCTTCCACACTGCTGGTGGGGCTGTAAGTTGGGCAACAGTTTTGGAACCTGTTTTGGCAATATCTGCTACCTATCTACTCTGACTTCATGGTTCTTCTTCTAGGTACTCTATGTACCCAACAGAAATGCATCTAAATGTCCATCAGATAAAGCATATAAGAATGTTTACAGCAGCACTATTTGTAGTATCCCCAAACTGTAAATAGCCTGAATACCCATTCATAATGCAATGGATAATTATAATGTGGTCTATTCATGCATGGAGTACCGTACAGCAATGAGAATGACCATATTACAACTACGTACAATAACATGGGTGAATGTTGTCAACATAACGTAGAGCAAACAAAGTTAGACTCAAAAGAGCACATAAAGTACAATTCCATGTGTATAAAATTCAAAATTAACTAAAAATTATCCATGTTGTTAGAAGCCAGGATAATGGTTACCTTTGGAGGGAGGTAATCACTGAGAACAGGCCTAAGGGTCTTCCAGGGATCTGGCAATATTCTAGCTCTTGGTCAGAGTATTGTTTACATGGGTGTGTTCACATCATGAAAATTCACTGAGCTATGTTTATGGGATTCATGCTTTTCGATAAATAGGTAAAGTGAAAGCATTATGTCATTATTTAATTGGCAGCATTTCTCCCTTTTCTTAGCAGTATTAAAATCATAACGTGGGCTTCCCTGGTGGCGCAGTGGTTGAGAGTCTGCCTGCCAATGCAGGGGACACGGGTTCGTGCCCCGGTTGGGGAAGATCCCACATGCCGCGTAGCGGCTGGTCCGTGAGCCATGGCCGCTGAGCCTGCGCGTCCGGAAAAAAAAAAAAAATCATAACGTGTCATAATTAATGGCATCTTGGTTGACATAAAATATGGTATTATTTTTATTATCATTGGTCAAGTAGTAGTATTTCCCTGACTTTGATCTGTCTCTTACTTCCACTTTTCCAGCTCATCTCAAGTGGTCCATGTGGCACCTCCAAGTCTCTTCCCAACTTTTTAAGAGTAGCATTCCTGTTCCTTAGCTGGGTGTATATTCACCTGGAGTAAATATTACCCTTCCCAGACTCCCCTGCACTAAGTGTGGCCAATGTGACTACGTTTCGGTCTTTATCAGAGGAAGCTGTACAGGACGGTGTGCCAGAAAGTGTTAACTGAGCAGCACCAAGTTGCTCAAAACTTGCACATTCCCAAGAAGGATCTGCTCCATGCCTGGCCCTTGGCTGGTTCCTGGGAATTGAGCTCTTGGAATGCGCTGACTGATAAGAGTGTTTTGCATGCTCTGGGCTTTCAATCACACAGTACCAGCTCATCTAGATATTTTGTACAAACAATTTCCTTCTGGGGTCTGGAGCTTCAGTGACCGCAATTAGTCCCACAGGCACTATAGGCCTACCTGACTGACACTAGGCCCCTCGACTCCGTCAAGCTTCCCTGACCAACGACACTTTGCAGGGGTTGTCACAACTGATTGCTGGAAGAATTAAGTATGTCCCAGGGGACTCCACTGGGAGAGACTCTGGGAAGTTAGCACTAGGGTCCTCTGGATTTCACCCCCTGTTGAATTTGCTTTGTATCCTTTTACCATAATAAACCGTAACTGAGTACAAAGACCTGAGGGACCAACGCAAATACAGAAAGCCCAGGTGAGCTGCTTTTATGTCTCCTGGAAGATCCTGAGCCATTATCAGAATACGAGCCTGTTACTGGTTTTAGTTTTGATATGTTCCCCTTTCCTATGTCTATCTTTGATGGATTTTCCACCAGACAATTTCTCTTTAAAAAATGTTTTTCCTTTTTTACCTCCAAGCTCTTTCGAATGAAACCTGAGTGAAAGCCAGTAAGTAAAATAAACATGAGGCAAGATGCTCTGAAAGAAGGATGGTGACCCAGCCCTGCACTGTAAATCTGCCCTCTCCCAGCCCTGGGGAGCGCCGCTGAGGCGCTCTGGCCTCCTGAAATCCAGGATGGCGCCCCAAAGTGGTGCTGTATTCCCTTCTCCCTTGGATTCCACCCCACTCCTCAGCCCGACCCAGGGCTTTGCCGAGAACACTTTATTGAATGTCACATTATTATTCTCTTCAACGCTCTCTCTCTCTTCCATCTGGGGTGGAAGGGAGACAGTGAGGCAGACAATTACATTGCTGATGTGGGATTTTTAGAGGAAAATCGAGGAAATTATAGGGACTACCCAGCTGTGGTAAAAACTTCTCGCTCTCTTCCCACAGGACCCATTATTTTACAAACTGCAACTATTAAAAATGATTTATCCTCACTTGCCAACTTTACCATGCTGATAGATTCACTTGAATCCTACCCAGTTCTTAAAAAGAGTACAAGGGTCAAAGCAAGTCCACTCTCAAAATGGCATGGATGGGATTTGATGACTACTACTTAGAAGGTTGAAATCTACGACCCTATCAAGGTCCAATCTTATCTCCCCAAGACCTCCTATTCTATTTGATCTTATTTCCTAGATCCTGTCTCCTATATCACCTTATTTTAACCTCAGAATTTTCCCTCACCAAAGATGTCTCTGGACTTTGACCTATTAGTCCTCTCTTTCCAAATATGGAGGAAAACTCTTGAAGTTTTTATCCTTACCTTTCATTTAAAGGCATTCACTATGTAATTATACTCACTTTCTTCCTTTCTTCCTTTCCTGTTTCATCAAGAACGACAGTTACCTGAGATGAGTGATAATCCTGTAAGATTGACCCAAATCCTACTGGCTTGGTGAGCTGACAGCTTCTAGTTTGGCTTAATCTCCCTGTTGCCTTATTATCTTAGAATTTTGAAGAGCTGTGGTACAGATGAGGGTAAACAGTGAGGTGTCTATACAGTAGCAGCCCTGGGCAGATCTGAAGCTAATTACCGAAGGGCAGCAACTCCAAAGCTTGGTGTAAGCTTTGGGGATCTGACTTTAGAAGGGAACTACTATCTGGTTCACTTCGTTTTTTCACTTCAGTGGCTGCTGCATTATACAATTAACACTTAGGAAATGGAAAGTTTTTGTTCTGGAGAAAATGCTCAGGAGACTTCCCGATAGTTTAGATGGTAGCAGAGGAGATGTCTTGAGTGTGACAAAAGTACAAATGAAGCAGGGATAAAATGAGTCACTTCCAAGATGCGTGTTTAAGAACTGGAGAGTAATGAGCTACTTTGAGGAGCTGCAAAGTGGATAATCTTACCATCTGGCTCTCGCACTAGGTGACTATACTTTTTTAAAGGGAAAGGAACTGAGATTCTAGCTGGGTAGCTTTTTTTTTTTTTTTTAAACATGGTATAGAAGAAGGTTTTAATGTTTGGTTTTTATATTATAAAAGTAACTCATGCTTTAAAAAAATGTCATGCGGTGGAGGAGAATACTGCATAGTTCAGGGCAGACTGGGCTATGCTGTGTGCGGTCGTCAGCCTCCGAGATGGCCCCAGTGAGCCACCGCCTGTAGTCACAGTCTTGAAATTCTCATCCTCCCGCGTGTGGGCTAGATTTAGTGACTCACTTCAAACAAATAGAACAAGCATAAGTAATGCGATACAACTTTGGAGATTAGGTTATAAAAAGACTGTGATTTCCATCTTGGGATCGTGCACTCTCTCTCTCTCTCTTAAATCTCTCACTCTAGGGAAGCAAGTTGCCTTGCCTTAAGCAACCCTATAGAGAGGCCACTTATGTCCCTGGCCAACCGCCATCGCAGAGCTAAGACTTGCCAACAGCCACATGAGTGGGCTTGGAAGAAGATTCTCCTGCCCCAGTAGAGCCTTGAGATGTCTACACCTTGGCCAACACTTTGATTGCAGCCTCATGAGAGATCCTCAGTGAGGACTACTCCTGAGTTCCTGACCAGTGAGCTTATAAATATTTGTTGCTTCTAGCTGCCAAGCTTGGAGGGGTGGGGGAGATTGGTTATGTCCAATGGATAACTAATATGTTACGTTAATTAACTCCTAAATCTCAGTGGCTTTACACAATCAGCCCCTGCCCCCAGTACACACACTCACACTCTCACACTGCATCTCTAGTTCAAGTTAAGTACCCGGCAAACCGTCCTCTGTGGGGACTTAGTGATCCAGGCTGCTTCCATTTTGTGGCAGGAAAATTGCTTGGAGGACTCACACCTTACGTATCCCAGACAGAAAGTGATGTATGTCTCTTTTGCTCACGTTTCGTGGGCAGGAACCAGTCACACAATTCCACCGAAATGCATGGGAAAATGGAAAACTGCAGAAGCATATGGCTAGCCAATAAGAGTCAATGAGAATTACATGTTTCTGCCACATGCACAGCATAAAAAGTGAATATCCACTTTTCTCCTTTCATCAAATATTTTATATATTTTCATCAAATATTTTTCATCAAATATTTTATAGTTAACTGCTTGAATTGTGGCCTTTCAGGTAAACACACTTATCCCACAAACATATAGGCGTACATATACCGTGTGTGTATATTATGTATACGTGTAACCATATATGTATATCAAACATATCACACATATGTCATACATATATGTGTTAAGTAGGATCAAGTTTCTACATCAAGCTCTGTCTCATTCTTGGTAACATCTGTTCGGTATTCTAAAGTAGGGATGTATCATAATTCATTTAATTGCTCCTCTATCAGTAAAGAATCATTTAATCATTTCTATAGTTGCAAAAATGTCTTAATAGCTCTATTTCCACCAGTTACATTTCTAACTTGTCCACGTGACACCATGTGCATGCATTGGAACCAGTCCACAGAGAAAACAAATCCTGTTTCCACAGCCCTTGCCTCACCCCCACTCTTGCTTGCTTTTTAAATAAAGGGCATCATCATGTTTTTCCCCATTTTTTAGGGACAGTGAGAGATGTTAGAGAGCTGGTGAAGTATTCAACTTCACTAGACATCATTCTGATATGAATATACGGAAAAGGGGCAGAAGGTCACTACCACCTATTAAGCACAAAGGGCTTACGCACTGTGCTATGAATTCATACACTGCTATCACTAAACCCTTATAGTGATCCTGTGAAACACGTGATTATTATTTAGCTCCTGTGGTAGAAACCTCTTCATGAGCTTTAAGCATCCCCACCACACATACTCACCATGTAATTTCTTTTTCTTTTCTACTTTTTTCTTTTTCCTAGAATGCAGAGTTAATAGGCTGTGGCGATTGTTGCTTTTCTTATAAAGATCCTTGTGTCCTTTCCCAGAAGATAGACCATATGTAGTAAGAAAGAAAACATGCAGTGTTTGCAAATTTCCTGGGAAAATTCTCTGTGTTTAAAAGTATGCTAGTTTGATTGCCATGTCTCTATTAAAGAACAAAACAACAAAAAATAAATATATCCCAAACGATGGGAGAGAGATATGACTGGCTGTCTCCATTGGTCCAGCATTTCCTCTTGGGAATCTATTAAAGGGCCAGAACATCCCCTGCCTTCAAAGCAGTTGCCAGATCGTGTCAAAGTCGTATGAGGGTTGCAGGCAAACTCCTCTGGGTCTTTCTCTCTGACCAAGGAAACTGTTCCAGTTTCGAGGCTTGGGACTGCCAGACGGCAAAGTAGTCCAACTTTGGCAGAGAGATGGGAGCAGGGAGGGTAATATCTGAATTTCCATAGCGTTTTCTCGGATGGGAAATAAAGGGAAAGAAGACTTCCTTGGCTTTGGCTCCTGGAGTCCTGCAATTTCCTACTCTCTGCACTAAAAGAAATAAAGTGAGGCTCAGTCTAGGCGAAGAACCGTCTCCAATCCTGGCAGGGACTGAGATAGTATTACCATTTCAACCTTGTAGATGAGCAAACAGAGGCTTCGAGAGATTGAGGAACTTGACACCAAACTTGGTATAATTACACCAAGCCACACAGGCCTCAGGACATGTAATTCACCTGCTCCGGTTGCAGCAGGTGAGCTCTCGAGGCCTCTTAACATTTCAAATACATGACATAAACAGAGCTGTGGCCAAATGACACACATCTAGAAGAACCCTCCTTCCATCCTAACACCTGGAATGCTTTCTCTGGACAACTTAAAAATAAATTCTTACAGCCCTTTAGCTGATGAAGAGTTTGGGGAGCACTGGCGAGAACGTTCTGCTACAGAATTTGATGTGTCCAAAGTAAATGAGAAGTTTAACTGTAGACTTTCACCAGGTTTTTCTGCACATGAAGGTGGGAGAGGATAAACTTTCGGCTGGATGGATATTATAATGGGTCTTGTTTTCTATGTATCTGCAGGATCCAGGACATTGAATGGAACCAGTTAAGGGGAACTGAAGCTTCCTCTCTAAACCAGTGTTAAATGGCATATCTGTGCTCAGATGGGAAGGTTATACAAATTAGGTAACATTAGTGAACGATTTTCCTTTTCTTACATAAAATTGGACTGTCCCTTCAAAAGTTATTGTTTATCATTGCGGTGAGTGTGTGTGTGTTCTAACAGTCCATGCATTCATTATTTACTTAATAAATCTTGAGTGCCTACTATGCAAGAAACACTGATGTAGTTTCTGGGAATAAAGTAGTGAACAAAAAAGACAAAACTTCTTACCATCTTGGAGCTTTTTTCATTCTGGTGGGGGAAGAGAATCAAAGCAATAATTAAGTAACATAAGTAGCTTGTCATATGCAAAGAATTACTATGGAGAAAAACAAAGCAGAGAAGAGCAAATGTGAGTGCAGGGTTGGGGGTGGGGATGTTTGCAATTTTAAATAGAATAGTGAGGAGGTGACCTATGAGCCCTGACGTGAGCGAGGGTAGAATGTTCCAGATAGAGGAGCAGCAAATGCAAAGGCCACCAGGAAAGGCTGGAGAGGCTGGGGAAGAGTAGCGTTGGGAGAAAAGTGAGAGATATGGCTAAATAGGTAAGGGAGGGGCCAGACAGGCAGGACGCAGAGGATGCTGTAGGACTGGAGCTTTCGTTCAGAGCAGGATGGGAAGCATTGCAGGGGTTCCAGCAGCAGGCTGATAAGAGCTGACTTATTCTGTAACAGGATCACTTTGACTAACCTGTTGAAATTCAGCTGTAGGGAGGTCATTTGGAAACTATTGCACTAATCCAGAAGAAAAGTGACGGTAGCTTTAATCAAGAGCAGTATGGTGGGGCTTCCCTGGTGGCGCAGCGGTTGAGAGTCCGCCTGCCAATGCAGGGGACACGGGTTCGAGCCCTGGTCCGGGAAGATCCCACATGCCGCGGAGCAACTAGACCCGTGAGCCACAACTACTGAGCCTGCGCGTCTGGAGCCTGTGCTCCGCAACAAGAGAAGCTGTGACAGTGAGAGGCCTGCGCACCGCGATGAAGAGTGGCCCCTGCTCGCCACAACTAGAGAAAACCCTCGCACAGAAACGAAGACCCAACACACCCAAAAATAAATAAATAAAAAGCCATGCTTGTAAAAAAAAAAAAAAAAAAAAAAAA
>NW_020837983.1:14241376-14253980 GCF_003676395.1 Aethalodelphis obliquidens
AAAAAAAAAAAAAAAAAAAAAAAAGATCAGTATCGTGGACGAGGCAGCAAGTCCTTTGATTCTGGATATGTTTATTGACCTATTGAATGTGGGAGGTGAGAAATGGGGGCGCAGATGACTCCTCCATTTTTGGTCTGAGCAATTCGATGGATGGAGTTACTATTTAAGGGCAATCAGGAGTTCAGTTTTAAACATGCTAAGTTTGAGATGCCAACTGGATATTTAATGATAACCTGAGTCTGTATTTCAGAGGGAAGTTTTGCACTGGAGAACATAGTTGTAGGCTGGTACTTAAGCCTTGATATCGATGAGCTCGCCTAGGAAACGGATGTAGACAGAGAAAAGAAGTCCCATGATTGAGCCCTATTTTTAAAATTACAACTGAAAAAGGCTTTTCTCTCTTATATGGGCGATAGAGTGGGGAATATATAAAGTAACTTCGTTGTCCAACTGTAATGAATAGAAAACTGTCGATGAGAAATGGGCACACTATTTTTTCCCCTCTTAAATTATTTGCATTTAGCTGTATGTGAAGCACACACAGGCAGCTTTCTAATCCTTTATCCCTTTATTTGCATAGTGTTTTAAAGCTTCATAATAAATTCACATGCGTTATTTCATCTTGTCCTTGAAAACTTCTGGGAGATAGATAATATTGGTGGACATCCATGATGAAGCTCAGAAAATAATATCTGAATTATTTACAACAGCCCTATTCGGAGGGCTACCGTCCTAATTGCCATCATCCCCAATGTGCAAGTGAGGAAGTCGAGACAGAGTGAGATAAAGGGATTTGATCAAATTCAAGCTTTTGCAATATGTTAGCAATAGAGCTGGGTTTCGAATGAGTTTATTACAGTCAATGCAACTGAGTGCTGATGACAAAGAAGTGAGTCCCATGCAGCTCTCGCCTCTTTCCCAACCTCCTCTTTCCTCTCTCCTTGTTTAGGGCAGGGCTTCTCAACCTGAGCACCACTGACACGAGGGGCTGGATAATTCTTTGTTGGGATGGGGGGGGGGTGGTCCTGTGCCTTGTAGGATGTTTACAGCATCCCTAACTTCTACCCACTGGATAGCAGCAGGGCACGCCACCCCCACTGTGGTGACCAAAAATGTCTCCAGGCATTGCCAAATATGCCCTGCCGGGGGACAAAATGTCCCTGATTGAGAACCACTGGTCTCCGGGCCCCACTCTGCTTACGCTGGGCTGGGAGCAGCCCCTCTGTCACCAGTTTCCCAGGGCAGCTGAGTGAGGGCGTCAGAGGCTCTGGGCCGCAAGCCCTCTGCCTGGAGCCTCCTGGGGTCCCAAGGCTGGCCCGCTGTGGCATCCCCTGCCTGGTGGGATCGCTGCATGGCCTCTTGCACAAGGCCCTCTCCTTTGCTAATTCCTGCCTCTAAGGAGGTTACCCCTTATACCCTCATCTTATTGCCTCCATTTGCTCTGTTCCCTCCAGTGTCCAGGAAAGAAAGCCAAGGACAGGCCCCGGGTGGCTCTCCTCTGATTCCGCGTCTATTAGTTAAATGAACAGCAAGCGTATGTAGCTGTTAAACTGCAGGGGAAAATGTTAGACACCGGGGCTTGATTGGATTATCTCTGATGAGGCTAAGTCGGGAAGCGGATGGATATTTGTTGGTAGAAAAAAATCCTATCACGTCAATCAAAAAGCATTTACTGAATACCTAACCTAAATTTGCTTAGCACAGATGTGCCACGTCCCACAATGCTAGATGTGACATTTCCACATACCAATAAAGAAGCATGAATTTGGAATGTTACTCTAAGTATCTTATAGTTTTTTTTATCTTTCTTATCTTCCCACCCCCTGGATATGCTTAGATTGCTTCAGAAAGCCTGGCTCCGTGCGCGGATTTTGTGTGTTGCAGTATATTCTATTGGAATGTTTTCTTTCAGACACTTGCGTCTGCCAAGTTGGTGACATTTCCCTCATGCATGCCTCGATGAGTCACCAAATGCTTATTGTTAAGCTGGAGCTTAATTTCTGCCTTGACTAACTCAGCTTCAGGCATCCGAACGTGCACGGACTGTGCTCAGGAAGTGGGTCCAGGTGTGGCTAAGGAAAGGGCAGGGAGATATCTGCAAAGGCAGAAAAGAGGGACCTTTACCAGTTTGTTTTCCGATTTCCATTCATCAGGACAGTCTATTCCTAACGCAGAGCATGTTGTGACTTTGTGACAGAATTGTTGCTCACTCCTCCCTTTTGATTTATTAGTAAGTGATCACCTGGGTGATGAAAAGCCTAGGATATCATTTGGTTGGCAACTTGAAGCACGTGGGAGTCTTCTCCCGTATTCCACTTTCTGGTTTACTTTTTGAATTATTTCCTTATAGGAAGGTTTTCTTTATAGTCACCATGTAAATTATGCGGGTTACTGCTTGGTTTGCTAGATGCTTCTGTATTATTACAGAGTCATGAGCTCCGGAAAAGGTTTAAATAGAGCAGCTCTAGAGCATTTTCCCAGGAGGGGTCTCATTTGGTACTGTGAGGTTTTCAGGAACAGTAACTGTCCCAGTTTTGTCGAAAAACCTTCTCCCCTGTCTATCTGCCACTATAAAGTTTGATAAAATTTCCCACTTTCCCAGCCTCCCTTTAAGCTAGACCTGGTTCAGGCAAATGAGATGGGTGAGGGGATTTCTGGGAAGGATTTTTCCTCATTGATAAAAAGAGTAGTATACAAGGATAGTACTTTCTTACCACCTGGCTACCCACCTGCTTCCTCCCTTTGACTTTAGCCAAGTAAGATGGCTACAGCTGTGACAGCCACCTTGTGACCACGAGGGCTAAGTCTTTCTTCAAGGGAGTTGCAGAGATGCCAGACCCAGCACCATAACGTAACAGGAAACCCAACTAAAATGGGTTTAAACCATAAGGACATGTATCGTTTCCTTCGTGGTAGGTGTTTCCATAATCTACAGCTAAAAACAGCCTAACAACAACTAAAGCTCAGTCTCCAAAGTTCAGAGAGCTAATGCTAAAGCCAAGGGATCTTCCCTACAGGAATTCTCTTCCTCTATGCCTCTCTGACTCTGTATATGTAGTGTATAAAGTTAAAGAAACACAAACTCCGTCTACAACTGAACAATAAGATGTATGGATAATAGTATAGAAAAAGATGTAATGTCAAATTATGTTTAATTGCAAGAATCTTTAAAATTGACCAAATCCAGCCAACAAGATAGCAAATGCAAGACTGAGAGTAGGTCCTACAGATGCAGATATCTATATAACACTGAAGTCTGAATTAAGGCAAAACAATGTGAGAGCTTTGCAACCTTATATTTTATGATTTAAATGACTTAATAATAATTTAATCTGCCCCGGTCTCCTTTAGATCCTCCTCCACCCTGAAGTCAAGTTGTGAGTGAGCACATTCTCTTATTATCCACAACATAACCAGCATAAACTGGGAGAAGCTGCCCAGTGCTCTGAGCCGGGTCCAGCCACTTCCCTTCGGCTTTCTGTATCAAGTCTCATGTGTAGAAAATGAAACTCCTCTCTAACGTTCGGAGCTTTCCTGAAAGGACTCGGCCTTTTGTTCATGTTTTGCCTACATTAGAGGCAAACGTAAAGTTGGTAAAAGGCTTGGGCGTGCAGATGGCATTTTGAATATAATCCTTTAAGATACAGAACCTATGGGATTTGGAAATCAAAATTACGTTTGGACTGGCAGCTTGTAGGCAGTAAGGTTCATCTCAAAGTAATTTGAAAGAGCTGAGATCCTAAGCTGCCTAAATCAGCCTTTTGAAAGGAAAAGACGAGCTCAGCAGGCCATGACTGTGTTACTTCAGCGACTACAAGATGCTCAAATGTGCCAGATCTAAGCGGAGTAACGCACTGTGATGTGTTCAGAGGAAGAATTGGATTCCACAAGACAAGAAAGCCACTGATAGAGACTTTTCTGCAAGTTGATTAATAAACTTCTCAAAGGATTACACCAAAATCAATGGCTTCCTCTAGAATAATGTACAACAGGACGTGAAAACTCCACTGACAGCTGGCAGCAGAATTCATGGCAGGAAGGGAGCTGGTGCAGGTAGGATGACTCACGGGGAACAAGGTGAGCTCTGGAGGGCTTGGGTACTGACTGGTCCTGCAGAAGCCTGGAAGGAAATGGCTAACTGTTCAACTCAAGGGGCACTTTTTGTGCTATTGAATGAGGGTATGAGAGGAGAGGTGGATGGGAGGGAAGAGGCGTGAAGACATGTTGTGAGGCTGAGAAACTATAGAGCATTAGGTAGTCCAAGCACAAGGATGCTTGAAGTTCAACCTGAAGTTCTTTGAGATGTAAACTCTTGTTTGGTCTCCCTCCAAATCTCCAGTACAGTGATCTGATAAACACAAACACTGCCTTTGCGCATGCATGTTTTTTGTGGGATTTGAGGAAGGGGCTGCAACTTACATCTGAATCTGGGCAATGCAGACCAGAGATAACAACCATGGGGTGGCAAGGCAATGAGTAGATTGAAGAGGTGGGAGCCAGAGGGGAGCATAAGAATTTAAAGACACCCTTCCCCCAGCCGCGTTTATTGGAACTGTCTGGAAATCATGGAGAGGGTTTGAGGGCTTGAGTAATACCATCCCAGTACTTGCATTCAGACTTGTGAGGCCCCTATTGGACGGGGAGTTGGGCGTCTTCCTCAGGCTCTTCTGGTCGCCGGTGGGGTGAGCTGAGTGCGCTGTGGCTCTGATGCTCCTGCATCCTGTCCTCTGCCCTGAACACTGGCCAATGCGACCTGGCTTCAGGTTGGCCTTGGCTCATGCGGAGCCCCACGCAGAGCCTCTGCAGGAGGTTAGAAGGAGGGAGGAGAGTGAAGTCAGGGTCTCTATTCCCCTGACCTCCTCCCTCTGAGGTCGCTCTGAAAAAAATGTGGCCTTGTCTGAAGATCACTTGCTTCCTTGTATAAGGGGACTGTCTTTCTTTCCAGGTTTCAATGACCATTCCTTGTCTTTCTACCTCAGCACTAGATGGGTTGATCAACCATCTTCGTTTGCTGGAACTGAGAGTGTTCCCAGGACATGGGATTTTGAGCTTTAAAACTGGGACAGTCCTGGGCAAACAGGGACAAGTTGTTTCCCCTACCCTAGGAATGGTTAATAGCTCCTCTGCTGTTTCTAACTTCAGGTTACTAAATTATCCCTTGGGGTGCCCCTACACCCCATCCCTTTCTTTGTAAATAGTCCTTTTGTCAAACAAACAAACACACTCTCCCTCCCGGAATTATTTTACTCAAGGGCGTTGTCTCTTTTCTGTTGGGACTTGACACTGGGTGTCCATGAATGCTCACATCCTCTCTACTTTGGTTTCTTCTACTGCCAAATAAAAGGTTTACAGTAGAACATTCCCTTACATCTTTCTGGCTCCAACATCATGAAATTGTTGAAAAGAACATCATGATCTTTATCTCTCTCTTTTTAAAATTTATTTATGTTATTTATTTTTTATTTTTGGCTGCGTTGGGTCTTCGTTGCTATGTGCTGGCTTTCTCTAGTTGCAGCGAGCGGGGGCTACTCTTCGTTGCGTTGCGCAGGCTTATTGTGGTGGCTTCTCTTGTTGCGGAGCACCGGCTCTAGGCGCGCGGGCTTCAGTAGTTGTGGTGCACGGGCTTAGTCACTCCACGGCATGTGGGATCTTCCCGGACCAGGGCTCGAACCATGTCCCCTGCGTTGGCAGGTAGATTCTTAACCACTGCACCACCAGGGAAGCCCCGATCTTTATCTCTTAAAATTTTGTAACTCTACTTAATTCATACTGTCATCTTCTAGGAATTCTGCCTAAAGAATTCTTGAGGGCATCCGATTACCAGACCTCAGCTGCGCCCTGGGGGAACTGAGATGCAGGGTACATAGTCCCGGCCCTGGAGAGGGTCATGTGTGGTCTACGGGGAGGGAAAGAGGAAGATGCCAGACTGTCAGCAGATCATTTCAGCACAATGTGCTACATATGTGCTAAACGAGATTTATACAAGGTGTCCTAGAAGCCCAAAGAGGGGTAGCCAACTAAGCCTAGGAGGTCACGGAAGGCTTCCTGGAGGAAGGGACACCTGAACTGAGTTTTAAATAATGTGTAGGGCCCAAGTGTTGGGGCAGAGGTTATGAAAAGGGCAGGCAGAGTATTCCTTGCAGAGGCCTGGAGGAGGCCAAGGACATAAGTCCTAAGAGGAATATGGGAGGATTTTGGGGTGGAGTAAATTAGCTGTTCACTTTGGGTGGAGCCTAAGATGTGAGGCAGGAGATGAGTCTGGAGAAGTAGGCAAGGCCAGATTATAGAGGGTCTGGCAGGCTGCTGAAGGAGGTGACCCTTTACCTTGTGGATGACAGACAGCCACTACATGATGGGCTTTGTCACTAAGCAGGGTGATCTAATATGTAAATATCCAGTTTCTTTCTGAAAATTAAATACAAAGAGCAGCTCTGAACCACGACCAACAAAAAATAATGCGTGTTCAGCAAACTTTCTGAGGTCTTGCTCATACAATGGAACTTGAAATCTGCATTTTTAGTTCTATGAAATGATAACGTGATGCTGCTATTAGGAAAAGTCATCAAGCTCCGCCCCAAAAGCTTCTCTGAAGGGAAAATAGCAGATACTAGGCTTGATAGATTCACCTTGATTGTCTTCATTCCTTTACTTCAATATTCATTTTAGTTCACCCGCTTTTTGAGGTTTTGAGGACAAAAAGCATATCTGATTTATATTTGCCTCACCAGCAAGTAAGACATTGTTTGGCACATAGAGAGGTCAATAAATATTTGTTCCGTGAAAAATGTCTGTTTCGGGCTTCCCTGGTGGCGCAGTGGTTGAGAGTCCGCCTGCCGATGCAGGGGGCACGGGTTCGTGCCCCGGTCTGGGAAGATCCCACATGCCGCAGAGCGGCTGGGCCCGTGAGCCATGGCCGCTGAGCCTGCGCGTCCGGAGCCTGTGCTCCGCAACGGGAGAGGCCACAACAGTGAGAGCCCCGCATACCGCATTAAAAAACAAACAAACAAACAAAAATGTCTGTTTCATTGAGGACCTGCTGAACAGTAAGTACCAGCTGCACTAAGGCCAAGAAGTAGAGTAACAAGACCCAAAGTTTCTGTCCTCAGTACATTAAAGGCTGCGGGTGGACCTTGAATTGAACAAACCAAGTATAAAAGGACATTTTTGTTCTTTTAGTGAAATTTGAATGCGGAGTGGGTATTAGATGTAATCATTATTATTTTGTTAGGTGTAATAACAGCATTGTGGTTGTATGACAAAACATCTTTTTTAGCATGGTAAAATTCAAAGTATTTAGAGTGAAATAACACAATGTCAGGGATTTACATTAAAATATTGTCACTTATGCCTCAAAAAGTTTGTTTAAAAACAAAAAAATATATAAATGACTGCCAAAACAAGAAAGAAAGAAAGAAAGGAAGAAAGAAAGAAAGAAAGAAAGAAAGAAAGAAAGAAGGAAAGAAGGAAGGAGAGAAGGGAGGAAGGAGGGAGAGAAGGAAGAAGTTAGCTGGTTCCAGTCCAGGAGAAGCTTCTAGATTTGAAAACGCAACATTTGCAGTGTTATATACACTGGTGAGTAAATTCATTTTGTGACGGGGCGTGAAAAAAGCATAATTACAGTGTGGGTAGAGACCAAGAAGCATGAATCCCTGAAGATGTATATTTTGCGTCAGGTCTCTTAGGTTCATAGCAAGAGCTCATTTCAAATTGAAGTCACCCTTTCCTGTTCTCTATTTTAGTAGAACAATGTTTCTCACTTCCTCTCCAAGTATAGCATCCTTTAGAAGACACATAATGGGGTAAGACACTCTCTTGTGATAACTTGGTTACAATAAATAAAAATGATCTGGGTAGTTATCTAGAGATGATGCTCCTTGGCGGCTAACGGTGTGACCCTGGTTACCGACAATAATAACATGATTGTTTATTTCACAAATTCATGAAAATCTTATGGAGTATCTACTCTGTCTTGAGTGATGCCTTAGACATGGCAGCAGAAAACAGGACAAAGTTCCTGCCTTCATGATGTTTACATGCTTGAGGACTATGGTCATAGCTTACAACCAGCTTTTGTGTATGGGATTGTCTTCTTGGCTTCAATCTTGAAAACAACGTGGTGAGGTTAGCTGCTGTTTATACGACCTTCCGTTCAAACGTAAGGGTGGGTTGGCTCACGCCTTGCTCATGGTCACGCTAATAAATGGCAGCAAGTATGATTCAAACTTGGATCTTCTCACTTGGAGTCCAGCCCTGTCCCCAGCGCACCACAGGCTGCTCTTTCTTATGTTGCATCTGTGAACCAAAATGCAATGCAGGTGCCACGTGCACATGGCTGGATGTCTGGGAGGGGGGAGCAGTGCCAGCTCTTCTGGCCACAAGCACACGTTCTACTTGGAGCTGCTCTGTGGTGCAGCTCTGAGGGCGGCTCTGTTAACTACCAGCACATTGTGACACTTCAGGGGAGATTTTCTGTTACCAGTTAATTATCACTTACATTTGTCAAGAAGGGAAAAAGCGCCTCTCACATCTTATTTTAAAATATAAAAAACCTTGGAAAAGTTTGAGGGTGATTTGCTGCTCTTGCAGCACCACAGGCGGCCCCAGCCAGACCTGAAACAAGTACTGGCAGAAGGGCTGTCAGTGTGGTGCCCCTGAGGCACGCCACGGGGGTGGCGATCCCAGACCGGAGACTGCACACCGAATAAGATGCAAAAACACTGGTGAGTGCCTGGGAAGGGAAGAGCGAGGATGGAAATGGAAGAGATCTCAAAGCAATTAACTGGAAATGATTTGTACCCAGAAGGGTCGCTGATGCCAAGAGAATAAAGCCAGACACAAAAGACCACATATCGGAGGATTCCATTTATGTAAGATATTCAGAACAGACAAATCCATAGAGGTAGATAGAAAACAGATTAGCGGTTGCCAGGGGTTGGGAAGCAGGGAGGAAGGATGGGGATGCAGTCATGGGTCCTTAATGGATACAGATTTCCTTTTCAGGTGATAAAGATGCTCTGGAACCAGATGGTGGTGAAGGTTGCACAATACTGTGAATGTACTAAACGTCACTGATAGTAATTTTTATGTTAGGTGTATTTTACCAAGGTAAAAAAAAAAATATATATATATACACACACACACACACACACACACACACACACACAAACTTAAAAGAATCATCTTACTGGTTGGTTAATCTCAAAACTATTATAATTTGGCTATATACCTGTTGAGTGGTCATCCAGATTTTACCAGTATATCTTCTCTGAGAAGAACATTGTCATCTCAAAAGTAAGCTTATTCCATTTTAGGAAGCCTTGATTGTTAGAAAGTTCACTATTAAAGTGACTTAAAAATCTACAAGAGCGAGAGTGAGAGAGAGAGAGAGAGAGAGAGAGAGAGAGAGAGAGAGAGGTTGCCCAGTGATTAGGATGAAAGGGTATCAGGTACCTCAGACATTTCCCCCATTTATATTTATATCTGTGCCTTGAGAGACTGCAGTTGCATTTCTGGGCAAAGGGCAACGGTCTTGCAAAGACAGCTGAGTGAACGTGTGCTCCAACCTAGAGTGGAGTTGCTACATTTTGGGATGCAGAAGTCTGTCTGGGGTTACTCCAGACCTTGGACTGTAGATTATTCAAAATCTAACTTTATGGAGCACTGCACCTGACAGACAGGAAGCTAGGAAAAATTTCAGAATTTTCTGTTGGAAGAAATATACTCCCATGCTTGTTTTAAGATGAGAAAATATGTTCCCACCTGAAAAAAATGCATGAGAAAAACCACATTACCAGAAATGTTATGGGTTTTATAAGCAGATCTACAATACAAAGTCTTTAAATGATGAAACCCCCAAGGACTTTGATTTGACTTATTTATAATTTGACTTATTTTATTTATTTATTTATTTTTTTGCGGTACGCGGGCCTCTCACTGTTGTGGCCTCTCCCGTTGCAGAGCACAGGCTCCGGACGCGCAGGCTCCTCGGCCATGGCTCACGGGCCCAGCCGCTCCGCGGCATGTGGGATCTTCCCGGACCGGGGCACGAACCCATGTCCCCTGCATCGGCAGGCGGACTCTCAACCACTGCGCCACCAGGGAAGCCCCCAGCTCCCTTTTGTGCTTCTTACAGCTCCTCTGAAGTGCCCTCCCTTCTACGCGGTGCCAAAGAGCTTTGTGGCAGAACAAAGGAAGATGTAACTTTTGTCCCTGGGAACTAGCGCTGTTTTTTATTTTGCAAGCCCTGCTTTTAGATGGTTCCCAGCATACGAACATTTGAACAATGTCTTATCTTTTATCATCATTGCAGCGGAAAAATACTAGCCTGAGGCTGTGGGCTGCTTAAAGCTGTCAGAGCCTGCCCACCTTTTGTATTTCGCGATGACATGATGACATTAGAAGCTTTCTGCCACCCATACTCAGCTCTGACTCAACATGGGAAGAATCCAGAAATACCAGAGCAATTCAGGAAAAACGGAAGAGCAGCAAGGGAGAAGCCAAGAGGAGAGGAAGCTTTGTTTTAGACCCGGATTGAAGGAGACGGAACCAGGTTAAGACACAAAGGATGTGAAAAACATTTATCTTCCCCAGAAAGTGGTGAAAGCTGGGGCACACAGGACCCACGCAAAGCTCCTATTCACGGAAGCTTCGAGGCCTACGATTTTCTCTAACTGTGGGAGGGGCGGGTGGTTTGAGATGAAGGAGAGGCCCAGAACACAGTGTGATGGTGACAACTTTGCCTCTCCCTCCCTTCCTGTGGATTGATTAGGCAGGCGGGCAAATCGGTGTGCGAAGAATAGGTCTGCTGGATAACAGCTGCGTCAGTGACACGTTATGCAGTTCTGCAGGCACATACTGATCTGCAGTCGCAGAGAAATGAAATTATATGAGGCCAAGGGCTCTGCGGTACCAGCTTCAGGGCTAAGCGTTGGCCTGGCCGCTCTCTGCTCCCGGAAGGGTTTTATTTGCAGTCTGTCTCACAGCCTGCAGTTCCCTGCTGTGCCCTCCCTTAGCACGGAGGTGGTGTTTACTCACTCAGGTGAAGAGGACGTTTTAACTCTCCATCTTCTCCTCCAGCGTGCAGTATTGATTTTCTGCTGGAAGGAAGGAAGAAAGACCTTTTTTCAAAGTACCTTTGGAGGCAGAGTTGGAGAAAGGACCCGTATTCAGGGAACGTGGAATCTCTTTCTCAGTTGCAAATTGTGTTTGTGCAATTTACTAGTCATAACAAGTTCATGTTTCACTGTTAGTTGTTCAAGAAAAATCTAACAGATTGAAGCTGCTTCATCCCTTGATTAGTCTGAACAAGTTCGGATAATTAGCTTGGCTAATTAATGCCTATGTCTAGTGTGCAGTTTCAGTTGACATATTCTGAAGGTCAGTGCCAGTTCAAAAATGTAGAAATAATTACTCCATAAAACTGGGCATGAGGCATAGTTCCATGGAATTTCACCTTGAATATGCAAATGCTCTCCCTTTTGAAATGTGATTTACAAAAATGAGGAGTATTTGAAAATTCTCCCATCTGGAAATGCTTTTTTTTTTTTTTTTCAGGAGTTTATGGAAACCCTGATCCTGCCTTGCAGGTATAAAATGCTTTCCAGTAACATCTAATAAAGGAAAAAAATTAACAGAGCTATCTCTTGCTCTAAAAACTCGGGTATATAGTTTGCTGAATTTGTCGTCTTGATAAAGCAGAGAATTAGTTTCTTATTACTTTGAAATTAAGCGCTCACGTTCAATGCCTCCCCATCGCTTCCCAAATTAAGTACAGATTCCCCAGCCTGGTTTTCAAAAGGCCTGAACCACATACCCAACCTCTACAGGCCAAATGGGAGATTGCAACGTACTTTTATTAAATATAAATACCACAAAATACTGTGCTTAGGTGTCGGGGAAATTCCGGAGGCCATGAGTGAGAGGAAAAGACAGGAGATCAAAGGAAAACAGATTTATCGATTCATTGATTCCTTCGAGATCTATTTCCTGAGAAGTAACCTAAGGAGATGCATGGTGAATGGTACTCAAATGAATCATCAAATGAAAAAAATGTCATTAATAAGTTAGTGGCAGCTGGAGGTGGAAATACTAATTTACTCTGCAGCATGCCTTCTTTGTTTTGGAAAAGACCAACTTTGGTGGTGCCACGTAGTTATTAAGATGTTGGGCAGAGAATTCCCTGGCAGTTCAGGGGTAAAGACTCTGTGCTTTCACTGCCGAGGGCCCGGGTTCGATCCCTGCTGAGGGAAATAAGATCCCACGAGCTGTGCAGTGGGGGCCAAAAAAAAAAAAAAAGATGTAGGTCAAATGTGGATTGGGACCAAGGAGGGTTCTTGGAGGAAGGGAACAAATCCCTTGGCGTTGAAGTTTAATATTCTGTGTCTGATGGGTTGAAGTGACCATGATTGAGGACAGCTGTTTATAAATAAAGATCTCAAGAGGAAACTCACTTTAAGGAGGAAAGCAGTCTAGAGTGGTGGCCAAGGCAGCGCATCATTAGAAAAAGACACAGGGCATCAGGGCATGGCTGATGCTAGAACACCTCTTGGCCAAGGAGCGTGTGTGTGTGTGTGTGTGTGTGTGTGTGTGTGTGTGTGTGTGTGTG
>NW_020837983.1:14253990-14266035 GCF_003676395.1 Aethalodelphis obliquidens
TGTGTGTGTGTGTGTGTGTGTGTGTGTGTGTGTGTGTGTGTGTGTGTAAACGTAAAGAGCTGAGTCAACAACAGATTATGGCTTTGGAAGGCCAGGCCAATCACAGAGTTCTGTGAGCACTGCTGTGTGTGAGCCTGGAGGAGAGATGCTCCTCCAGACATTCCCTCGCCTGAGGAAATACCGTCACGGCAGCAAGTTCCTGTGGCCTGAGCATGACCAGGGGTGGACGGGGCTGCTCGGGGCTGCCAGAGTGCCTGGTAGAGGACAATTTTTTGGGCAGAGACTCCATGTTGCACAGCATGGGGCTTTTCAAAATATAGGCACGATTTTCCAGCTTATTGGAGTTCCTGACTTATCTTGTAGCTGGGGGGTTGGGAGGAGACTATCTATTGAGGAAGGCATGCATTATTGAGATAAATGGAAACAGGGATCTGAGGTGGTTGGTTTCAAAACAAAATTAAATGTGATCTAATCTTTCTTGTGCCCCCAAATGGGCAAATCAGTCAGGGCTCTTCACACAAACTCTATCTATCTATCTATCTATCTATCTACCTACCTACCTATCATCTATCTATCTATGTATCAATCTATCTTCTATCTATCTATCTATCTATCTATCATCTATCTATCTATCTATCTATCTATCTATCTATCTATCTATCTTATCTATCTGGTCTATCTGTAGGAAATTATACCAATAGGAAGGGAGAGAGACAGAGAAAGAGGGAGAATTTATCTTCTAGAATTGGTTCATGGGATTATGGGGGCTGCCAAGCCCCAAATCTGCAGGACTGGCAGGAAGTCTGGAAATTTAGGTGAAAGTTGTTGTTGTAATTTTGAGTCCAGATCTGTAGGGCAGGCCAACAATCTAGAAACTCAGGGAGGACTTCTATGTGACAATCTTTCAGGCAGAATTCCTTCTTCCTTGGGAATCCTCAGTTTTTGCTCTTAAGGCCTTTAAATGGTTGGATGAGGCCTACTCACATTAGGGAGGATAATCTACTTTACATAAAATCAGCTAATTGTAAACATTAGTATATCTACAAAACATCTTCACAGTAATATCTAGACTAGTATTTGACCAAACAACAGGGCATCTATAGTCTAACCAAGTTGAACTATATAATTAACCATCACACTGGGGAAACAGGACAGGCCGGCCATTTACCAAAGAAACTTCCAACTTGGTAATGGAATAGTAAATGTATCACAAAACGAAGTATGCAAAGTAGTATGTGGTATGTGTCATAAAAGGGATGCAAACTAAGTGATATAGGGGTTCTGAGGAGTGGCAGTTAGCAGAAACCTGGGGGTGACCAGACAAGGACATTTTGGATAGAAGCAAAGGCCAGAACAGTTTCAGAGGAAAGTCTCAGAGGAAAGCATTGAATTGACATAGCAGAGCATAGCATGAGGCATGTAGGAAAGCACTAGAAGACTGGAACAGACTGGACACTGAGACTTAAATGGAAAGAGAGGGGGGCTGGTGGGAGTTTCTGAACACGGGAGTGCTTTTGTGTACAGTTACAGGGGGTTAAGTGTGTCATGGAAGGTTTGATTTTTTTAATATGTTGGAAATGTGATTAGAAATTGTGCTCCAGGAAGACTACTATAATAAAGGTTTTCTGGATAAATGTGACAGAAAGTGATTCAGGATAAACAGTTGGGAGGCTCATAGTTATTATGCAGTGAAGGATGGAAATGAGGGTTGAAGCTGTAGAAGTTAAATTAAGGGGTCATGTTTTAAAGATGTTACAGAAGTCAATCTATAGGACATGCCAGTTAACTGAGGGTAAAGCAAACAGGAATGGGAAGAGTAAAGGCAGATATTAATACTTCCAGACAATATGAATGAAAAAGTCAGGGTAATACTGACAGGACTAGAGAATTCAGGAAGAGAAACTGGTATGGAAGACAAGGTAATGATTTCATCTTTAGACATCTTGAGTTTGACATGCTGGAGGGACAATCTGGTGAAATGCTTTAGGACCCAGTTGTAAACATGGTCTGGAACTCAGGAAGGAGGTCAGGATTAGAAATATATGTTTGTTTCTAACGATTGTCTAGGTTAAGGTATGTCTGTGATACTCCCATGCTGGAGTCTTTGCCCTTCCAGGCAAATATCACTTCGTATTTACAAGGACAATACCATAGAGTGGTTAAAAGTTTTTCTTTTGGCTTCAGCGGGGTCCTACCCAGTTATTTACAGACTCTGTAAACATTGGGGGTGTTACTGAGCCTCCTTCTGCCTTGGTTTCTTTATCTGTAAGTTGGGAACCATAACATCAGATGGTTGTATTTGCTAAGTTAATACGCATGAAATACCTGGCTGGGCTACTGTTACACTCCTGGGACTCTTAACAGAGGTGGCTTTCCTCCTGTGGCTCAGATCCTCAGCTGTGGATTCCAGGACATCCTCCCTCTCCTGCCCACCCCAAATCTCACGTGAAACTCTTTTTCCTCTGCCAGTATGAGGTGCATTCACCTGGAGTGGTGAGCAAGTGCAATCCTTACCTGTCTGTCTATGGGGATTCCTCTTTATTCTCCTCTATATCTTGAGAGATGATGTGAAGGTTGGGTTGTACCCTTAGCCTGAGGATGTGTGTCTCTAGTTTAGGTCCACTTACATAGACAGAAAAGAAGTTGTCTTTATCTGTTCCCTGGAAGAAGAAAAATCAGTCCTTAATCAGGCAAATGTACTTGTGTAGAGATGATGGGTGAAGCTGCAGAAGTGGATGGCATTGCCACTGGAGTGGGTGTAGAAAGAGAAGAGCCTCTAGAACAGAACCTTGGTGGATATCATCACTTTTGAGTCTTGGAGAAGAAAAACTTGCTATAGTTATCACTAATAAGACAACCATAATTAATAGCAAGAGCCTTATTTCTTTTGTTCACCACTGTATCCCCAGCATTTATTCATTCAACAAATACTTATTGATATCTATGACATATAAACCACTATAATAGGCATTGTACACACAGCAGTGAACAAATTAGGCAAACAATTTTGGCTTTCACGGAGCTTAGACTGTAGTAGGCACTTTAAAAAATACTTGTTAAATGAATGAATAAATATTTGAACAAGAAGCATGTCTGCAGAAAGGGGGCCTCTAGTATGTGCAAGCACTGCATTTGGTAGGCACTGGGAAGTCTGTAAAGGAATAAAGATGGAGGTGATTCTTGGAGGATGGACAGGATTTAGAGGAATGGAAAGAAGGGCGAATGTTCGGAAGACGGATGCAGGGAAAGTGCAGAGATGGGTATTTGCATAATGTCTTTAATGAGTAAGAAGACAGTGGCTGGCAAGTTTGGGGGAGCATTCAGCTCCCCACAGGAGTGGAGAGGCAGAGAGTAGAGATAATGAGGTCAAAGAACTTGACCTCAAGGTCAAGAACTTGTTGCAAAATAAAGAGCATGAGGTTCCTATTCTGAGCTGGAGCCTTCAACCATCATCTCCAAGTCAACAAATTTGACCATTACAGCATTTGCTGGTCAGTAAGAAGAGGAAACTAACATCTGTTAAACTTCTACCAAGTGCCAAACATTAGATCAGAAGCTATGCGTATATGGGACTTAAATGAATTTATCTCCACAACATTCATGTGCACAACCATCCTATTTCTTTTCTTATTAAATCAGGTTATACATGGATTGGCTCAGACCAGCCAGGGTTGGTGAGAAATTGAATTTCCGTTTTTGCTGGAGAGGAATAGGCTTCGGCTCCCTTGTGGGGCGGGGCAGGGGAAGCGCCGTAGCCTCAGGATCTGCCCAAGCCAGGAGCCTTAAAAAAGGGTTTCTGGTGTTTGATCCACTGTTACTAAGACGTTTCTTTTGTGTCTCCTCTCTGCATCAGGTTAGGGCCTGGACCATTGCTCCTGCCTCCCAGCCTTGAGGGGTTTGATGTCAAGTCCCCACTCATCCACTGGGGACCTCTGATAGGGCCTCTGCCATCATTAGGAGCAGGTTTCTGGCTCTCCTCCTGGCCCCAGTCTTCTCAGTACCTGGAGTGGCACACTCGCTTCCTCATCAAAGCACCTGCTCCCCCGTCTCTCGTCCATAACTGCCCTCCAGGCATCCGCTCCTCCCATACTCTCCTGTGGGGAGGTTGTCTTCAGAACAGCTCATGCCATCAAAGAAAAAGTTCTTTCCCTCTGTGGCCAAGAAGTCTAAGACACAGGCCTATTCTGCCAGGACATGGGAGGAGGAGGGAAGAGGGGAAAAAAGAAAAAAAAATCAGTTCTTCATTTTCTGGCATTTCCTAGAGAAGCAAGAATAATACAAAAATTAATATGCCAGGGCTTCCCTGGTGGCACAGTGGTCGAGAGTCCGCCTGCCAATGCAGGGGACGCAGGTTCGTGTCCCGGTCCGGGAGGATCCCACGTGCCGCGGAGCGGCTGGGCCCATGAGCCATGGCCGCTGAGCCTGCGCATCCGGAGCCTGTGCTCCGCAACGGGAGAGGCCACAACAGTGAGAGGCCCGCGTACCGCAAAAAACAAAAACAAACAAACAAAAATTAATAGGCCAGTGTATTATCTTGCCGTGTGCATTATCTCCTCTAATCCTCCAAATCAGAGCATGAGATAGGTACTGTTACTACGATTTTATGGAAGAATTAATTCATTCAATAAGTATTTATTCTCTCTGCCTTACAGTGTCCCAGGCTCTGGAGAACAACAACAACAACAAAAAACCCAGCAACAAGAAAAAACAGTGAATAAGACAGAAAAAAATCCAGATGAAGACACGAAGTCCCTGAAAGTAAATACTGTGCTTGAGATCTCATAATCCATAAGTGGAAAAGCTACCATGAGCCCAGGACTATTTCTCCAGAGTCCACACCATTGTATGCTGCTTTTGCAGTATGAGCTATTCTGCAGAAAACTGCTTGGGCTTTTCACAGACTTCTTGGGAGAATAAAATGTGACATCACAAGCAGTGATAATAATAGTACTTATCATGTAGTGATTGCCTACCGTGTAGCAGGCAATGGACGAGATTGCCAGCAGTATCTCATTTAATCCTCACAAGAAGCCCACATTCTCACTTTTCATGGTTCAAGGAAACTGAAAATTAACAGCACGTTTCTTGCCAAGATCACTGGGCCAGCATGTGAGCGAGCAGAACTTCAATCTAAACATCATTATTCCAATCTGGGGTGCTAAAGGGTACTGTCCCTCATCCTGATTGCCTGGGGTCTTGTTAAGTTGAAAGTCCTCTTTTCTCCCATCTTGGTTCTGCCTCCGGCTGGGAAACCTGTGCTGGGTCGGGTATGGATAGTCAGTTTCTCATTCTTGTTCCTCAGTTACGAACATCTACTGTCTTGGGTTTCTGCAGGTTTGGTTATAGAGGTCAGAGAGGACAGGCAAGGCTCCGGGAAAGTCTTACGACTTGATCCGTTTTGTGGACAGTGAATGTCCAGCATTAATTCTTTATCCCAAGGGTCCCTGCAGCCGTTTCTTGTGGGTCCCCCACTCTGGACTAGGCTTCTGGAGGCCCCTTTGGGTAGCCCAGACTCTATTTAGACTTCTCAGACATAATTGAGGGGCTGGTCCCTGCAGCCTTTAAACTCTGAAGAATACACGTTTCACTCTCTAAGTGGTTCTTATGAAGCCCCACATTATCTGGCTTAATGTGGCAAAGTGCAGGATCACCTCCATGTCTTCTGCCCTGGATGGGTGACCCAGAGGGAAGGGAAGAAACCTGACCCAAAGTCGTCCTCACTGACTGCCTCTGCAAAGGCTCAGTGAATTTCTTAGTGTCTTTTACACAGCCTGAATCTGGAGGGTGGGCTAAGGTGGCAGGAGTATCCCAGTGGGACCTGCACAGATTGTGAGACTATTTGGAACCTCTGCTGAAAACACAAGAAAAGTGTCATTTCATATCCAGTTTGTATTGGTCCCAGAAGCTGCTTAAGGATGCATAAGATCATAGGCTTTGGAATCAAATTGCCCAGGTTTGCATCTTTATTCTTTTCCTTACTAGCTATATGAAGTGAGGTAATTACTAACCTCTACGTATTTCTATTTTCTCTGCATCTCCATCTATAAGACAGGGATTCTAGCTACCAACCTCATAAGGCTGTTGGAAGAATATAGGAGGCAAATACGTGTTAACTGAAGCACAGCACCGGCCACGTGGCTAACGTCCCCAAACTGAGCTGTTATTATTCTCACCACGTTGTCCTGTACATCAATTTCTGAGACAGATTGAAGGTAAACACTTCTGAGTGTAGAGCACAGGCTTTTGTAAAACCAAAACTCAAGAGGCAGATATAAGAGATAAAATACATATGACTTCTTTTAGAACTATGGCTTAATTGGATTTAGGGCTGCCATGATTTCTTTTCCCTTTCCAGAAAGGGAGTTTGCTGCCTAGTTTGGGCTGCTGCTGCTGTATTTCTTCCAGTGTGGTTGTTACTATTTTCAAGTTGATCAGAAGCAATGTGCCGTGGTAATTAAGACAGAAGACACCGGGGCAGTCAGACTTGGCCTCTGATCTCTGCTCTGACACTTAATAGCTACTATGACATTTTGCAAGTTACTTAATTTCCTCATCTGAAAAATGAAAACAATACTTGTGCTTACTTCATAAAGTTGTTGTGAGGATGAAATAAGATAATGTAGGTAAAGAGCCTGGCACAAAGGTGGGCTCAAAAAATGGTAGCCATGGTATGGTACCTGGTGCTAGAGTTTGGTTTTTGATCATGGATTAGAAGCAAAATGTCTTTTGACTTTTGTTGTCAACAGATCTAAATTGTTAGAACTAATCTCCCCAAAGTAGGTTGGATCTGCTACAGAAAAATTTGAACATATTAGACTATGAACACACAATCTCAAAAGCTGACATCATGATTGGTGCTGCTGGAGAAGGGTCTGGTTGACTTATTGAGAAAGGCTCAGGTTTCATCTAAATCCCTAAAAATAGTGCTAGAAACAGGGACGGACCATGGGGGTCCAAGACCCCTCACTGGGAGGTGGAGAGCTCTCTGCTTTCCTCTCAGACTTTGCCAAATGTTTCTTCCACCTTGTCTTCAAAGTATGAGCCTGTTGGTCTCAAAGTCATTCCAGAAGGCCCTTCCCTCAGTCCAAATCCTTGGAATTTATCTGACCATTGGTTTAATCCAGTTCGGGTTAGGATAGGCATTTTGTGTCTATCCTTAGCTATGCTCAGTTCTTTTTACCATCTCTTCCTCTTCAGAATATAAGGGAACGGCTTTGGGGACAGATGTAATGAGCCAGGCTCTGACTCTCTCTGCTCCACTCTGTTCTGAAGAGGTTCTGCCTAGGCTGCTTTCCTCAGAGAACGCCATCTAGGGTAGGTGTCATCAAGGCTTGTTAAATCCCAATATGCACTAATCTTATCTGCTTTCTAGCAATATTTTCTTCCCTCCTCACCCTGTAGTTTCTAATCTGGGCTGGTCATGCCTGAGTGGTTTACCCAGAGGACACAACGATCAAATTGTTTCCTAACGCAGGTTCGTGTGCCCAGTGCACAACGAGGCCATAGAAACCAAAATGTCGAAGTTTGGAGCAGAGAAAAGTTTATTGCAGGCCCAAGCAAGGAGATCGGGTGGTTCTTTCCCCACACCCCACCAGACCCTGGCAGTAGTTTTTTTTTTTTTTTTTTAAATATTTATTTAGTTAGTTAGTTAGTTGAGGCACACGGGATCTTTCGTTGTGGCACACAGGCTCTTTGTTGCAGTGCGCAGGCTTCTTTCTACTTGTGGCACGCGAGCTCTAGAGCACATGGGCTCATCAGTTGCGGCGAGAGGGCTCTCTAGTTGTGGTGTGCGGGCTCAGTAGTTGCAGCATGCGGGCTTTAGTTGCCCTGCGGCATGTAGGATCTCAAGTCCCTGACCAGGGATCGAACTGGTGTCCCCTGCGTTGCAGGATGGATTCTTAACCACTGGACCACCAGGGAAGTCCCCTGGTGGTGGGAAAAACTCAGGAAGTATGTATGAGATACTATTATCTGAGTTCTTCAGAGAGGAGCTAGAGCAGAGGGTATGGGGGAGGGCTCTAACCCGAGAAGGCCCCATCGGTCCTACTTGGTTACAGTATGGCCCCGCTGATTGGGTCGATTGGGTTCCTGTAGATCTTCCTTCTGGTAGTGCACTTTGAGCTGGTATTCCTTCTTGTTGGTGATCCCTCCCCCAGGCCCCAGCGTCCTGGTTGTCCAAGGACCACACCCCCACCCAGGGCTTCTTGATGCTGCTGCTGCTTGGGGGACTGCCATTCTCTTTTTCACGAGTTGTCTTCCTCATGTGCTTATCTTCAGATAAAGATTATTAAAACAATTAGGAGCTCAGAGTTTTATAATTTTTTTAGAGAGAGAAGTAGAGAAAAAGAAAGAGGGAGAGACAGACAGGGACAGAGCAACTTCTCTATGACAAGAGGTCTTCTTGTAACATCAGACTCATCCGTAGAGCTTTTAAAGACACATGCCTGGCCCCGTCTCAGATTTTCTTTACCAGATTTTTTTCTGGGCACCCATTTAAGTTTGTTGACTATGCATATTTGTTGATACCAGTCTTTCCACTTGTGTCGTTTCCCTCTCTGGATCCTCTGAGAGGTATGAAAGAGGCAGTGAGGTGGACTCAGCCACAGATGAAAGTTAGACAGGAGAGTGGATGAAGAAAGGACAAATAAGCAAGGATATTGAGTGTGTGGACAAGGGGGTGATTGAAAGACATAGAATTAATAAAGATGGGAGAGTTATTGAAGATCCTGGTGAGGTCTCAGAACGGGTATAGTGAAGCTGGTTGTGCAGGTCACTGGAAGGAGAGGAGGATGTCATCAGAGTGTGACATTTTTCCGAATTAGGATTTCAGAGGGGAAAAATGCAAAGACAGGACAATCACTTAGGTATGCAATAATCAATATAAATGAGCCTCTGGTAATCTGAAAATGGAATGATTTCTCAATCACCCCAGGCTTTAGTTCAGTCCTTACTTTCCCTCTTGGTTGCATTACAGTCTCTACTTAACCTCTGGTTCCCTTATTTTGGTGTCTCCAGTTTATAGCTTTTCCCATGTCCCTTCAACTATTGACAGAACTTGGACTCTCTGGCTTTGAACCTCGAAGATAGATTTCTATCCTTCTATTGGTATTTCCTACTGCTGGCTGCTCCAGGGAACCACCTAAATGAATCTCTGGCCCTTACACTACATATCAACACTGATTCCTTACCTGGGTCTACCTTGGCCTTTGCAAACAGTATTGGGTACCAGGTTTCTTGCCTCAGTCCAGTGCTTTTCTTCCCACACACACACTGCCATGCTCCCCTACATACTTGAGAGCCTGGCTTTCTGTTTGTGACCAAGGACCCAGTTTCACCCTCTGGTCATGCACCCTTTAGAGCTCTCTCTTTGGGTTCCACTGACTCTCCCAGATCTTGTCATGAGTAGTGATGTGACAGCACTATGGGGGTGACCTGTCTGTTGCTGCTTTTTCTTAGCTTTTCTCTAGTTAAATAGCCCTATTTGAGCTCAGCTCTTGAAATATTTCTGAGAATTTTCTCTTGCTTAACTTGTTTGAGATCAGTCAACTCAACTGATGTTCCTCATTCTGAAAGTGATCAATAAATGACTCAGGAAGCCACAGAAAAGACATTTAGTGTGGAGGCAGAAGATACATCCTCATGTGATACTGGTGCTGATTTGGGTAATTTTGCAGTGACTTGAGTCAGAACGAGAGTGTGCTGTGCTTTAGAACATGAACAAGGTGACAAGAAATAAGGTTAGCTGGGGCTTCCCTGGTGGCGCAGTGGTTGGGAGTCCACCTGCCAATGCAGGGGACGCGGGGTCGTGCCCCGGTCCGGGAGGATCCTGCATGCCGTGGAGCAGCTGGGCCCGTGAGCCATGGCCGCTGGACCTGCGTGTCCGGAGCCTGTGCTCTGCAGTGGGAGAGGCCATGGCAGTGAGAGGCCCGCATACCGCAAAAAAAAAAAAAAGAAAAGAAATAAGGTTAGCTGCTTTCAGGAGTCACTGGCACTCAGTCTATATTTGGAATCCAGGAACTTTTAGTGAAAAATGGTATTTCTTACCAGGCTCCATGCAACCTTACACTTAACCAACCCTGTCGTTAGACGTTAGTAAAAAGACAAAGATTTCTACCACAAACACATCTTCCTGGAGATCTAGGGTAATGGTAACAAGATGGCAACAACAAGGGATACACTTTGTTAAACTTCTGTTGTTTTATTGTTTAATTTACTTTAGACCTATGTGAGATGCTACTAACTAAGGCACTTGTAAATAACTAGAGTGGTAGAAAGAACACAATCTTGAATGAGGCAGATTTGATTTTGAATTAGAGCCCGCCCCTATGCACTATGTCATCGGGACAAGTTCTTACTGTCTCTGAGCCTCTGTCTCCTCACTGGTAAAGTGGAGGTATAGTACCTGCCTTCCCCAGCTGGCAAAGTGCCTACCACATAGGAGATACTCGTGGATGCTACGGATTGGCTATTCAACATCCACTCCAAACGCCCTACACGGTACCCCCTCATTTCAGAGGCCGGAAAGCTGAAAAGGAAATGTCTCAGACTCTCTTGCAGCTAAAGTTCTGGATTTGATTTCAGTTCCGTCAACTACATGCACCCAAACAAGACTTGAATATGAATCAGGGTTAAGGAGAGAGAGAGAGATTGCAGGAGGTAAAGCGTCCGTTTTGCTGACACAGACTGTGACAGAGGCAAGGTGCGAAGGAGTGGCTTTCGGCAGCAACAGTGTCCACTTTCCTTATTATGGGGATTCTGGGGGCTGGGAGTTGTTCCTGGAAGTTCAGTCTAGAGTTTGCTCCCCTAGCCCTTCCAGTAATTGCGGAAGCCCCTGAATACCTGATATAAATCTCTTTACGCTGAAATTGGTAATAGCAGTTTCTGCTACCTAAAACTGTAACTGAAACAAAACTGAGTGAATGGTAGCCAAACAGCAGCTAGGCCCCCTCCTTACAATGACATATACACTGAGCTATATGTAGGTTCTATATAGGTTGTAGGAAATGCAACAAGGAATGGGGCACAGTCCCCCTTCCTAGGGAGCTTATTGTTTTGTGGAAGAGACACACTTGCAAGTGAATACACTTTAAGATGATCTAAGCACCGTGTTATCACCAAACTGCTTTGAGAACCGAAGGATGCGGTAAATAGCAGTGGCTTGATGGGCTGCATCAGAGGGATAGCATTTTATAGCATTGGGAATAAATGCTATAACAAAAATGGGCAGAAGACCTAAATAGACATTTCTCCAAAGAAGACACACAGACTGCCAACAAACACATGAAAGAATGCTCAACATCACTAATCATTAGAGAAACGCAAATCAAAACTACAATGAGATATCGTCTCACACCAGTCAGGATGGCCATCATCAAAAAATCTACAAACAATAAATGCTGGAGAGGGTATGGAGAGAAGGGAACACTTGCACTGCTGGTGGGAATGTGAATTGGTACAGCCACTATGGAGAACAGTATGGAGGTTCCTTACAAAACTAAAAATAGAACTATCATATGACCCAGCAATCCCACTGCTGGGCATATACCCTGAGAAAACCATAATTCAAAAAGAGTCATGTACCAAAATGTTCATTGCAGCTCTATTTACAATAGCCCAGAGATGGAAACAATCTATGTGTCCATCATCAGATGAATGGATAAAGAAGATGTGGCACATATATACAATGGAATATTACTCAGCCATGAAAAGAAACGAAATTGAGCTATTTTTAATGAGGTGGATAGACCTAGAGTCTGTCACACAGAGTGAAGTAAGTCAGAAAGAGAAAGAGAAATACCATATGCTAACACATATATATGGAATTTAAGAAAAAAAAACGTCATGAAGAACCTAGGGGTAAGACGGGAATAAAGACACAGACCTACTAGAGAATGGACTTGAGGATATGGGGAGGGGGAAGGGTAAGCTGTGATAAAGTGAGAGAGTGGCATGGACTACCAAACGTAAAATAGATAGCTAGTGGGAAGCAGCTGCATAGCACAGGGAGATCAGCTCGGTGCTTTGTGACCACCTGGAGGGGTGGGA